>NC_083878.1:101635896-101954915 GCF_032452875.1 Bos javanicus
AAGCTCCAATACTTTGGCCACCTCGTGCGAAGAGTTGACTCATTGGAGAAGACCCTGATGCTGGGAGGGATTGGGGGCAGGAGGAGAAGGGGACAACAGAGGATGAGATGACTGGATGGCATCACCGACTCGACGGACATGAGTTTGGGTAAACTCCAGCAGTTGGTGATGGACGGGAGGCCTGGCGTGCTACGGTCCGTGGGGTCACAAAGAGTCAGACATGACTGTGTGACTGGACTGAAGCGAAACACTCTACCACACAGTATCTCACATGGCCCCGTTACAACCCTGCGAGGTGGCCGCCCCTTTTTGCAGATGAGAAGACGGAGGCTGTAAGAGGCTATGCCATTTCCTGGGTTGCTCGTCAGCAGGAGAGAGAGCAGGACTTGAACCCAGGGCCGTCAGGTTCCCAGGGGTGAACTTTGAAGGCTGCCCCACGCGGCCTGCTCTCCTCCGGGTGGGAGGGATGAGAACACGCGTCCGGGTGGGGAGGCGTTTAGAAATTCAGGGAAAGCGCCAGCCCCGGAGTCCTAGGTTGGCCCCAGCTCCCTCCCTGCCCCGGAAAAGGACACCGTGTCCGCAGCTCCCCATGGAGTGGCAGGCTGGCACATCCCTGCGGGGCGCCCGCAGCCTTGGGCTGCAGCCATGGGGTTGGTGCCAGCCCCACGGCGTCATCTGAGGACGTTGGGAGGCTGTGCTCCCTGCAGCAGCTGACAGGCTGCTCCAGTGCCCCCGTGGGGTTTCTGCTCTGTGGCTGGAGAGCCTGCAGTCCAGTCCAGGGAGACAGCCCAAGCCCCAGAAGCTCCCTTTACGATACACGAAAGGGCACTACAAGGTGGCCCAGCAGGGGGCCTAGGCATTCTGCCCATTTTCCAGATGGGGACCCTGGGGCTCAGAGACGGGATGGGACTGCCCAGGGCTGCGGTCCACCACCAGGCAGACTTGAGACCTGGGGCTCAGGCTGCAAGTGATACGGGGCCTTCGTGAGTTCCTGGGGCCCTGGGTGCCTGGAGAAGCTTGGGCCTGTTGTACCCCAGCCAGGGACCCTTGCACACAGGTCCCCCTCCCGGTCCCCCAACACCAGCAGCAGAGCAGAGAAGGCGATGCTTCAAGAGCCAGGCCCCTTCCCCTGGGAGAAGGGAGGCCAACAGTCAGGGTAGGATGTAGAACCCCAAACTGCAGAGACCCACAAGAGACAGGAGTTAGCACCTTGCAGCCCAGAATAAGAGTGAATCAGAGGGACTGCCCAGGCGGTCCAGTTGGCTAAGACTCTACAGTCCATGCAGGGGGCCCTGGTTCTATCCCTGGTCAAGGATCCCACATGTTACAACCAAGGTCCTGTATACTGCAACGAAGATCCAAGATCCTGAGCACTGCATCTCAGACCCGGCACAGCCAAATAAGTTTTTTTTTTTTTAATAAAAAGAGTCTATCAGGGTTTCCCTCTTGGCTCAGTGGTAAAGAATCTGCCTGCCAATGTGGGAGGCATAGGTTTGATCACTGATCTGGGAAGATCCCAAATACTGCAGAGCAACTAAGCCCGTGGGCCACAACCACTGAGTCCAGGTGCCGCAACTACTAAAGCCTGAGCACCCTTGAGCCCGAGCTCCGCAACGAGAAGCCCCCACGAGGAGAAGCTCTGCATTGAAGCTGGAGTAGCCCCCGCGCTCCACAACTGGAGAAAAGCCCCCCCACGCAGCAACCAAGACCCAGCACAGCCAAAAGTAAGCAAGTAAATAAAATTACAAACATATAAAAAGAGTGAATCAGAGGTTAAAAGCCAGACCACGATGCTGACAACCGCACTGGGCAGGGTGGGAGCTGTGGGGAGGGGAAGAGGAGGGGGCATTACGGAGAGATTTCACCTCTTTGCCTTCTCCTCCTCCTTCTCCTAGAATCATTCCTTCAAGCAGGGGCCTCCAGTTCTCCCTAAAATGCACGAGGCCTCCCATTTCTCAAGTATTCCATGTTCCCGAAGCACGTTTTTATATCTACAGTTAAATGACTTCAGGCTTAATCCCCATGTCTCTGGCCAAACCGACAGCTCTCCGCAGGCCTGGGCCCCACCTGCTTCACTCCAGCTGCCTCCCTGGGTGAAATGACTCGGTGGCCTATGCCCACTCTGGGGGTCCCGGAGCTCTTCAGGACAGGGAAGCCGAATTCGGATGAGTTGAGCCCAGGGAGGGCATTGGAACAGAGAATGTGGGACTCAGGTGCCAGCCCTTCTCCGCAGGGAGTGACCCATCAAAGCTGACAGTAGGTGGGGGGGGAACGGGATCAGGTTTCACCCAGACGCTGGGTCACGCTCTGATCTGACTGGCAAGTGTGGTCGGAGGACTCGAGGCGCCAGCCCCTCTCCCCCAGTTTTCCCTGAGCTGCTCCTGGGGGTGTCACTGGGGATTGGCCTCCCTGAACATGTTCCCTGCGGCCTTTCAGGGGGATCTGCCTGCTCTTGACCTGAAGCCTGAGCTTTCTAAAGGAACCCTCCGCCATGGGTCTCCTCCCCCACCCTCCACTGTGCAAGGGAGACAGCGGTGGGGGACAGAACAATGCTCCCCCAAGACGGCCACATGCTAGTCTCCGAACCTGTGAGTACGGAGCGTGGCTCAGCAAGGGGACGTTGCATGTGGGATTAAGTTACAGATTACCCTGGATCGTGTAGGTGGGCCCGATGTAATCACGTCCTTATAAGAGGGAGGCGGGAAGGTCAGAGAAGGAAACCGTGATGATAGAGGCAGAGGTCAGAGACAGAGGTTGACTCTGAACGTGGAGGAAGGGGCTGGGAGCTGAGGAAGGCTCTAGAAGCTCAAAGGGACAAGGGACAGAGTTTCTCCTGGAGTCTCCAGGAGGAGCCAGATCTGCTGACACACCTTCGTATGGGGACTTCTGACCCCCAGAACTGGAGGACGACAAACAGGTGTTGTTTGTTCCAAGCCACTGAGGTTGTGGGAATTGGTTAGAGCAGCTCCAGGCAACTAGTAGAACAACTCTGCCATTCTGTATTTGTCCCTCCCCACCCTGTTTTAAAAATCATTTCTTGATGATGAAAAGTATACTTGCACTCTCTTTTTTTTTAAAAAAATATTTACTTCATAATAATAATGATGTTATTATTACTGTGTCAGGTCCTGGTCGCATCATCCGGGATCTTTCGCTGCAGCACATAGTCATGGCTCGTGGACTCTCTACCTGTGGCACGAGGACTGTCTACCTGGGGCACGAGGACTCTCTACTGTGACACATGGACTCTCTACTTGTGACAGGTGGACTCTCTACCTATGGCTCGTGGACTGTCTACCTGTGGCCCATAGACTGTCTACCTGTGGCACGAGGACTCTCTACCTGGGGCCTGAGGACTCTCTACCTGGGGCCCGAGGACTCTCTACTTGTGGCATGAGGACTCTCTACCTGGGGCCCGAGGACTCTCTACCTGGGGCACAAGGACTCTCCACCTGGGGCACGAGGACTCTCCACCTGGGGCACGAGGAGTCTCTACCTGGGGCACGAGGACTCTCCACCTGGGGCACGAGGACTCTCCACCTGGGGCACGAGGAGTCTCTACCTGGGGCACGAGGACTCTCCACCTGGGGCACGAGGACTCTCTACTTGTGGCATGAGGACTCTCTACCTGAGGCACGAGGACTCTCTACCTGGGGCCCAAGGACTCTCTACCTGGGGCCCGAGGACTCTCTACTTGTGGCACGAGGACTCTCCACCTGGGGCACGAGGACTCTCCACCTGGGGCACGAGGACTCTCTACTTATGGCACGAGGACTCCCTACCTGGGGCCCGAGGACTCTCTACCAGGGGCCCAAGGACTCTCTACCTGGGGCCCGAGGACTCTCTATTTGTGGCATGAGGACTCTCTACCTGGGGCCCGAGGACTCTCTATTTGTGGCACGAGGACTCTCTCCTGGGGCTCGTGGACTCTCCACCTGTGGCTCGCAGGCTCAGCAGTTGCAGTGCATGGGCTTAGCTGCCCTGCTGCATGTGGGATCTTAGTTCCCCAAGCAGAGATTGAACCCATGTCCCCTGCATCTAAAGGTGGATTCTTAACCACTGGACCCCCACCGCACCCTGATTCCATTTGATACTGAAGTGCTTATCTGTAGTTGTTCGACCTCAGGAGGCCATTTGACCCCTCTGGGCCTGTCTTTCCTCATGGGTAAAAAGAGAGGAATATTCCCTACTCCTCACAGCTTTTGTGGAGGTTTAGATCTTCATGACCCAGATAACCACAATGTGTGATCACTCACCTAGAGCCAGACATCCTGGAATGCAAAGTCAAGTGGGCCTTAGGAAGCATCTCTATGAACAAAGCTAGTAGAGGTGATGGAATTCCAGCTGAACTATTTCAAATCCTAAAAGATGATGCTGTGAAAGTGCTGCATTCAATATGCCAGCAAATTTGGAAAACTCAGCAGTGGCCACAGGACTGGAAAAGGTCAGTGTTCATTCCACTCTCAAAAAAAGGCAATGCCAAAGAATGCTCAAACTACTGCACAATTGCACTCATCTCACACTCTAGCAAAGTAATGCTCAAAATTCTCCAAGCCAGGCTTCAACAGTATGTGAACCGTGAAATTCCAGATGTTCAAGCTGGATTTAGAAAAGGCAGAGGAACCAGAGATCAAATTGCCACCATCTGCTGGATCATTGAAAAAGCAAGAAAGTTCCAGAAAAACAACTACTTGTGTTTTATTGACTATGCCAAAGCCTTTGACTGTGTGGATCACAACAAACTGTGGAAAATTCTTAAAAAGATGGGAATACCAGACCACCTTATCTGCCTCCTGAGAAATCTGTATGCAGGTCAAGAAGCAACAGGTAGAACCAGACATGGAACAACAGACTGGTTCCAAACTGATTGGTAAAGTGAGGCCTGGATGGGAAAGGAGGAAGTCAAGGCTGGATATTGTCACCCTGCTTATTTAACTTCTATGCAGAGTATATCATGCAAAATGCTGGGTTGGATGAAACACAAGCTGGAATCAAGATTGTCGGGAGAAATATCAATAACCTCAGATGTGCAGATGACACCACCCTTATGGCAGAAAGTGAAGAGGAACTAAAGAGCCTCTTGATGAAAGTGAAAGAAGAGAATGAAAAAGCTGGCTTAACACTTAACATTCAGAAAACTAAGATCATGGCATCTGTTCCCATCATTTCATGGAAAATAGATGGAGAAACAATGGAAACAGTGAGAGACTTTATTTTGGGGGGCTCCAAAATCACCGCAGATGGCAACTGCAGCCATGAAATGAAAAGACACTTGCTCCTTGGAAGAAAAGCTATGATGAACCTAGACAGCATACTAAAAAGCAGAGACATTACTTTGCCAACTAAGGTCCGTCTAGTCAAAGCTATGGTTTTTCCAGTGGTCATGTATGGATGTGAGAGTTGGACCATAAAGCAAGCTGAGCACTGAAGAATTGATGCTTTTGAACTGTGGTGCTGGAGAAGACTCTTGAGAGTCCTTTGGACTGCAAGGAGATCCAACCAGTCCATCCTAAAAGAAATCAGTCCTGAATATTCATTGGAAGGACTGATGCTGAAGCTGAAGCTCCAATACGATGGCCACCTGATGTGAAGAACTGACTCATTGGAAAAGACCCTGATGCTGGGAAAGATTGAAGGTGGGAGGAGAAGGGGATGACAGAGGATGAGATGGTTGGATGGCATCACTGACTCAATGGACATGAGTTTGAGTAAGCTCCAGGAGTTGGTGATGGACAGGGAGGCCTGGCCTGCTGCAGTCCTTGGGTTGCAAATAGTCGGACACGACTGAGCAACTGCACTGAACTGAACGCAAGAATACACGACTGCAGCCCACCCTGGTGCTGGTGTTAGTGTGAGATGCCCAGGCCCACACTCCTCTAGCTTGATTTGAAAAGGTGCCTGACTGTTGGAACGTCACCAAAGCGTGCAGCCGGTCACGGACCTGTGTCATCACCCTCTCCAGGCCTCGCTTTACCTGTCTGTGAAGATGGAACACCTGCAGACCCGGCTGTCAGGCTGGTCCAGCCTGCAGACAAGCTTTGTGAAGCCTGCTCACTGTTTAAAGAAAAAAAGTGAAGTCGCTCAGTCATGTCCGACTCTTTGCGACCCCATGGACTGTAGCTCACCAGGCTCCTCCATCCATGGGATTTTCCAGGCAAGAGTACTGGAGTGGAGTGGGTTGCCATTTCCTTTTCCAGATGATCTTCCCGACCCAGGGATCGATTCTGGGTCTCCCGCATTGCTGGCAGACGCTTTACCATCTGAGCCACCAGGGATCCCTGATAGCTCAGCTGGTGAAGAATCCTCCTGCAAGGCGGGAGACCCAGGTCCGATCCCTGGGTCAGGAAGATCCACTGGAGAAGGGACAGGCTACCCACTATTCTTGGGCTTCTCTTGTGACTCAGCTGGTAAAGAATCTGCCTGCAAACCTGGGTTTGATCCCTGGGTTGGGAACATGCCCTGGAGAAGGGAAAGGCTACCCACTCCAGTATTCTGGCCTGGAGAATTCCATGGACTATACAGTCCATGTGGTCACAAAGAGTCGGACACAACTGAGTGACTTTCACTTTCGCTCACTGTTTAGAAAATTAAAATAAGCTGTCCAGGTTTAAAAATTGTGAATTGCATCTTAAAATTCGATTTTGACCTTCTTTTGAAAAAAGGGGCCTGTTCCTCCACTGCAGGGGTGACCATAGCTCAGGGAGAGCTGCCTTTTTGAGACCAGGCCCGTGGTCAGGGGGCTTGTGACAGTCCTCATCGCTGCCTGTGACCACACCCTGCCTGTTCCTTTCACTCGTGTGACCTGGCTGTTCCCACAAAGGCCTTCGAGTCTGTGAGTCTAGTATGATACGCTCTCAAGTTCTCCGCCTTTGCCCCCTGTGATCCTCTGTTTTGAAACAGCTATGCGCCTGTGAGCTCTCATTTCTGAGATGCCGCGTCTCTGGAGGCCTTCTTAGAACTGCTTTAAATTCAAGCCAGTCAGGCTTGCTTAATATTTAACACCTTTGTGAAGCCAGAGCCCTCAAGGGCGCTCGCCCCGCAAACGGCCCCGGGTGGCTGTGTCTTCCCCTCTCGCCCCGTCACGCGCCCTTTCCCCTCCTTCCGGTCTGGCTGCCTCTGGTCAGGTTGTGCTATTCACAATGTCTGATCCTCCAATGGCCCCCTTCTCCCTTTCCAAGTATTACCACCTCAGACCTGCCAGAAGAGACGAGAAAAAAATCCCCTGTTTTCGGAAATGAGTGATGGTGCCTGAGAAACTCTCGTGGGTCAAGGGCATGAACTTGAATTCTTGGGTGTGGCAACCTTGAGATGGCCCCTGTGTGGGATTTTTCAGCTTCCTTTCTGCGTTCTCTTCAATATTCTAGACAATTTGAGTTGTTCTTCCAGTGATTTCTGGATGATGAAGATATTTCTAATTTTAAATTGAAGATCACCAGCTTTGGACTGACTCCATTTCGCAGGATGGACCTTAGGGTCCTTGGTCCTTAGAGGCAGATGCTGATTCAATGCCAACAGTCCTCTGCCTTGGGGATGTCTGTCCTCCGATGCCCAAGGCAGGAGTCGGAGCTCTCTGACTTCATCTCCTGTCCCCCTGCAGCACCGCCTCACCACTGTCCCCAGGCCATGATATGAATTGCTGACCCTGGAAAATGCACAAAAAGGAAACTGAGGCACAGACGAGGGCAGGTTGGTGAGAGGACAGAGCCTCTTCCTACCTGTTGCTCTCTCCAGATGCCCACCCCTTTCCTCCTCCCTGCCTGGCTGGGAGGGACATAGGGGCTGCCGCGGCCCTGGGGAGGGGGAGAGGAGACGTTCTCCCTTTAAACATGGATCAGCAGCTCTCTCTGCAGCGTGCCTTCCTTAAAAAGAGAACTTGTCAAGGTTTACATCAATAATAGATAATGGTGCATCGCTGTGGCAGGTTCCAGCCAGAGGCTGTTTTGATATTTCCCGGAGAATTTGTCAGCAATCGCACAGTCAAGGAGGAGTGGGGGCTGAGGGGGTGGGAGGGGAGGCAGCACCTTCATTAATTTCTCCTCATTTGCATTCTCACCGTTAAATAATGTATTGATCATTCTCTGTGCTTGCAGTCCTCTCCCGCCCCCGAGCCATGCTGGGGTCCTCTCCACTATGAGTGATGAGATGATCGCTGCCCTTTGACAGCTAGGGGAGTGTGGGGGCAGGGCGGGGTGTTTTGGGGACACCACAGCCCCTCTGAGCCTGCCCCCAGGATCCTCAAAGACAGGAACTCCCGATGTCCCGGGTACCCTTATCTTCCATTCATTAAGTCCTTACAGGAGCTGGTCCTGGACCAAGTGGTTTGCAAGGGCAATGCTGTGAAATCCCTGCCACAGCCCCGTGAGGATAGCACTGTTGTTAAGCCCATTGTACAGATGAGATAAGTGAGGCTCAGGCAGGTGACAAAGCCAGGAAGCGGTGGAGCTGGGTTTGAACTCTGCTCTGCCTGGCTCTAAAGTCAGGGCTCTGGATCTCTCAACCTGCAAACCTCACACCCACCTGGGAGGCTTCCCAAGGGCAGTGGGGAAGCCACCCTACCCTGGAGCTGAGTGAGAGAAAAGGGCAGATATGTGGTGAGTTGGGAAAAGGCTGGTCGGCTCTGGGGTGGGGAGGAGGAAAGCAAGGTTAGGTGGTGGACAGTCCGAGTCACTCCAACGCAGAGCTGACACTGGCTTGCAGAAGTTCTTGGGAGACAGATTTGAGGTCCCTGGGACCCATGATAACAGAACGAGGCTGCTTTGGAAGGGTGTTTCAGAGAAGGACATCCACCTGCCAGGGGTGCCTGCTTCCAGTGCTTATATCTGAAAACAAAAGACCGCCACTGAGGGATGTCTACCCCAGCTGGGGATTTACTGATTAAATGAGGCACTTTCTACACACCAGAGTATTATGCAGCCAGTAATAATGACTCCAGTGGTGTTTTTATAGAGATATGCACAATTATCTGTGTGTGAACAACGCTGGGCCTGAGGCCGGGGTGGAGCTTGACCCCGTGTATGGAAAATCGTGTCCACCAGGGCGTACTCAGACACGTGTGTGGAAGGGCAAGAAGGTGCACTGTGGTCTCACCCCACCTGGCTCGGGGTGGTGGGACTTGGGCAATTTTTCTTTTCTTTGTATTTTCCTATATTTCCTAATTGCTCCTGGACGTGTATTGCTTGCACGATCATCAGGCAGGTAGATAGAGGGCTGTGAGGGTACCCAGAAGAGGGAAGACACGACCACACGACCATAGGGACTTCGCCTTCAGCGTCCAGGGTGACATCTGACATTGCACCTCTGTACTCCCATGAAGTCACCCTGAGCAACTCCTCCATGCATGGCTTCCTCCATGCTCGGAATGTCCTTCATTCTCTACCGAGTCTGTATCAGGCATCCCACTAACGTCCGGCCCTGCAGAGGGACCTGGGATCAAAACAGACAGACCCTTCAGAGAGATTCAGTGACTTACTCAAGGTCACAGCTTTGAGGAGGGGGCAGAGCCTGGGCGGCAACCCAGGTCCCCGAATTCTGAGCTGATTACTCCGCCTGCCTCTCTGTCCTTCCCCAGGTAATGGACCAGGTGTGCCGGGGGCCAGGCTGGGGGCTGATGACGTAACAATGGCTTCCCCAGGAAAGAGAGCTGAGCTTTGCCACATTCAGGAAGGGTTCCCCTTTCTGCCCAGAGTTTCACATCAGCACATCACCACTATTTTTCAGAGTTTCATTTCTGCCTTATCTCTTGTGGTCAGATGGGCCTGGGGGAGTTCATAGTCTCTAATCTGCTTCTTTTTTTTTTTTTTTGGCTACTCCTTGTGGCTTGAGGGATCTTAGTTCCTCGACCAGGGATCAAACCCACGCCCCCTACGGTGGAAGCGCAGAGTCTTGACCACCAGACCACTAGGAAATCTCGATTTTTTAAAAAAATATATGCATCACTTTGTTAATTTTCTTTCAATTTAAATGATAGACATTCGAAACCTTTGTCCTTCTAATATTCTGGTACTTACAGGTTTTTCCTCAGCTTAATCGAGATGTAACTGACATAAAACATTGTGTAAGTTTAAGATGAGCAATGTGTTGCTTCGACACACTTGCATATTGCAGACTGATCATCACCATGGCGTTAGCTAACACCTCCATCACGTCTCATAATTACCATTTCTTTTTGTGGTGAGAATATTGAAGGTTTGTTCTCTTAGCAACCTTCCAGGATATAACACAGTATTATTAGCTGTAGTCACCAAGAGAGCCTTATTTTCAAATTAGCTTAGGGCTACTTGGCCTGAGTGGAAAACACTCTCTGTGCTGAGAATGCCACCAGAGGCTCCCGGGGTGTGGAGTAGGGGTGGGCGGGGAATTACTCTGTGTCTGGAGACTCCCTCAACTCTCACAACCCCTGGGGAGCACCCAGTCTGGCTGATCAGTTGCCCTCATGCCCCCAGCTCAGTGCTTTATAAGCGAGACCTCACCTGGTCCCCCAACATCCCTATGAGGCCAGTGCTGATAATGTCTTATTTCAGAAATCGATAAACTGAGGCCTGGAGAATAAGTGACACGCTCAAGCTCACATTGCAGAGCCAGAAATCAGAACCCAGCTCTGCTCAGCTCAGAGCCTGACTCTGGAATCCCTGTTTGTTACTGTTCAGTCACTCAGATGTGTCTGACTCTTTGTGACCCCTGGACTGCAGCATGCCAGACTTCCCTGTCCTTCGTTATCTCCCAGAGTTTGCTCAAACTCATGTCCATCCAGTCGGTGATGCCATCCAACCATCTCATCCTCTGTCGTCCCCTTCTCCTCCTGCCTTCAATCTTTCTCAGCATTAGGGTCTTTTCCAGTGAGTCAACTCTTCTTATCAAGTGACCAAAGTACTGGAGCTTCAGCTTCAGCATCGGTCCTTCCAATGAATATTTAGGACTGATTTCTTTTAGGATTGACTGGTTTGATTTTCTTGCTGTAGAAGGGACCCTCAAGAGTCTTCTCCAGCACCACAATTCAAAAGCATCAATTCTTCAGTGCCCAGCCTTCTTTATGGTCCAACTCTCACATCCGCACATGACTACCGGAAAAACCATAGCTTTGACTAGATGGACTTTTGTCAGCAAAGTGATATCTCTGCTTTTTAATACACTGTCTAGATTTGTTATAGCTTTCCTTCCAAGCAGCAAGCATCTTTTAATTTCATGGCTGTAGTCACTTTCCACAGTGATTTTGGAGCCCAAGAAAATAAAATCTGTCGCTGTTTCCAGTTTTCCCCTTCTATTTGCCATGAAGTGATGGGACTGGATGCCATGATCCTAGTTTTTTGAATGTTGAGTTTTAAGCCAGTTTTCAGAATCCCTGAGCTCTGTGCAGTATTATAGAGAAGAGTGCAGCCCCTCACAGTGGCGGGGGGCAAGAGACGTGAGGATGGGGAAGTGGCAGAGGGTCTCTGGAAAAGGGCAAGCTCAGGTGGGGGGTGGCAGAGCCTGTTGGTTTGCCTGCCCGTGGGGACCCTGAGGCCCCGTGGGCTGACTGGTGCCCGTACCTTCCCAGGAACTTAGTTTGGTTCATGGAGAGAGCTAGTGACACAGTTGTACTGGAAACTGAGTTTACGGATCTATACAGACTTAATAGAGATCAATATAAATAGGAGGTGGGAGTGGAGGTTATGGATATAAACATATATCTAGACTGTAGCTAAATCAGAAGTATAAAGACACAGCAATCATTTCCTCATTTGTGTGTTCAGTAAACACCTGCTGAGCCCCCAGGGGCCGCGGCCGGGATGCTGGGCTCAGGGGGACACACAGGTGAAAAGGGTGCAGTACCAAATGTGTCCACAAGGGGCGCCCTGAGAGCGGGCGCTGCTGAGCCTCAGGGCCCGTGGTTACTTCCCTGACCCACTGGGACCACCTCTGCGAGGATGCTGGGGACCCGAGACCTGGGAGACAGTGGGGGAAGCTCTGAGTCATGGATGGGGCTCCAGCCACAGGTCTCCAGTCTCCTTCCTGCACGGCCTTGGCTCTCAGGAGTGTGGGGGCTGGTCTGCCTTTCACTGGGTCCCCAGTGCCCAGCCAGCACAACCCGCTCAGGGCTGCCGTGTTGAACAACCCCGGGCAGCCCATCAGCTCAGGTTCTGTGGGAATGGTGCCCCTTGGGCTTGTGCACCTCGGCAGCCCTGGTCTCTGCACCGACCAGTAGCTCAATAAATGCGCCACGGAGGGGGGTTGCTCAGGAGGCCACACTCAGACTCACCGACCACCCTCTTGGCTGATCCGTGAACCTGGACACAAACCCTTGTCACCTCTGGGAACGTCCAGATCCCCTCAGGCTCAGCTCAAGTGCCGGTGAGCACGCTACCCTCCTTCTCGTCCCGGTCCACACTTCTACCCCCTGTCCACGCCCACCTCTGTGATGACGGTAAACCTTAGCAAGCGGTTTACTGTGTGCTGGGCACTGAGCCGTGGTCCCAAACAAGCCACCCACCTCATCTCATTCTTACAACAACACAGGGGGTTGTTGCTACCTCCCCATTTTACAGATGACAAAACTGAGGTGTGGAGAGGTGAAGCAATTTGCCCAAGGTCACACAGCCTGGAAATGGCAGAGGTGAAGTGATAATGCCAGCCTCTCTGACCCAGAGCCCCCACTTCCATTGTGCTAAGCTCCACATGCTGCATGGGCCCTGTAGCAGGTACATGGTGACCCGTGTGTCTGCTTTGAGCTCCTCGAGGAAAAGGAGGGGAGCCAGGATCCTCTCCCCAAACCCTGAACGCTCCCCCCACCCCACCCCCAGCCAGTGGGCATTTCAGATTCACTACAGGAGACAGTGCTGGTTCAAGATGTCCCAGGGCTCAGGTCTGCAGTGGATGGGGGTCAGAAAGGGAAGGGGAAGAGAGACAGGGAGGGCAAAGGGGGGTCACCACTCAGGGGCACCCCGGGCTAATGAGCGGAGAGGCAGAGAACCACCAGTGACAGGGCAGAGCGGGAAGAGAAGCAGAGATGAAACGTGTGGAAGCATCGAGTTAGTGGAACTACTAAGCGCTTCATATTTCCTAGCTAATGAGGCCCCCTCTGCAGGAAGGAGGGGCCGGGACAAAAAGGCACTGTGGCTCGGTGGTGACTCCAGGCACCAGAGCTAATGAAGTCACCGGAGACGGAATTCCTTGGGCTCATCTGAC
Source organism: Bos javanicus (assembly GCF_032452875.1). NCBI lineage: Eukaryota > Metazoa > Chordata > Mammalia > Artiodactyla > Bovidae > Bos > Bos javanicus. The sequence goes on from NC_083878.1 coordinate 101,649,058, forward strand.
TCAGCTCCGGGGTGATGCTATTTTCATTCACCAAAGGACTTGACCAAAGAGGGCAAGTCCCCTGTTAAAATGATACGCGTGGGGGGCAGGAATTTGGAGTGGGGACAGGAACACGGCAAGGGGTCTAACACGGACGGAGGACCCGGGATGGATCCAGGGACTGGGAGGGTGCTCCCAGGAAACACGTCTGAAAGGGTGGAAGGAAGCCAGAGTCTGCCGAGCGGGGCCAGGGCTCGGGGGCGGGTGCACACACTCTCCTGGGAGGCGGCACAGCGCGCACACTGCAGACACACTCGGACACTCGACGAAACCCATGAATTGATATTTATCCAGCACCTCATGCGTGCAAAGGGCGGAGACCAGCAAGGCTGGGATCCCAAGGGAGCTGAGATCTGTCGGCCTCCCAGCTGGGAGCAACATCCGCCCCGCTCTGGACACACCGCGCGTTTCCTCCTCCCTCCCCGGTGCCCCCGCCCCGGTCCTCCCTGCAGCTCCTCCTCCCTGGCCCCGGGTCTTTGCACCTGTTCCTCCTCATGCCTGGTGTGCTCCCTGCTGTCGACCCCCTCACAAGTCTCTGCTCGGATGTTCCCTCCTCCAGGGACTGCCCCTGCCTCCCTAGGTGAGGACAGGGCCTTGGGTGATATCTTGGTCTGCTGGCGTTGCTGTAACAAACCGAGTGGCTTAACAACAGAAACGTGTTCCCTCACGGTTCTGGGGCCAGGGTCCAAAGTCAAGGTATGGACAGGGCTGGTTCCCCCTGGGGGCTCTGACTTCATCTGTTCCACCCGTCTCTGTCAGCTTCCAGGAGCTTCTGGTAATCACTGGCGGTCCTTGGGTTTTGAGACTTCCCTGGTGGCTCAGATGGTAAAGTGTCTGCCTACAATGCAGGAGAGCCGGGTTCAATCCCTGGGTAGGGAAGATCCCCTGGAGAAGGAAGTGGCAACCCACTCCAGTACTCTTGCCTGATAAATCCTATGGATGGAGGAGCCTGGTAAGCTATAATCCATGGGGTTGCAAAGAGTTGGTCGCGATTGAGAGACTTCACTTTTCACTTTTCTTTCACTGCAATCTCTGCTTCCATCCTCATGTCACCCTTTCCTCTGTGTGACTGAGTCTTCTTTTTAGTCTCCTTTAGGGACACGATCATTGGATTTAGGATCCGCCAATCCAGGGTGATCTCAGTTCAAGATCTTTACCCTAATTATATCTGCAAAGACCCTTATTCCAAATAAGGAAAGGCATTCTGAGGTTCCGGTGGACATGAATTTTGGGGCAATCCCACTGAACCCACAGTCCGGCTGTACAAATCCACCACAATTGGAAATAATCCATTATTGGTATAATTACCTATTGGATGCTTATCTTTCCAGCTGGACTTTCGGGTTTATGAGAACAAGGACCCGAGTGCCTCCGCAGTGCCCAGCCAGGCACGCTGTGACTGTTTGCAGAATGAATGATGAGGCTGGCAGGCTCTTGGAAGGGAGGTGAGAAAGGGTACACCCAGGGCCACCCCTGCCTGGAGCTGTATCTTTTAATCCCAGAATGAAGAAGAGCGTCCTCCAGACAGTAAGAGAGGAAGGGCTTCTATAGACCGGCTGACTGTTGGCAAGCGCTCAGGACAGGATGGGAGGACACGGGTGGGGGACCCCGAGACACTCTCTGATGGGGGGGTGCCAAGGAGAGGGTACCAGGGCCCAGAGTCAGTCCCACACGCTTAGTCATCAGAGATCTGCACTGAGTGTCTTTAAAGAACTTCAGTTTTCCTTTAAGTCTTTTCATTTTGCTTCCCTGTTGTCCAGGCTAACAGTAAGTGAGGGGACACAGAGGATTAAAGAGGGCCAAGAGGAACCTGTAAGGGGGCTGTGAGCTGAAATGAGGATGCGGGGGTGCAGAGGCCAAGGAACATGGAGAGTCTGGACACATCACCAAACGTCTTGCTCCCTGCGTGAGGCAGCATGTCAGTGTGGCTAAGAGAGCAGGCTCTGGACTCAGGCTGGCCTGGGTTTGAAACCCAGATCAGTACTCGCTAACTGGGGGAATGTGGGCGAACTCCTTGTCCTCTTGGAGTCTTGTTCTCCCATCTGTAATGTCTGTTTCCAAAATGCATAGACAGGACTTCCCTGGTAGTCCAGTGGTTAAGACTCTGCACTCCTGATGCAGGGGGCATGCATTCAATCCCTGGTCAGGAAACTCACATGCTGCAATGAAGATCGAAGGTCCCACATGCTGCAACTAAGACCTGGCACAGCCAAACAAATAAATATTAAAAAAAAAAAGACAAAGCAGCGTCAGGATGTACTGAGAGCACGGCACTGTGCCTGGCACACAGTAGGAGCTCGTAATGTATGTCACGGTAGGAGGACATGGTGGGGAACTCAGGGAATTGCAAACAGGTTCAAATCTCTGGGCTGAATTCTTTAAGGCTTTTCAATTCACTCTTGAAGTCCAGGCCTTGTCTGGCCAGGCACCACTGTAACCATCCCAGCAACCAGCCAGCCTCCAGCATCTCCATCAATACTGACTGGCTGAACAGAAGCTGAATGAATGAAGGCATGCTGGTAACCCTTCTGTTCTCCGCACGCAGAGGTTATTCCCCACTTGCCTGGCCTTTCCTGCTTTCTGCTGTCCTCAATCAGCCTCCAGACTGCACTGGGACCACGGATACTTACAGAATCCTTGCCAGTGTTGATCGCTGAGATGGACAGCACCTCCAGCCCTGCCACCTTGCTTGCCCCTCCCCACCACTGGTGACTCCAGTGAATTTGATGATTAATTCCCCTCTAGAAATGTTCTGATGAAGCCGCACGCTTGCGCCAGGCAGCCTCCCACATCAAGGATTGTTTCACACAGCTGCTTCCTCTGAGAGTTGTGTCCATTAGCTTCTGCAAGGGTCATGCAGTTTAGCTGGTTCCAAGGGGCCACCTCTGAGCAGACAGTCCCTCTGGAGGGAAGCTGTCCCCAGCCTGCCCACAGTGGGGAAGGTCGCCACTGGCCAAACCCAGTGACCTGGAATCTGTAGGAGGAAGCAGATACCTGGCGGGGTGGGGTGTTTTCAAAGGAGAAGAGATTAAGATGAATCACGTAGTATTTCTGATGTTCAGCCATTTGTCCACCCAGGAAAATGGTGATTCAACCTAATGGGACCTTCTGAGATGCTCCTATAGAGAGGGAGGGAGGGAAGAGGAGAAAGGAGTCAGAAACAGGTCTGGACCTGCTCTGCTCCCTGTCAGCTGTGCAGTTTGGGGAGCATGGCCTCATCTCTGTGAAGGAGTGCATGAGTGATCACAGCCCTGCTTCACGGGGAGGGCATGCAGGGTGCCTGCATCACCGCCTGCCCAGGTGGCTGCTACAAAGCTCAACAGCACACTGGACTGCAGCTGTCTTAGCACTAATCAGTGAGCTGTGGGGCAGGGGGAGCGTTCGGGGTTCTCCAGCTCACTTTCCCGGCATTCATTTCTGTAGAGTTGCTTCTCTGGCAAAGGCACCCAGGGGGCTCCAGAGACTTTAGGGAAAATGCACAGTAGCTGATACCAGAGAGGTGAGTCCTCTGGGGCCCACTCCCACTGGCGGGTAAGCCAAGGCCTCATGTCAGGACGCTGCCTGACGTGGACAGGATGCTGGGCAAATGTTTGCGGAATGAATGAGGCAGATGTTCTGGTTGACCTCTTGAGAGACTGAGAACTAGGCTTTGTGAGCATGAGACACACACACACACACACACACACACACACACACACATACACACACACACCAGGATGGAGGTCTGAGAGTGGGCACAGTAGGAGAGCTGTAACCAGCAATCTGGGGTGGGGCAGGGAAATCACTGGCGCTTTGACCCCAGTGTCCCTGCGGGGCTGGCCTGGGTGCTCTCCATGGTGCTGAACCACCATCTAAGCCAGCGGGCCCAGCTGCCTCACCTTTGTCTGGGCTCAGCTGAAGCCTCTCCACCTTCTTTTAGAAATTCTGAGCCAGGGGAGACAAGTGGCAGGGTGGGAAAGGGAGGGTAGAGAGTTAGAGGTGACTCCAGACAAAGGCTGCTGGTCAGATACCACCAATGCCGGACTGCTGGAGGGGCAACTTTTGTTTCCCCATCACCGTAGTCCCTAAGCAGTAACTCCCCACTGTGCGAAACCTGGGCACCCCTCCCCCACTGACTGCATTTCAATGCCAACTTTATGGTGAAAAGCAAACCCATCCCATGTCTCCAGACCTAGGATCTGTGCTCACACCCCTTCCTCTTGGCCACCAGCTCTTTGAGGGCCAAAGCATTCACTCTGTTCCTTTTTGCCCAAGCCGTTTGCTCACCTTCCCCTTGTCTAATCTACCCATGCTTTGCATCTTTCCAGGTCCATCCTCAGTGTCTCCTCCTCCAGGAAGCCTCTCTTGACCACTTCAGCCCACTTTGCCCTCCTGCTCTTCTGACCTCCTGCTGAGCTTAAAGAGTCAGGTTTAGCAAGCAATGCTTCTCGAGCTGTTCCCCGTGAGCTTTCTCTCTCTCACCACCTAGCCGAGGCCTCTCAGAGACTCAGATTCTTGTCCAGAATCGCCGAGCCTGGACTGACTGTGTGTGAATGTCGTCGTCACTGCCATCAGTAGCAGAAGCCCATCAACCGCCAGGAATGAGCGCTAACACTGCTACAGCTGCGCTGGCTCTTCTCTCACTTCATCTCACTGGAAACTCATAAAACTCCTTGAAGCAATTCCAGTTATTATCACCATTATAACGGAAGGCTCAGAGGGATTGAGTAACTTGCCTGAAGCCATACATGCGCCAGAGCCAGGGTTCAAGAGAAGGTCTGTCTGACCTCAGAGTCCGGCTCTTAACTGCCAGTCCATCAGACTCACAGCAATAACCCGTAACTGAAACACACACTGAAACCAGCTCTGTTCGGCTCTTTACTTGCAGCAAAATGCTAACCCCCAGAGAACCAGTGCTGGAAGAACAGACACAATACGATTTTTCTACCTGGATGGAGCAGAGCACTGCAACCTTGCCCAGCCGCTAAGAGTTGCACTAATTTCTACAAACATTTATTGAGCACCGACTGCATGCCATGCCTTAGGCATTAGGATGGATGAGCACTGAGTTACATGGTCATAAATACAGTGCATGCTGACCCTGCTGGCCCGTGACACCAGCTTTCAGAGAATCAGAAGAGGAGTCAGTGGCCAGGCCTCACCTTTCTCCTGAAGGCCCAACCAATAGGTGGCACCAGCTTCTCTGGTTTCAGAAAGACCTTGGCACATTCTGAAAATTGCCTAGACTCCCAGAGAGATAGAGGGACATTTGGGACCGGGGTTCTGGAGTTTTCAGGAGACGGTGAACCATAGATACTACTTGTCTTGATGGCTGCTCTGCTTTGTCAGGCTCTTGGATAACATCAAACCACCCAGGGAAGCCATGCCAGGCCATCAGGATGCGGTTCTGCCTGTGTGTGTGGTGCTTGTGCGGTGAGGGGTGCACGCATACACCTGTGCACTTCTGCACTTCTTTTCAATTAGAGACATATCAGTGCTGACAAGAAACAGGAGCAGGAACATGATGAAATCATAAGGTTATTGGAGCATGGGTGCACGACGGGGGAAATAAGATAAGTGAAAATCAATTCTCCCCTGTGCGTGTTTATGTGTGTGTGTGTGTGTGTGTGTGTGTGTGTAGAACTCCAGCCAATGAGAAAACGCTGGTTCTTCTGCTCTCAGAGCTGGTGTTGAGCAGAGCTAGGGCTCTCTGGGGAGCTCCTGGAGTTGCAGGGTTGGGGTGAACAGGGGCCCATGTGATGCTGGAGCAGGGGCCCGGTCACACTTCTCTCACTCCACGCCCCCCACCCATCAAGCCCCTCTGGTCAGTTCTGTCCTGCTCAAAGCCTTCCCTGCCCCCACACCCTCCTCCCTGCCTCTCTCCCAAAGGGGCTGTCATCATGTCTAAAAGCCCAGAGCTTTAAAAAGAGCCTTTCTCTCCTCAAGCTTTGATTCTGCCCCCGTTTCCCCCGGGTCTGCTGGAGAACAAAGTGCATGCGTGAGTGGGAACGTGTCCCTCGTGTTGGCCTTCATTTCAGACTCCATCGACCAGGGGGGAGTTCTGATCGCTGGCTCAGTGGCTTCCTCCTCTCCCCGCTGTAGCAGAGTCAATGTCCCCATGTGCTTCCTGAGTGAGAGAAGGGCTTCTAGTTGCTACCACTCAAAAGGAGAACTCAACAAATATTAGTGCCTACTGTATGCCAGACACCATTATAGCTCATGGGATCAAGCGGATGTCAAATCTTTAGACAGCAGCTTTGGCTCTCATGGAGTAGATTTGCCATCAACCAGCTGTCAGACCTTGAGCAAACAACCTCCCTTTTTCCATCTTCAAAATGGAGAGAACAAGAGTGTATCATGGGCTTCCCTGGATTGGTGCAGTGGATAAGAGTCTGCCTGCTAATGCAGGGGACACAAGTTCAATCCCTGGTCTGGAAAGATTCCACATGCCACGGGACAACTAAGCTTGCACACCACAACTGAGCCCATGAGCCTAGAGCCTGTGGCCCACAGCAAGAGAGCCCACTGCAACGAGAAGCCTGGGCATCGCAATGAAGAATAGGCTTGGCTCACCTCAACTACAGAAAGCCTGTTCATAGCAGTGCAGACCCAGCACAGCCAATAAATAAATAAGTAAAAGAGTGTATCACGTACCCATTACCACAATAATGCTGCATAACAAACAACCCCCAAATCACAGTGGCATGCAACAATTAGCATTTATTTCTGTGGGTGGAAGCAATGTATGCCCCTTCCAGGCCTGGCCCCCAAAGCCTCCTGCATGGTCTCTCATAGATTTCTCTTTCCCTGCCTCTTCCTCAGACACAGAGGGTCCAGTGAAGGACCTCAAGACTTTAAGGCAAGGGTGGGAAAGCTATGGCCCTCCACTTGTTTTTTTTTAAATAAAGCTTTATTGGAACATGGTTACGCACATTCCTTTCCGTGTTGTCAGTGTCTACTTTCACACCACAATGGCAATATTGAGTAGCTGCCACTGTACAGCCTGCTAAGCCTAAAATATATTTACTATCTGGCCCTTTACAGAAAAAGCCTGCTGGCTCCTGCTTTCGGGGATGGTGGAGCCACTCGTTGGAAGGAGCCTGGGTCGCTGGGTGACTGCACGGAGCACAGTCTCCCAGTCTCCCCTTCTGCCGTTAGCCTCAGGGGACTGTGACACAAATGAGAAAGAAATCGTCACTGTGACATGGCACTGAGACTGGAAGCTGTTTGCTACAGTGGCCAGTCGGCCCTGCATACACCCTGGCCCAGGAGCTGTGATTCTGGCAGCAGCAGAAACATGGCTGCCAGTCTGTCCACTCACTCTGTGCCCCGCACACCCGAGGAAGCTGGCTTGTCTCCAGGCTGGTGATCCTGCAGGACCACAGTCCCTCAGATGTGGTGACCTTGGTCTGGGGGAGGTTACTTTTACAGAGTGGTGGGCACCCTTCTCTCTTCATGGGAGATAAAACAATGATACTAAAAAGACTTGAGAATGGGCAGAGGGAAGCCCCCGGGCAGCCCACACTGGTGCCAGCCCATTGGTCTTGGAGAGGCAGGACAATCATCTCAGGGAACGTGACCTTGAGGGTTTGCCAATTACCGGCTGTGTGATGCTGGATACATTACTTAACTCTCCGCCCCTGAGTTTCAGTTTTCTTATCTGTACAACATGATCAACAGCCTGTCTATGCTAGAGTTGCTGCTAACCTGGGATCTTCAGCAGCGGGGCACCCCTTCCTGGAGGGGCGTTACATTACAGGGTCACTTCTCGGTCACTCTTATTTGAAACACTCTTACTCCTGGAGCCACACCCTCTTCTGAGGAAACCCTGCCCCCAGTCCTGACTTCCCAGACACTCTGGGCACCGCTGCCTGTCCCAGGGAGTTCATGTTCATCGGACGGGGCCAAGCTACCCCTTTCTCTCCTGGGATTCTGACCTAAGAGGAACTGGGGTCAGCGGAGAGGGCATGATGAAATGCTGCCAGGGGCTGTGTCGGGCCACATACCAGAGGAACCAACAGAGGAATCCAACGAGAGAGAAGCGTGCACACCCACGAAGGGGAAAGCCCACGTCTCTAGGAGACAGTCTGCCCTGTAGAACCCTCGGATGTTCTGTATCTGCACGGGACGGCTGGGCAGGCGGTGGCTAACAGGCTCAGTCTTAATTACAACCTGGCTCCTGACCACCTGAAGTGTAGCCGGCGAGGCTGAGGAGATGGACAGTGAACCTCAGTTAACTGAGATAAACGTAAACTTGGTTCACGGTGATTCTGCTAAATTCCTTTTAATTCAGGTGTGGCCAGTGGCTGTCATCTCAGACAGTGAAATCCTAGCACCTCCTTGCCATCCTCCAGCCCCTGCCCCTGATTAAGCTTCACTGGGTGGGGTGTCTCAGCGTGGGGGCAGGGCCCCCCAAGGCTATGGGGTGGGTGGGTGTGTGTGTGGGTGTGTGTGTGTGTGTGTGCGTGCACGCGTGCGCATGTGTGCAGGGCGGGGGGACATGACAGTCTGGAAGGCAGATTTCTGTAGATCACACCAGGAGGTCTGATGGAGAACCAAACGAGGCCCACCTGTTCCCTTCCCTGGGTGTGGCCTTGAACCTCCGTTTTTACAGCATTTCCCTGCATAGAGCGCGTCACAGCAGAACCTCCGAAGTGAGCTGCTCTGGGAATATGTCTCCCAGGCCATGAATCCCTAACCAGCATCACTGACCCCGTGCCTTCTCTGCACAGCCCTTGGTCTTGCTCCTCCCTCTGACAGCTCTGGGGGCAGCGAAGGAAAGAGGCGGGAGCAAGGTCTCAGATTTTCTGGGCACAGACACCCGCTCAGCGCCTGTGCTGCCCTGGGTTTGCTGGGCAAGCCAGTTAACCTCTCTGAGTCTCAACTGACTCTGTCGAGAAGGGGAGGGGAGGCACAGGGGGCCACTGGCTGGTTGCTGGGTCACACTACACATTGCCTGCTGAGCCCAGAGACAGCCAACAACTTGCTTCTAATCACACAGCCCGGAGGAAAAAAGCCTGAGTCCCAACTGCCATAGATTGGAGCCTTACAATGTGATCTCAGTCCCAGGCTAACCTGTGAAAGGGGGAAAGCTGCAGCAGGTGGTGCGGGCTGAGGAGCTGCAGAGAATGGGGGGGCACGGCAGAGAGCCACGGCCCTAACGAGGACCTTGGAGCTGGAGCAACTGGGGGGCTCCCGGGAAGAGAATTTGGAGGCCAAGGGGGCTGTGTCCCCACCCTCCTACCTTGGCTGAAATGTCGGCAGATTCCATGATCCTGACCGAACCTTGGTTTTCTCATCTGTAAAATGGGATAACCTTAGCAACAAGGCTTCATGATGTGAGAATTTGTGAGAATTCAGGATGCTGTCGTATTTAAAGCTGGTGCGTAGTAGGTAAACAATCCAGCGGGTGCTAAGAAAGAACTGGGAAACAGTCTCCTGGTACCTCGCTATGCTCCTAAAGCAAGGCTGGGAGAGACTGCACGGGGGAGCCCTGGGTAGGAGGGGACTGGTGCTGACCTTGGATGACCTTCCAACTCTGAAAGGCCAGAGGATATGGGAAGCTCCTGATCCTCCAGTCAAAGGTTTAAACACTCACCGCCCCTACCGGCCCCCACCCGCTGAAGGAGCGCAGGGAGGAGGAGGAAGTCTCTTGGCTTCTCTCCACCCAGACTTGCCCTGGGGTTCCCGAGAACCTTGAATTCATTAGTGGCTGCAGCTCTGAGCCTTGATTAAAAAGATGCCGTCTTTTTTCCCCCTCTTTCCTCCTTAGTTCTCTCCTAGCAGTGATTTCAATGTGCAGCCGGCTCTCTGGGGTAGAGAGGAGGGCGGGGCTGGGATCGAGCCCCCCACCCCAAGCCTCCTCTCCCCCGCCCGCCCCCCAGCCCCAGCTGCAGGCGGGATCGGACACACCTGCGGTGCACATTGATTGCCTGATTAAGGGGGAGATTGATTGGTCCCTGCTGTCATTAGCATATAGTTAGCAGTGACCTCTCTGCTTGGCCTCCGGCTGGTGGCTCTGACCTGAACGGATCAGTGAGCCTGATGGGAAACGGAGCTTGGTGAGAGGAGGGGCAGGGCGAGGGGGGCAGAGCTGAGGCTTCCCAGGGCCCAGGGGTGAGTGGAGGGGGAGGCCCCTCACCTGGCCCAGCCCAGGACCTTCCACTGTGACCAGTGGACCTCAGTTTTCCTCGCTTCTGTAATATGAATCTTTCAAAAAATTTTAATTTGTTTTTGGCCACGCTGCACAGCATGTGGGATCTTAGTATCTCCATCAGAGATTGAACTTGAGCCCCCTTGCCTTGGAAGCGGGGAATCTTAACCACTGGACCACCAGGGAAGCCCCTTTCCTGGCTTCTTAGTGGGGAAATTGAATGCAGCTCTTCCTAAGAAAGCTTCGTCTGAATCAGCAAAGAGCGGAGCCCCTCCTCCCAGACTTCCCGCCACCCCCCACCTCCCCAGCCCCTCTGCTCATCTGGACTGAAGGTCCCTTCAGTGGAGCTCTCCTTCCTCTTGAAAAAGTCCTTTCGCGCCCGTTGTCCTGCAGAGAGAAGCCAGCTGCTGGGGCGGGGGTGGTGCAGAGAAGCCTGGTGTCTCTAGTCGGAAGGTCCCTGGGGCACCCACAGACCTTGATGTGCACCCACACAGCACTTGGGATCTTTGTTTAATGGGTGTCTCCACGTAGGGTGCCGAGGGCGGGGTCCCTGGTTTACCCACAACTGTGATCCAGCACAAATACCGAGGTGGGGGTGCATACCGTGCCCCCCACCCCCACCAACCACCAGAAGAGAAGGGTGTGAAGCCGTCGATCTGTGCAAAACAGAAAGAGAGACACAGACGTAGAGAACAAACATGGACACCAAAGGGGGAAGTGGGAATAGGACGAATTGGGAGATTAAGATGGACACACACACCATTGACACCACATGCAAAACAGATAAACGAGAACCTGCTGTGGAGCACAGGGACCCTACTCAGTGCGCTGTGGTGACCTAAATGGGAAAGAAGTCCAAAAAAGCAGGGACATGCGTACACACGTAGCCGATTCCCTTTATTGTACAGCGGAAACTAACACAGCATTGCAAAGCAGCTATAAAGCGAAAGCTGCTCAGTCGCGTCTGACTCTTTGCAACCCCATGGGATTCTCCAGGCCAGAACACTGGAGTGGGTAGCTGTTCCCTTCTCCATGGGATCTTCCCAACTCAGGGATCAAACCCAGGTCTCCCGCGTTGCAGGTGGATTCTTTACCAGCTGAGCTTCCAGGGAAAAAAAGCAGCTATACGCCAATAAAAATGTATATATTAAAAAAAAAAAAAGGGTACAGAAAACTAGCTCCATACAGTGTACAATGAAGCCACTGTTCTACCTGCTCAGTGGCTGTGGAATTTGAAACTTTTTCACGGGGCAAAAATTGTAAACACTGTGGGCTCTGGGAGAGGTTGGGGGCGACCCCAGCGCCCCAAGCCCGCCTGATGGAATTGCCCAGCCTCGGTGGGTCCCTCCCCCTGCTGGTCCTCAGAACAGCACCCTGGGCGGGGCCTGGAGAGGAAGCGCGCGGTGCAGTCTCAGCACAAACTCTGGGCTCAAGTGTGAACCCCAGATGTGTCACTTAGAGACCCTGCCACCGTGGCCTTCCCCGTGCGTGACACAGGGTGATGATGTCACTACCCTGAAAGGATCTCTGAGGCACTCAACAGAGGTCACTGACTGCAGCGTGGAGTGAGCGCTCACCAATGGCGAGCCGTAGAAGGGGACTGCCTGTGTTTTCCCCTGGCGATCATCGCGCATACAATGCCATGTGACATGCTTTGCTTATTGACCTCCTGCAAGCACACACTTCAGAAGCAAATACAAAGGATGGTATGAGCCCTGTAACCACGCGCAACGTGTCTCATCCGTCCTGGGGCTGGATGATGCTGCCAGTGCCCAGGGCCCTGCAGGCGTGCAGCTGCTGGGCGGGGTGAGGCTCCTGGGACTCAGGGGCTCTGGGGCTCCGTCCCTGGGGCCTGGCTCAGCCCTGTGGCTTGGGACACCTCCTCTGGTGCTCTGTCCCTGGGGGCTGGCTCAGCCCTGTGGCTTGGGACACCTCTTCCAGGGCTCTCAGAGGCAACAGTGGGGGAATTCCCCAGTGGTCCACGGGTTAGGACTCTGCATTTTCACTGCAGAGGGCCCAGGTTCAGGGAACTAAGATCCCACAAACCATGCAGGGGGGTGGTTGCGGGGGAAGCAAAAAAAGAAAATGAGGGCTTCCCTGGTGGCTCAGTGGTGAAGAGTCTGCCTGCCAATGCTGGAGACAGGTTCGATCCCCAGTCTGAGAAGACCCCACACGCCACAGAGCAACTAAGCCCGTGCACCAGAACTACTCAGCCTATGCTCTAGAGCCCGGGAGCCGCAACTACTGAGCGCAGGCGCCGCAACTACTGAAGCCCGTGGGCCCTGAAGCCCGTGCTCTGCAACAAGAGAAGCCTCCGCAATGAGAAGCCCGCATCACAGCTGGAGAATAGCCCCTGCTTGCTGCAACTAGAGAAAAAGCCCACGCAGCAATGAAGACCCAGCACAGCCAAAAATAAATAAAACAGCACACATTTATTTAAAAAAAAAAAGGGAAAGAAAGGAGACAATGATGACAATGAAGTCAAGCCCAGACACTCCTCTAGCTACAAAGACCTTGTCTCCAAACAAGGTCATATTCCCAGGTATGTGGGGTTAGGACCTCACTATATCAACTGTTGGGGGGGCATGTTTCAACCTAGAACAGGTCACTTTGAGCACAGAGTGAGGGGACAGTGAGGGGTGGCTGTGGAACGCCTCCAGCCTGGTCCAGCCCTCCGGGAAGCAGACAGAAACCCCTGGGACTCAGGAAGCAGCAGCTCGTGGGGGCGAGATTGGGCTTGGCTGTTGGCCATTGGCCCCCCGGCTGCGGTGCTCGGAGCTGGGAGCCTCCAGCGGGGGCCTGGCAGAGCTGGGTGGTGCCAGCCAGGGGGGCGGCCCCAGCTGGCTGGGCCGGAGAAGGCTTCCTGTGAAGCTGCAGGCTTTGAAACCTTGACTAATAAGGTTTTCTTCTCTTTCTAAGTTGAATGAGTCAGTAGCTTCATATAGGACCCCATCTGTTCACCCCATCGCTGCCAGTCGGATTCTAGGCCCTCGGCCAATTCAAAAACCAAACCAGCTTAGGAGGAATCTGCTCGACAACTCGTTTTGCGAGTGTTCTGTTTTCCCTGGTGGAAGGGAGGCCTCTTGACTGCCCTTCTGGGTCCTGCCTCCGGAATGAATCTAGAATCCCGCAGCCAAGCAGCCGGGGTGGCGTGTGAATTAGCACCAGGGGGTGGAGAGCGATCAGCAGACGAGTGTCAGCCAGAGAGAAGGGAGGCGCGTTCAAGGTTGGCAGGGAGGTCCACGGCGACCTGGGCCTGTCTCAGTTTTACCACTTGGTCCCTTGTCCCGTGAGCCTTTCTTTTCCAGGATGTCTCTCCCCCAGGACTTCGGTCCCCCGGGGAACAGTGCCCGACACACGTCACTAAGAATTGTGGGATGACGAACAAGTGTCTGGGGAAGGAGCCAGAGTGCCACCAGGACTGGTCACAGGTGGGCTTGCAGTCTCCTGGTGGGGTCCTGCCTCCATGCTGCAGCTGGCTGATGACAACGCCCTGGGATTCCCCAAAGCCAGATACACTGCTGGAGGGGAGTGTGTGTGAAGTAGGAGGCCCGCGAGGGTAGGTGCCACCCAGAGGCCAGGCTCCAGCAAAGAGTAAGCAAAATCTCCTGTGTGGGGTTTAGAGGGGGGTGGGGAGTCAGAAGAGTGGAACAGCAGGAACCATATGTGCAAAGGCCCACTGGGGAGGGGTCCCAGACATGGAGGGTTCAGGGGGCCACAGGTCAGGGTGGCTGGAGGCAGGGCAGGGCCAGGGGAGACGCCCACAGGACAGTCTCGTGAACTCGTCAGATCTCCAATGAACACCGCTGTTTTTAGGACCCTCACCGCGTTCGGTCAGAGCCTGGGCTCTCTCCTCCCCTCCTCCAGCTGCCGACCTCTGTCTTTTGATGCTGATATGATCAGATCTCATCGGAGCCTTCCTCTCCTGTCTCCCCTGACTCCCGGCCGGCCCAAGGCCCGTCGTCCTGGGTGCTCATCAGACCTCACCAGCTTCCCTCGGAGCCTGACTCCCGGTTGATGCCACAGTCACTTCTGGGCGTGTCTGAATCCGTGCCACGTGCCCGCCTGGCTGTGGGATTCCCTGGATGGGGACTTCGTCTCACCGGGTCACTGTTTGTTTAGCTTGGCTCACGGAGATGCTCAAAAACCCCTCCTCAGAGGAAAGAGTGATGCCACCAGACGGGGAACTGGTGCTCCTTGGAGGGGCTGGAACTCCTGACAAGGGCGGTCGACGGGCAGAGAGTGCTTCCAGGTTCCGCTCTGGGTTCAGAGTTCTATCCTGCCACTGACTGGCTTAGCGGCGGCCTCGAGTAAGTCCTGTAATGTTTCTGGGAGGCGTCACCTGTTTCCTGAGCAGGGCAGTGGGCGGAGTCAGTCAGAAAATATGGACAAGGAACCCTGGGCACAGAGCCTGGCACGGGGCGGGCTTGGTAGGCAGTGGCGGCCCAGCCATCAGGGGAAACACGGACTGAAACCACCAGCCCTGGGCAGGCAAGACGGTGGCCTCCTGCGTGAGTGATCTGACAACAGGAGGCCCTGGTAAGGAATGTGGAACTAACAAGCTGCCCCCAGCCGGAAGAATTCGGGAAAGGTCAAAGGGAGACAGGAGACACCAGTCCACATGTCCTGCTGACCTCCCAGAATCCTCCTTGCTGGCCTCCATCTGGGCTGAGCGATGTGTGCAGAACCAGGAAGGACGCTGAGCAGAATGATCGGCCAGAGACAGCCTGCAAACTCACCCCTTTACTACAAACCCCGAGACTGTGACCCACGTGGAGAGCAGTCCTCCTGGGGCCCCTCACTCTCACCCTCCACCCCTCCGCCCCGGCACCCCTTCCCAATAAAGTCTGTTGCTCTGTTGGCACGTATGTCTCCTCGGACAATTCATCTCCCGGTGTTAGACAAGAGCCTGCTCTTGGGCTCCGGAAGGGGACCCCCTTCCTGCAACACAGCAATTCCGTAAGTCCCCCCCACCCCCATCAGGCCTGGCCGTCGCTCCCTCTCGCCCCAGGGTGGGAGGCGGGGACCTCTGATGGTGCCCCAGAGCCGTGCAAACCAGCAGTGGCCCCGAGCTGGTGGGCCCCGTGGAGACCTGGAAGGCTCCAGGCTGCAGGCTCCGCTGGTGGCAATGGCTCCAGTCCAGCACAATGACCCTCTGGGTTCAGGGCCAGCAGAGCCTTCGGAAGAACCACGGGGCGGGGAGGGGTGGGGGGCGCCCTGCAGGAAGCGGGCTGCCCAGGCCTGCCCGGGCCCTGTACTGGAGCTGCTCAGACCCCAGGAGATGCCCAGGTGCCACATACACCAGTCACACCATCTCAAGTGGCTGGCTTTACCTCCAGAGGGTCCGTATCCTCATCTGTGCGCTGGGGGTAGAAAGCCCTACTGTGCACGATGAGAGGATGCTCATGACGGCCGGGCACCAAATAGGCCCTCAGAAGTCCTGGTTCCCAGCTCCGCCCACAGCCTCCCTGCACCATCCTCCTTCCCCTGGGGTATTTGTCCCCATCACTTCCGACTTAGAAGTAAGGGCCTTCTCCCCATCTTAGGAGAGGACCCCAAGTGCCTTCTGATGGCAGAGTCCAGGCACAGACCAGCTTCTCCCAAGAAGGAGGCAGTGTTGACAAGAGACACTTTGCCATTAGCCACAGGGCTATAGGAGTAGTATTTATTTTCAGTCGTGTCCGACTCTTTGCGACCCCATGGACTATACAGTCCATGGAATTCTCCACGCCAGAGTACTGGAGTGGGGAGCCTTTCCCTTCTCCAGGGGATCTTCCCCAGCCAGGGATCGAACCCAGGTCTCCCGCATTGCAGGCGGATTCTTTACCAGCTAGGCCACAAGGGAAGTCCTGGGAACTGGCTAGTAATTTTGACATTTCAGGACTGGGCTTGGGGCAAGAGATTTTCAGGCTGAATGTGAAGAAGGAGGTGGTGGGAGGAGGGAGAGCGAGGAGGGGGCCAGTGTCCCCCAAAGATAAGGTGTTAAATGCCAGCTTCTCCACTTCCTGGCTGCGTGACCTTGGATAAGCCTCTCTGAGCTTCCCCTTCTGTGCCATGTGGGTGGTAACCGGTGTTGACTCCTATGCCCAGGGCTGCCCTGGGGACCATGCCACACGCCCCGCCCTTCCAAGCCACTGCTGCTGCGCTAAACCAGGAGTTGGGAGAGTGTTCGAAAAATTAATCAGCCCCAAACCCTCATCTCCCCAAAGGCAGCAGGGCTGTGCGAACTCAGCTCAAGGCCTGGGGAAGGGCAGACATTCCCAGACTCCTACCAACCTGGCTGCTTTGAGAAAACACCTCACTTTCTGCCCTGGGACTGGCTGACCATGCTCACGGCTGCACTGGCTTCACGGGAGGCCCTGGCTAGGCCGCGGGACTTAGCCAAGGTCACCGTGTCCTGGAACCTCTGCTTCTGCATAAGCCAGGCTGCCTTCCCCCAGGGCTGCTGGTGTTCCTGAGGGCCTTGCCGGGGAGAGTGCTGGGGAGCAGGCCAGATGAGGTGGAGCATGGGGGCGGGGGCCTCTGAACAGCCAGCCTCTTGAGGCCACAGGACGGCTGGAATTTTCCAGGACTGCCTGCAGGAGCAGGGATCCTGGACAGCCTGCCAGTGTGTGCGGAGCTCCTGGCTCTGACCCAGCGGCAGCTTCCAAATGCCCCGAGGTGGCGGGCTCTGGGAGGCAGCCCAGGCTCCCTGACATCCAGGGGGCAGGGAGCTGCTTGCCTCTCCCAGAAGGTGGAGCTGACTGAGGGGCATCTCTGCCCCCATCTCCCCCTCTGGGGACAAGCAGAAAGGCAGGATGAGGCGAGACCTAGAGGGATGGAGACGAGAGGGGGAAAGAGAGACAGGGTATGGGGGCCGCCTTGGCCATTAAGCAGGAGGGAGGGAGGTGGCCTGGCTGTATCCCCATGGATGTCACCACACTGTTATGGCCAGGTCACAGCGCTTTCCCCATGAAATGGCCAGGGTTTCCACACTCCACCCCCACCCCCCACCCCCAACACCATTTCCCTGTGGGGGTTGCCACCATCCTGGTAGAAGAATTAGGTGACCAAGTGACCACTATCACACTCCTATGACCATGTCCCAGGCAGGGCCCACCCCTCCTCCTCCAGGAAGCCTTCCTAGATTGCCCTCCACCCCACTGAGCACCTTTACCCCTCTGGGCCCTGCCACACTCCAAGCTGTTGCCATGAGGCATACGGAGGGTTCACTTCACATCCATGGAATAGGGGACCCTTCCCAGGGAACCATCCAGTTCTGAGGGCCTGACGAAGTCCCAGTAGCTTAAGCCAGCATCCTGAGATGGACCACCTTTCCTCCACGTGTATCCGACATGCTGGGGGCAGGGAAGGAGGGGTAGGGGAGGAAGAGGCGTTGACTCTTAGGCTGAGTGACATGAACGATACAGGATCGCTCTTCAGTACACTGAGTAAGAAAACAGCACAGGTGCCCACCAGTTTTTGAGTGCTTCTCACTTGCAGGGACCAAGCTCAGCGCCCTCTAGGTGCACACCTCTAAGACTGGCCCAACACTGCCCCACCGTACAAACAGGGGCCTGGACGCGTCCAGGGTCTCCATCATGGCAGGCGCTGGTGCTCAGTCCACGGCGGGGGGGTTGGGGGGTGGGGGGAGGGATTTGAAGTCAAATGAATGACCAGCCCCTCCCCTGCATCCACCCGCATTTTCAGATCAGATCAGATCAGTCACTCAGTCGTGTCCAACTCTTTGCAACCCTGTGAATCGCAGCACGCCAGGCCTCCCTGTCCATCACCAACTCCCAGAGTTCACGGAGACTCATGTCCATTGAATCGGTGATGCCATCCAGCCATCTCATCCTCTGTTGTCCCCTTCTCCTCCTGCCCCCAATCCCTCCCAGCATCAGAGTCTGTCCCAATGAGTCAACTCTTCGCATGAGGTGGCCAAAGTACTGGAGTTTCAGCTTTAGCATCATTCCTTCCAAAGAAATCCCAGGGTTGATCTCCTTCAGGATGGACTGGTTGGATCTCCTTGCAGTCCAAGGGACTCTCAAGAGTCTTCTCGAACACCACAGTTCAAAAGCATCAATTCTTCGGTGCTCAGCCTTCTTCACAGTCCAACTCTCACGTCCATACATGACCACAGGAAAAATCCCCATTTTAGAGACCAGAAAACAGTGGCCAGTGAATTCAGTGACCACCTGGAGGTTATCATGGGTAATCAGGCAGATCTAGAGCTTGGGGTTCTTCCTTCCAAGTGGGGATGGCAAACGTTTCACTGGCCAGTTCCCATGAGTCCATCTGGCTGCCTGGAGCCCTGGGCTAAGAAGACTTCAGAAAAGGTTGGGCTCAGTGGGAAAGGGCTCTGGGATTGATTAGCAATGTCTGCCAAGGGTGCAGGCAAGAGAGCAGTAGCCTGCCGGCTGGTTTACACACCCCACTGGCCCTGAGCCGATGCACGACCCCCATCCCAGTAGCCAAGAAGTCGATTTTATGTCCCCGGGGGCCTCATAGGCCCATCAGTCCTAGAGCTACAGGCTGGGGGCTTCATGGAGGACTCAGGGAACCGTGACAGACTCTGAGGACCCAAGCTGGTGCATCCACCAGGCATTAGCGGTGATGCTCTGGTGTCTGAGGCTTTCTGCACTTTGGGTTTTAGCCTGAGCCACAGCCGGGGGCAGGCTGGGGGTTTTAATAAACCTTGCCGGAGAACATCATTAGGAGCTGGTCTATATTATCACAGAATGACTCCCCCGGGACTTGAAGACAAGGAGAGCCACTCAGAATCTACTGCCGTTTTCATCAGAGCCAAATGAAACGCAGGCTCCAGCTGCCTCTGGCTCCTCAACCACGACCTCGGGCTGCTCCTGCATCTCAGAGCTGCAATCATAAATCTTTCTCTGTGAAGCCTGCGGACCTCCTTCTCCCTGACCCGCTGTGGGTGCTGGGAGGCCGCCCAGGTCCTAGTGACAGCGAGTGTATATCATGCATGTATCGCAGAAAGAAATGAATGAGTGTGCAAACACGGCACTGGACCTGCTTCGCTGTGTGGACCACACTGACTAAAAAGTGTTCGTCTCAGAAGCCGGCTTCCTGCCCTTGTCCTACCTTACAGGTCTCAGGCAAGGGAGCTCACAGTCCTCATCCATAGCGGTGGGATCTGGAAATGGAAACGAACAGGAGACTAAGAAAGGCAGTGATGATGGCCATCACCGGCACGGTGACCTCCTGCCAGGCTCTCTGCTAAGTGATTCCGGTTAATTTCTGCAACAGCCCCATCTGTCAGTGGTGTTACTAGTCACGGATGGGGCAGTGGGGTCCAGAGAGGGTACATAACTTGCTGGAGGTCACACAGTAAGAGACAGAGCTGGGATAGGCGTTGCGGGCTCCTAAAGCCTCTGCTTCAGGAGCCTCTCTGCTGGGACTGGACTGCCCAGCTTTGGTGTCTGAGGCTACAGTGCCAGCCCCGGGTCCGGAAGGGAGGCCCCGAGGGTGGGGCCTTCCCAGTTCCTTCCCATGGCCCCTCTTGGACTTCTGGTCTTGGAACTGGACACTGAGCCAGGGATGGTTCTCAGACTTTCTGAACCACCAGAACCTCTGTAGTGGAGCAAAGGTGTGGCGACGCTCTGCTCCACTGGCTTGTCGGCAGGAGTCTGGACGGCTGTTGGGAACAAATATGTTCTATGGGGCGCCTCATGGGACAAGGTGAAGAAGGTGCCTCAGAGGTCACTGGGGCCAGAGGTCACAATGTCAAATAAGGAGGAAGGCCCCTGCAGGGTACGTCTAAGTCAGAGCATGCCCCTTCTTTCTCTCCCTGGTTTTTGTTTGCTTTTAAGTGTAACACACATAGAAAAGCGCCCAGAGTGTACATGAATATGTGAATGAGTGCCCACGAGTGCATGAGTTTTTACATACTGGACATCCACGTAGCCAGCACCTCAGAAGGCCCCTCCCATCTATGTGCACTTCAAAATTTTTTTACTTTTTTGGCTATACTGGGTCTTGTTGAGGCACGCGGAATCTTTCATTGTGGCGCACAGGCTTACTTGCCCCGCAGCAAACGGGATCTTAGTTCCCTTGACCAGGGATCGAACTGGAGTCCCCTGCATTGGAAGGTGAACTTCCCACCACTGGACCGCCAGGGAAGCCCCTACGTGCGCACTTCTTGTAAGTGGAGCCGTGCAGCGTGTTCTCTTTGCGTCTGGCTTGTATCACACAATACCATGATCACATCTGGGACAGTCACCCCTGTTGTTGCCTGTAGGGGTAGGCGATTTCTTCTCCTTGCTGTGTAGTATTCCTTTGGGTGGGAATACAATGCTTTATCCATGCTGCGGTTGCTGGGCTTCTGGGTAATTAGAAATGTAGTGCCCTCTGGATGCTCTGATGCATATCTTTTCCTGAATACACTTAGGCATTTCTGGTTGGAGTGAAAATGCTGGGTCACTGGGTACGCACACGTTCCATTTTATTAGACCGGCTGCACGGTTTTCCCAAGTGTTGTTCCAACCTACCTCCCACCAGTGCACGAGAGCTGTGGCTACTCCATGGCCAGCTCTTGGTGTTCCCCACCTTCTTGTTTGAGCTCTTCTCAGGGGTACGTGTTGGGATCACACGATGGCTGGCCTTTGCATTTCTCCGATGGCCCATGAGCCTCATGTTACATGGTTATTGACCCATTCTTCTTCTGGGATGTTTGTCTTTTTCTTACTGGTTTCCAGCAATGTTTAAATCAAGTCCTTTTACTGAAAATAACTTTTGTGGATTACCTTTTCCTTCTCTTAGTAAGGTCGTCTAATGAACACTCTTACAACAGTTCAATCTATTAACTTTTCTTGTTTATGGTTAGTGCTTTTTGTGCCCTGTTCAAGACAACTTTCAATCCCTGGGTTGGGAAGATCTCCTGGAGAAGGGAAAGGCTACCCACTCCAGTATTCTGGCCTGGAGAATTCCATGGATTATACAGTCCATGGGGTTGCAAAGAGTTGGACACGACTGAGAGACTTTCACTTTCAAGACAACTTTGCCTACTCTGAGGTCACAAAGATGTATTCCCTAAATGCTTTCCTGCTTTGCTTTTCACATGTAGAGCTGTAATCCAGGTGGAGTATGTTTTTTGTAATTTGCAACGCAAGTGTTTGAGATGATTTCCTTTCCCAACCATGGTGCAAGGTTGCCCCCGTTGACCATTTTGGGCAGGGCCGGGGGTGGGGGAGCTGTTTTAGGAATCTCTCTGTTCTGTTGTTCAGAATGTCTTATCCCTGTGCCAATCCTGTGCTGTCCTAATTACTATGGCCTCATAGTAGTTCTGATAACTGTCTTTGTTTCCAAGATCTTCCTGTCTGTCCTTGGCTCCTTGCTTTTCCATAAAAAAAAATTGTACATCAGCTTGTCAATTTCTACCAAAAAGAAACCCACTGGGATTTTGGTTAGCCTTGCATTGATTTAAGGTATTAATTGGAAAAAATAATATATTTACAGTATTGCAGTTTTCCAAACCATTAATGTGATGTATTTCTCTATTTGTTGTTGTTGTTGTTAAATCATGTCTGTTTGGAATCCCATGGACTGTAGCATGTACTCCTCTGTCCTCCGCCATCTCCCAGAGTTGGCTCAAATTCATGTCCACTGAGTTGGTGATGCTATCTAACCATCTCATCTTCTGTCACCCTTCTCCTTTGCCTTCAATCTTTGCTAGCATCAGATTCTTTTCCAGTGAGTCAGTCTTTGTACCATGTGGCCAAAGTACTGGAGCTTCAGCTTCAGCATCAGTCCTTCCAATGAATATACAGGACTGATTTCCTTTAGGACTGACTGGTTTGATCTCCCTGCAGCCCAAGGGATTCTCAAGAGTCTTCTACAGCATCACAGTTCAAAAGCATCAATTCTTCGGCGCTCTGCCTTCTTTATGGTCCAACTCTCACATCCATACGTGACCACTGGAAAAATTATAGCTTTGACTATACAGTCCTTTGTTGGCAAAGTAATGTCTCTGCTTTTTAATATGCTGTCTAGGTTTGTCATAGCTTTCCCTTCAAGGAATAAGAATCTTTTAATTTCATGGCTACAGTCACCGTCCACAGTGATTTTGGAGCCCAAGAAAATAAAGTCAGCCACTGTTTGCATTGTTTCCCCATCTATTTGCCATGAAGTGATGGGATCGGATGCCATGATCTTAGTTTTTTTTTTTTTTATTGACTTTCAAGCCAGCTTTTTTTACTCTCCTCTTTCACCCTTATCAAGAGGCTCTTTCGTTTCTCTTTATTTTCTTCCATTAGCGTGGTTATCATCTGCATATCTGAGGTTGTTGATATTTCTCCCGGAAGTCTTGATTCCAGCTTGTGATTCATCCACCCCAGGCATTTTGCATGATGCGCTCTGCAAAGAAGCTAAATAAGAGGGTGACGATGTACAGCTTTGTTGTTCTCCTTTCCCAGTTTGGAACCAGTCAGTTATTCCATGTCCAGTTCTAACGGTTGCTTCTTGACCCGCATATTGACTCTTTGTATTAATAGTTTTCAGTGTAGAGGTCCTGTGTGTCTCCATTAGACTTCCAACTTTCAAACTGACAGCTAATTCACAAGAACAGAATAATGACCAATCCCAGGCCTTGCCCATCTGCCCTAAAAATAAGCCGTTCCACCCCAGCTAGCAGGCCTGTGGGAGAGGGGCCCATCATGATCAGATGGTCTTCATTTACTTACTTATTTTTGGCTTGGTGGGGTCTTCGTGGCTGCATTGGCTTTCCCCCAGTTGCAGTGAGCAGGGGCCATTCTAAATTTGCAGTGGGCGTCTCACTGCAGTGGCCTCTCTTGCTGGGGAGCACAGGCTCTTGGGTGCACAGGCTTCAGTGGTTGCAGCTCTTGGGCTCCAGCACACAGGCTCAATAGTTGTGGCGCATGGATTTAGCTGCTCCGAGGCATGTGGGATCTTCCTGGACCAGGGATGGTACTCATGTCTACTGCATTGGCAGGTGGGTTCCTTACTACTGAGCCGCCAGGGAAGCCTGATGGTCTTCATTTCTGTTTTGAAACTTGGACTTCAACAATCCTAGACTTTGATGTGTGGGCAGAAAAGAGATACTGGTGTCCTAGCAGGTCTGAGACAGCTGCTGTTTGACCTGCCTGCAAGGGGGGCCTTGGACTGGCGTCTGGGAGCCTGGATTTGGTGGGTGTGCCCACCACTCCTTCATGTATAAGTGGCTCACTGAGCCCAAACTGTGGGTGCAAACCGTGTGCTTTACACTGAACACCTGCTTTCCTTCCGGGAGTCTGGCTTTCTGGCACATGCTGGGCAGAAGGTGGCTACGTGACCAGCCTCCAATAAAATCCCTGGGCGCTGAGTCTTTAAGGAGCTTCCCTGGTGAACGACACCTTGGGAGCGTCCCGCAGGACTCCACTGCTGAGGACTCTTGGGAGCGCACCCCAGCTTCCTCTGGACTTTGCCCTTCGCTCTCCCCTTTGCTGCTTTTGCTCCCTGTCCCTTGGCTGTAGTAAGTCATAACTTAGCTACAACTCTATGCTGAGTCCTGCCAGGCTTTCAGTGAATCAGCCCAAGGGATTGATGTCTTGGGGGTGGTCTTGGGGCTTCTCTGACACAGAGGACCAGAGCTTCCTGCTCCAGGGCCAAGAATGCTTCCAAGAGGGTGTAACTGGTGGGAGAAGTAGAAGGAAGCCAGTTGCATTTCACTTTCTGATGGGAAAATGTTTTTGATCTAACTTATGAAAAAGAAGTGGGTATGGAGCAGTTGGTACCACACAATATAATTTCACTTCATAAATAGGATGTCTCTCTCAGCATTAAAAATAAGGAAATTCTGACTCATGCTACAGCTTGAATGAACCTGGAGGGTATTATGCTAAGTGACACAAGTCAGACACAAAAGGACACACCATGTGATTCCACGCGTGTGACGCCTCAGAGAAGTCAGATCCACAGAGACGGGAAGCAGAATGGTGGTTGTCAGGGGCTGGAGGAGGGAAACGGAGAGTTAGTGTTGAATGGGGACAGAGTTTCAGTCTGGGAAGATGCAAAAGTTCCGGAAATGAAGGGTACTGATGCTGCTCAATGCCACTGAACTGTACACTTATTAATAAAAATGGTTAGAAATTTTGTGTTATATATATTTTACCACGGGCTTCCCAGGTGGTGCTAGTGGTAAAGAACCCACCTGCCAATGCAGGAGACATGAGAGACGTGGGTTTGATCCCTGGGTCGGGAAGATCCTCTGGAGGAGGGCATGGCAACCCACTCCAGTATTCTTACCTGGAGAATCCCATGGATAGAGGAGCCTGGTGGGCTACAGTCCATGTGGTCACAAAGAATCGGACATGACTGAAGTGACCAAACAACAACCCATATTTTACCACAATAAAAAATACAAAAAACAGGATCTCTCTGTGTTCACATGGCCACAGTCCTGGGAGGGGCACAGACTGACCCACTCCTTCGTGGCCATCATCTCTGGGTAGAGGACTGTGGGGGACGGTCCTCTCTCTGCTTTTCTATTTCCTGCCTTTTTTTTTGGCATGGGATATATATTGCTTTTTGAATGTGAAAAATTTCAAATACAGAAAGCATGGAAAGGAAACAAACATTTATGTATGTATTACTTTCGTCATTTGAAAAATCTTTTAATAATAAATACTATGAGGAGGGGAAAAAATCAATGTCCTCCACCAAACAGGAAGACTGGAAAAACAAGGACAATCCCCTTGTTAAGCAAAACACCAAGCCATACTCCAACTGGAAAACGCCCTGTGGAAGGGCCCGGGCCTGTTTTGGAACCAGCTTCTGGCTGGGCAGCGGCCACCTGGGTGACAACTGAGAGGGTCGCCTGGATTCCCGGCCACTGAGACTCCAACTCAGAAGCCTGGGGGCCTGGGGGCTGGACTGTTACGATCCCAGGTGGTTCTGACAGTTCACCGGGTTAGGGAACCCACCTCTCTCGGTTCCGTGACACCGTGTTTGCACAGGCCTTCTCCTCTGGCTGTGGTTTTGTTCCTGTTTGGTTTGGATCCTGATCTAAGTGTGATCCAGGTCCTTTGAGCCTGCCTGTGGCCAGACCGCAGGAAGTGGAGCTGTGCCCCCCGTTCTGGGGAGCAGAGTGGGAAAGATAGGCTGTGCGAGAAGCATCCATCACCTCCAGCAGCGATGGCCCGAGGTGCTTGCCCGACCGCCCCTCACTGTCGCTGTGATTCCACAGGGGAGGGCGGGGCTTGGGCAGCCAAGTGACCCGCCGAAGGTCACCCCCTGGTCAGTCTGCAGGGTCTCTGGGGAGCTGCAGTCCCCCCACTCCGTAAGCCCTCTGGAAGGGCGTGCTCAGGCTGACCACAGGGAGTGGCCCTTGTCTCTGACTCAAGTGGACCCAGGACCACTTTTCCAAGGGACCATGCTCTCCTGGCCCCGGAACCTCGCATCAGCTCTTCTCTGCCTCCTGGGGAAATATCTGGGGGCTGGTTTTCAGCTGAGGGACAGCCGGGGGCTGGCACCCATCACCCCACCAATGCCCACTCCCCACACCCTTCACTCCGGCCCCGTGTCGCCCCCACCGCTGTGGAAGAGGCCCACTCCAAATTCATGGCTGCTCGGGGGCTCATGAATTATGCACGGCCCCAGATCAATCCGTCAGTACCCTGCCAGGGAGGGATCAAAGGCCCTGGCGGCCAGCTGACAGCTCTCTCTGTGCGAGGAGGAGCGGAGACGTGGCTTTCAAGGCCCGTGGTGGGCCGTGCGAAAAGAGCCCTTCGCCGGTGCCGGGGGAGCCCTGGGCGCTCTGCTCCCCGCCCCTCCCCGGTGCCCCGGCTCTGTTTCTCTGCCAGCGCGAACTTGACAAATGTCTTTAAAGGCAGGGGAGGGGGTAACGTGTGTTTTGAGCGCGTTCCAAGATGCTCCTTGTGAATAATTGATGCCAGCGCCAGGTTTGTCATGAGAAGGTCACCTTGGGTGGGGACGGTTTTAGCCACATCACAGGCTTCCCACGGAGTTGACAAGATGGCCCCTCTCAGCCCAGGGCCCCGCATCCAGCCCAGGGCTGGGGGTCTGGCTTCTGAACAGGAGATTCTGGGTTGTTCTGTCCAGGCCCCAACAGCTGGATGAATAGAGGAGGGCAGGGCGGAGTCAAAGTGAGAAAGTGGAGGTGGGTGGGTGGCCGCCGGGCACTCCTACTCTTGGCAGAAGCTGGAGATGGACCTGGGAGGGCGATATATTCATAGCAAATGACCACAGACTGTGCGGCTCAAGACGACAGAAACGAGGCCTCTCTCTGTTCAGGAGGCCAGTGTCCACCGTCAGCAGAGGTGGTCCCTTCCGGAGGCCTCGGGCAGAATCTGCTCCACCCAGCATCCAGAGGCTCCAGTATGCTCCGCCTTTCTTGGCTCGTGGATACATCACTTGGGCCTCTGCCTTCATCTTCACGTGGCCTGATCTCCCATGTTTCTGTATCTGTGTCTCTCCTCGCTGGACTTAGGGCCCACCCCAATGCAAGATGAGCTCGAGAGTCTTCTCTCAATTTCATCTGCAAAGACTCTTCTCTGAACAAGGTTGAGCTGAGGTTCTGGGCAGACACATTTCTGGCGGCCAACATTCACCCCAATTCAGCAGGAGACACAGGCTCGAGCCCAACAAGGACAGAGCCACTTGGGCCTGATGGCTGCTGTGACCGCCTCCTCTTGGGGCATAGCTGGGCCCACAGCCTCATCCGGGATGGAGTCCCAGGACCCTGTAAAGGAAACCTCTGGGAGCTCCTGCTGGCCTAACCCCCCGTGGCAGCCCAGCGCACCCAGGTTCCAGCTGCTCTGCCTGGGACAGGATGCTGTGGTCCCCGGGTAGCAGATGAAGACTAGGAAACTCAGGCAGAGGAAGTGACTCGCCCAGAGAACCAGGCCAGGGAATGGACGGCTGGGTCAAGGCTGGCGTCTGGGTGACTTGGGGACCACCTTCTCTGGAGTTGCACTGCCCAGCTGTGCTCTGGCCTCTCTGCTCCATCCACCCTGTGGGGCATTGTTGGTGATGCTGCTTTTAGTCGTGTCCGCCCCCAGCCTCCTGGGCCCTCTCTCACCCGCCCCCTCTGGATCAGCCACACCAGCAGGGCGTGGGCAGGAAGGACTGGGCTTCAGGTTTTCCACTTCCTCTCCATCAGGAGAATGTGCAGGGATGGATTAGTAATGTCTGCTGTGGACACAGCAGAGAGGAGGGAGCTCTGTGAGCCACTCACTTGCTACCTGGGGCTTATCCACCTCTCTGAGACATGTCTGGCCATGACTGGCAAACGCTGGGTGGGACTGAGGATCCCTGGGTGAGAACCTGTCCTCTGGGGAGAGGGCAACAGGTGACTAGCCTAATGGATCAAGCAGTCACAGTGGCCCTGGGTGGAGATTCTGTTCTGAATTGGATAGTTGCTTGAGTTTATTTCAGGCCCATACCCTCAAAGATTCATACCCACACTCAGAGGACAGGGAGGAAACATTTGAAAATGGAAAGATTCCACTGGGATCTCTGTAACAGAACATAACAAAAGTGAGGGGATCCTGCTGAGTTTGGAGGATAGAAAACTCGGAGAAGTCCCACCAAGACGCTCACCCAGATGATGCTTCTCCACCAGGTTTCAGGACTGTCTCCCTTTTGTTGGGAAGACAAGGATCATCAGTTGTCTGATGATCCACCTGTTCCTTCTGATGACTGCTCCAAGGATGCCGGTTTCAGCATTCTGGCTCCTCCGAGGGAGGACGAAGCAATGTTGGTTTCTAGACATGACGTTCACTCCTGCCAGCAAGACCATCCATCATCGTGTGCAAACGGCTTGTCTCCTAAAGGCCACGTTATGAGACGATGCCAATAAGCGCATTCACATTTGCCGTTGCTCCATCAGGGCAGCCATGTAGGAGCATCTGCTGAATCCGGACTTTCGTCCACATCCCCGTCTGCTCCTCTATCCTGCTTCATCGATTGTAGATTGAGTCCGTCCTGGGTAACCAATGACCAGTGGGTTGCTGGGCATTTTTTTTTCTTTTAATTTTCTGTATCAGGTTTAATTAAACCAAGGTGTGCCCGACCCTGTCAAATCATATCAAAACAGGTCTCTCTGCTGCAGGAGGAAAAACATCAGCATAAATTATTGATTAATCTTCATTCAAACTAATCTATCAATGACTTCCTCTGGCTCGGTGGACCTGGGGAGCCCTTAGATATTTCAATGCAAACAACATTTGAAAGCTTCATTTCAAAGAGGTCTGAGATGCATTCAATAGCAGTCGATTGCTTCAGCAGCCAGTGGGGGCTGCCCCTGAGATGCTGAAGTGCAATCATTCACTTTGGCCCCAGTTCAGCAGTTGTCTATGGTATGTCCTGTCTTCCTGTCGAGTCAGTGAATTCCATCTGGCCCCTGCTCTAGAAAGAGGGGGCAGCTAACAGCTCAGTGAGGGAAGGGGAGGGACAAAGACAGATGCATGCACAGAAAACACGCAGATATAACTTGTCGAGTGCTATGACAGAGGTATCACTGAGTAATATCGATAATCACACAGAGACCTACTGTAATCATTTGAAGAGCTAACGTTTGAACTGTTTTGGAGAGGATATCAGGAGCAACTTCATGTAGATAAATTTGAAAGCTGGTTGAAACAGACAAATTATTTTAAAAACACAACTGATCAAAATTATCACAAGAAAAACACTTACCTATTAAAGAAATGAAATCTCAAATTATAACTATCTGACAAAGAAATTTCCACATGGCTTCACTGGTGAATTAGACTAAATGTTTAAGGGAGAAACAACCCCAATTTTACACAGACTCTCCCAGAGAGTACAGAAAGAAGAGACACTGCCAAGTCATTTTACGAGGCTAGCATAACCTTAATCCTGAAAAGCACATGACAACAAAGGGATATTATAGATCAACTGTTTTCATGAAAACAGATGGAAAAATACTTAGTGAAATATTACCAAATCAAACAAAGCGATATCACAACCAAGTGGCATTTATTAACAGGAATGCAAGGTTGGCTTAACACTCAGAAATCAGTCATAATAAAGGAGAAAATACATGCTCATCTTCATTGATGGAATTCAATACCATCCATGAAAAGAAAGCTCTCAGCAAACTGGAAATAGAAGGGGACCATCAATGATACACGGAGAAGGAAATGGCAACCCACTCCAGTGTTCTTGCCTGGAGAATCCCAGGGACGGGGAGCCTGGTGGGCTGCCGTCTCTGGGGCCGCACAGAGTCGGACACGACTGAAGTGACTTAGCAGTAGTAGTAGCATAAATGATACATATTAAAAATCTACTGCCAACATCATACTTAATGGGAGATTACAGAAACTTCCACTTCCCTGACCCTAATCCTGAGACTGGAAGTGGGACAAGGGCTCCCCACTACGATCACTTTTATTCTGCTTTCTACTGGTAATCCTAAACAATGCAGCAAAGCAAGGAAAAAAGTATAAGGATTGAAAGGGGAAAACCCTGCAAGCCTGTCATTAGCTATAGATGATATCATCATATACAGTGAAAGTCCAACAGAATCTTCAACAAACTACAGGATTAATAAGTCAATGTAGCACGATTCTGGAAAGAAGGTCAGAATATTCTTTCCTTATTCCACAAACAAGAAATAGGAAATAACATTTACAGTAGAATTAACAATAAAACGCTCAGGGTTCAATCTACATAAAGACATACAAGACCCACCACTATGCTGAATAAGGCTGGCCATCCACTTAGCAGAGTTGTACTGATGCCCGTTGCTCAGTTTGGAAACTGCAGTATAATTATGCAAGATGTCACCACTGTGGGACCCTCGGGGGAAGGCTAAAACAGGGCTCTCTCTACTGTTGGGTTGGCCAGAAAATTTGTTCTGTAACATCTTATGGGAAAACTAGAATGAACTTTTTGGCCAACTCAGTATTTCTGCCACTTCCTATGAGTCTATCATGATTTCAAAACAAAAGGTTTTAAAAAGTACACACTCTTTGACTTCGGAATCCTGTTGGGGAACACATGTACACCCATGGCGGATGCATGTTGATGTATGGCAAAACCAATACAATATTGTAAAGTAAAAAAAAAAATAATAATCATAATAAAAAAAATTTTAAAAAAAAACACAAAAAACAAGATTCCAGCCTAGGGAAAAATTAAAACATACTAAAAGGATACTGTAATTGTGTGCTGGGGCTGCCATAACAAAGGACCACGGACTGGGTGGCTTTAATAACACAAATTTATTGTCTCAGCGTTCTGGAGGCCAGAGGTCCAAGATCCCGGTGTGGGCAGGGCTGGTACCTTCTGAGGCCTCTCAGCTTGGCTTGCAGATGGCCATGGTCTCGCTGCGTCCTCACGTGAGCCTCCATCGGGCTGTGTTGTGTCCCAGCCTCCCCTTTATAAGGACAGCACTCACTCTGGATTAGAGCCCATCCGCATGACTTCCTTTTACCTAAACGACCTCGCTAAAGGCCCTATCGCTAAACAACCACATTCTGAGATACTGGCAGCAGGACTTTAACATACGAATCAGGGGAGGAGGGGCACAGTAGAGCTCACATTATTGTATCCAAGCACTGTCTCTAGTAATGAAGACCTGAAAATCCCCTCCATGTCCACTCACAGGGGACTGATGGAGTGGATGGGGGGGGGGTGTGCATTGTGATGGGACGCTAGGCGTTTATTTGAAAAGACAGAACTGTATGCTTATTAATGTTTAAAGCGGTCCACAAGGTGCTGGTGAATGAAAGAGCCAGTTACAAGATCGCATATTATAGTACAACCTAAGACTTGTTAAGGAAAAAAAGGTCTGTATCTCTATCTGGAAGGTTTGCATCCCCACAGTAATTGTGCTTCTTTCTGAGTGCTGTGATTATGAGGAATTTTTATTTCTTTTTTTGTGATACTTTCTATTTCTTGGCCTTTATATGAAATAACGAACATGTATTATTTATGTAATAACTTTAAAAAAACTTATTAAAAAAAGAACTTTATAGCACATTTTATTGCCCTGGGAATTCACTAGAGAAAATCACAGAGAGAAATTCCAACAACTGACAGGGTTCTTATTTGTAAGCAATAGAAAGCGTTTCTAGCTGATTTAAGCAGAACATGAATTCATTAGAAGGCTGCGGGGCTCACAGATTCTCGGGAGGAGGCTGAGGACCCAGCTCAGAGCCTGTGAGGCTGGGAAGGAAGAATCAAAGCCAACGGGGTCAGTGCAGACACTGCACTGCCACTGGGCAGAGGACGCTGCGGGCGCCCCGTCACACCCGCTGGAGGGTCATCACCCATCACCAAGACTGATTGCGCAAGGCCCTCACCGCTGGTCTCCGGCCAAGGTCAGAGAGCTGCTGCTGCTGGGCTGTCTGGAACACATCCGCCAGGTTCCTTCCTTTGACCCAGGAAGGCGTTCCCGGTGTTGCGGACCAAACGAAACGGCACCCTCGGCCCTTATGAACCAAGAACAGGGTCAGCAAACTATGGCCTGTGGGCTGGATCCAGCCCAAAGTCTTTTTGTACTGCCTATGAGCTGAGAATTGCTTTACATTTTAAAACACAGTAGTAAAAAACAACTAAAAGAAAAAAATATTTCTGGACATGTTAAAATGTAGAGGAAGGATCACTTCAGTCTATAAGGTTTTATTGACACATAACCAAGTCACGTGTTTCAATATTGTCCGTGGTTGCTTTTGCATGATGATGGCAACTTCAACAGGGATGTGCAGAGCAGTAAATATTCACGATCAGGCTCCTTACAGGAAGTCCGCTGACCCCTGACCGAGAACAATGACTCTCTCCAGCCACAACCGTACTCTCTTCATTGCTCTCATTCGTAAGGACCGAGGGATCTTGTGGGGCTCGAGACCGGGAGGGGTGCTGGGTCTCAGAGACTCGAGCTGGTCTTCACGTTGAGCCGCAGTGAGTGGTGTCTGCTTCTCCTCCTGCATCTCAGCAGAGCTCCTGCTACCCGCATGCTTCTTCACCTTCTTCCCTGGAGCTTGGCTCTGTGGTTCTTGGTTCTGCTTTCTCACAGCTTCTGAATCCTCCTTGCTCCAGACTGTTGGTGTCCCTTCCCCAGCCCTTGCTTTACCTCCTGACGCTCTGTATCCTCTCAGCTCGTGTCTCGGGTTGGTCCAGCCTATCCAGGCAAAGCGTCGTACACCAGTTCCCCTTGTGGGCCAGTGACCAGCAAGGGCCTGGCCACTCTTGGTCCCCTCAGCTGTGGCTGGAGGGGGAGCCACGAGATACACGGCACGGGCACTTAGAGCTGCCCACACGCAGGGAGACATTCTCCTCTGAAGATGCTGGGGGGTTGGCAGATACCACCATGGGGACAGTTGGGTGGCATCACTGATTCAATGGACATGAGTTTCAGCAAACTCCGGGAGACAGCGAAGGACAGAGGAGCCTGACTTGCTGCAGTTCGTGAGGTCACAAAGTGCTGGACATGACTTAGCGACCGAACAAGAAGAAGCACACCATGGAGTGATGCAGACCAGCAATGCAAACCCTGCACACGCTGTGCTGGACGCAGAGGTGCGGAGGAGGGCCACTCAGGGCTGCTGACCATGCACCCTCCCCATGGACTGAGCCATCTGCTCACCATATAGCCTTGAGAGGAGAGCAGGGGGCTGGCCGAGCCTGTCCCGTTTCCTCCCAGGCATGTGGCTGGATGACAGTTCCTCGCATCCCTCGCAGTTCGGTGGGACCATGTGCTGGGTGCAGGCCACTGAATTCAGTGTGGAAGTGAGAGAGGCCACTTCTAGGGCTGGCTCATAAAATCCTCCTGTGTGGACTCCCTGTTTTCTCCTTCCCAGCATCTGCCTGCTGGATGTTGAGACCAGGGTAACCTTGGAAAATGCTACATGTAGTAAATGACAGAGTTCCTTTGACCCTGGGTCCCTGAGTCACTGTGTGGAGCAGAGCTCTTCCTGGCTGTTGACTGCACTCATGAGTGAAGTAGTGACGTGAAAGTTGGTCAGTGGTGTCTGACTCTTTGCGACCCCATGGACTATACAGTCCAAGGGATTCTCCAGGCCAGGATACTGGAGCGGGTAGCCTTTCCCTTCTCCAGGGGATCTTTCCAACCCGGGGATCGAACCCGGGTCTCCCGCGTTGCAGGTGGAATCTTTACTAGCTGAGCCGCAAGGGAAGCACTTATGAGTGTAGGAGATTAAAGACGGCTACAAATTCTGTGAACTTTTCCCACTGAAAGGAGGAGTCTCTATTTTCTCTGCTGAAATAAGCGGGCTTGCTAACTGTTTCAACCAATACAACACGGTGGAAATGACACCGTATCTATTGCTCGCCCCACTCCACTTCCTGTTTCTTGGAGCTGAGCTGCCATGTGAAGAGGGTCCACCCTGCTGGGGAGCCACACACAGAGGCCCCAAGACCATAAAGAGAGGCCCAGAGACCATAGGGAGAGGGAGGGGACCAGCAGAGGCCCGCCTTCCAGCCATCTACGCCAAGACGCCAGGCTGGTGGGTGAAGCCTTCTTGAACCCTCCAGACAAGCTCAGCGACCAGCTGAATGCCACGAGTGACCTCAGTGCCACATGGAGCACAAGACCGCCCAGCCAAGCTCTGCCCAACCCCTGACCCCCCAAACCATGAGGTTCAGTAAAATGGTTGCTGTCATGAACCATTGTTTTCAGAGTAGTTTTTTGTTTTGTTTTTAAATAAAGCAGTATGTAACTAGAATTTCTGTTATGTTACATCATTGATATTTTGGGGTTTGTGCGGGTGCTGGTGTTCCCTGAACTAACTTGGGAGATGCTATTATTAGGTTTGCATTACAGGTGAGGCTTCCCTTGTGGCTCAGCTGGTAGAGAATCCGCCTGCAGTGTGGGAGACCTGGGTTTGATCCCTGGGTTGGGAAGATCCCCTGGAGAAGGGAAAGGCTACCCACTCCAGTATTCTGGCCTGGAGAATTCCATGGACTGTATAGACTATGGGGTCACAAAGATTTGGACACGACTGAGCGACTTTCACACACACACACACACAGGTGAGGCAGGGATGTCTTGCCCAGGTTGATGGATGGGTGGCAAGTGCTGCAGTGAGGAAGCAGCTCAGGCAGCTGGTCGGGGCTGGCTCAGGTGGCTGACTCTGCCCCTGGCTGACTGCTAGGGACATCCAGGTCTGCTCTACCCATGTTCATTCCAGGGTAGCTCCTTTTTAAAGATGTTTTCCAATGTGGACCATTTTAAAGTCTTTATTGAATTTGTTCTAATGTTGCTTCTTTTTTTTTTTTTAAGTTTTGGTTTTCTGGCTTTCAGGCATGTGGGATCTCAGTTCCCTGACCGGGGATCGAACCTGCACCCCCTGCGCTGGAAGGTGAAGTCTGAACCACTGGCCCACCAGGGAAGACCCCAGGGGCAGCTCTTTGCAACTTGCATCGGTCACGTCAGTTCCAGAGGCCAGCCCCGCTGTCCAAGCACAATTTAAGCCTGTGCTCTGGGCGAGTCCGCTTAGCTCCAGGGGCCCAAGCCAGTCCCATGGCCACGCTCAAGGTCAAGAGGACAGGCACGCCACCCACCAGGAGGCCACAGTGAGGAGTGAGGGCATGTAGGGAGGGGAGGAATTGGGACCAACCATTCAAGGCATCCAGGAGGCTGAAGGCGAGCTGGACAGGAAGATGAGCGGGCGACTTCAGACACACTGCCGGTGACGAGCGCCTGGTCTTAAACCTTCAGCTCTTGGGTAGCAGCCTCGGCCCTCCTTGGGTATTTTGTCCTCTGTCCACATTAAAAAAATATTTATATTTGTTAATGGTTGCTGGGCTAGGTCTTAGCTGTGGCACATGGGCTCTAGTTCCCTGACCAGGGACGGAACCTGGGCCCCTGCACTGGGAGTGTGAAGTCTTAGCCATTGGGCCTCGAGGGAAGTCCCCTTTGTTTACATTTTGACATTGAGCGTTCTCGTCGCACTGGGGGAGGCGGGCTATGGGTCTTTCGTCCAGTCCCCTGAGACTCTGGACCACCCTTCTCCCCGAGCGCCTGGGCTGGGAGCCCCCCTCGCAGGTCCCTGGGCTTGTTCTGTGCCCCTCCAGGCCTGAGTAGCCTTGGTCGCCTGAAGATCTCAGTCCTGCCGGACTGACCCTCCCCTCGCAGGCCCGTGGCCTGGGCACAGATGAACGGTGTCCCCCGTCCTCTCCCTGCACAAGAGCAGGATCCATGTGAACTTCCCAGGCCGTGGACACACATGTCAGAAGAAGCCTGGAGGGGACTCCGGGCTCTGCTGGGAGAGGCGGGCCTTAAACACGGAGGTGTTTTTAGCTGGAAACTTTACAAGAAGAAAGGCCGTGTGGGGCCTGAGAGGGCCTGTCGTCCATCACGACTGAGGCTCCTCCATCTAGAAAGAGGGGGAAGCCTCAGGCAGGTGAAAAGAAGCCCCATCCCTGGGGCTGGGGGGTGCGCCCCCTCCCAGAGCTTCTGAAGATGCTGTGAAAGCCCGTGACTAACGGACTCGCAATTCCCCACCTTGAGCTTTCTGCAGTGGAAGAGCAGACCTTTCTGTTTCAACAGCTGTATCTTCCCTTTTGTGGGAGATGCTCCAAGGTGTCTGGGCCCCTTCTCTCATCCCAGGGGTGTGGAGCCTGCCAGGTTCTGGTCCCCCTGAGGCTGCAGACCTTCCACCATCTCATGCACATTTGCCGGCGAGGACCACTCATCTGTCACGGGGTCTGAGAGCTGGGAGAGACTCCAGAGTCCATGGATCCCTGATTCACATGACCTCTCTACTCTACGGGGCACTGGACATGGGCTCCCCTGCTACCCTCCCCTCCCCGCCATCCTTCTCATATATCCTGCCCTTTGGGAAAGGCAGGACTTTTTGAATTCCAGCTGTGGGACTCAGTGTCTGGGAGGCGGGCTCTCCCAGTGACGGCAGCTCTCTTCCAAGTTTTCTGGGCAGCCTGCAGGTTTCTCCAGATGCCCAGAACTCCAGCTCCTTTTGCTCAAAATCTACCTGTCAGGATTTCCCTGGTGATCTAGTGGCTAAAACTCCAGGCTGTCAATGCAGAGAACTGGATTTCATTCCTGGTCAGGGAATGAGATCCCACATGCCACAGCTAAAGATCCTGCATGTCTTAACTAGAAAACCCGCATGCTGCAACCAAGATCACAGATGCCGTGTGCCACACGCAAATAAATAAATATTAAAAAGAACCACCTGTCCTTCCAGGTTCATGGAAAATGCCACAGCCTCTGGGAAGCCCTCTGTGATTCCCAGGATTATCTTCTGAATTCCCTGTAGTCTTTGTCTGTTCTTTCCTGAGGCCCTCAGGACTCCCCTGGACTGCATGTGTCCTGAGAAAAGGGCCTGAGCCCCAGAAGTGGCAACGCTTTGACACACACAGCTCCAGGTGAGATCCCACCTCCTCTACATGACAGTCTGTGGCCTGGGCAAGTCCCTTATCTGCAGGTGGGCAGTGGGATTGTAGGCAGGGGAAGGGTCCCCTAGCGAGGGAAGAGGGAGCTGGCAGACAGTCGAGCCTGGCATCCTGCCCCGACCCAGGCTGGAGCCAAGCTTCGGGAGGAAGGGCAGGTCCTGCTCCGGGATGTGCACCGCCCACTGCTAGTCTCCCATGGGTGATGCTCCCGCTGATGACGCCCCCTGGAAGTTGTCAGGCCGCTGCATCTCTGTGTCTCACTTCCTGCACAGCCTCGACCTGTGACCTCATGGAGGTCATGTCGCTGCTCTGCCCCTTGCCATCCCCTCCCCATAGGAATCAGCCGAGGAATAGAAGGTGGTTCTGTTATGAACGTTGGCCTTGGAAGGATAAACACATTCACAGTACACACAAAAAATACACCCATGAAAAACTCCAGCTTTTATGACAACTAAATGACCTGGGGGCTAAAACAGATCTGGACTTCACTTCCTACTTCTCTCACTTTTTCTTCCTTAAGAAAGCAACACATCCACACATCTCAGAAGCCCTGGTCCTCCGGAAGGGATGGAGCCAGCCTCAAACTCGCTGGGAGCCTCGTCCCACCTCACCGTGTAAAATGAGGCTGATTCGGTCAAGGACAAACCCGCCCTTTTCTTTCCCTCCGAAGGACGTTCCATTCAGACTGGAAGCCAGACATGGGCTCGGCTAGAACGCGAGCACTTTGCTTTAAACTGATACCAAACTCCTGTCGCAGCCACGACCGACAGTGACAACGGAACGACACAGAGGCTGACTTCTTCCAGTTGCTTTACAGTGCTGTGTTAATTTCTGCAGTGGCTTTTATCTAAGCTGTTTGTTGAATCCGCACAAAATCTAGGCATCATTCCTGTCAAGGAGCCCTCCAGCTGGCACGTGTCCGCCTCTCTCGACAGGGAACTCACCACCTCAGGCCACTGACTGAGAGGATTCCGGGCAGGTGCACCCAATGTCTTCCAGGGGTGCTGGCAGACACTGTACATTTTTTGCTTGGTGGCAACAGCCTAAATGAACTTTGGCATCTCATACAGGAGAAGATGGGGCTGGCATGACTGCAGAAACTCCCAGAATTGACAGGAGAAGCTGAGAATGGCAGTGGGCTGTGGTCAGCTCAGCGGCTGCCTGGGAGCCTGGCTCAGCTGGGGCAGCTGGAACCACAGTTGGCCACCCCAGGAACAGCTGGGCAGGCTGCTGCTGCCGGCACCTGGGCTGGCACTGCGACCATCGGATATGCACTTAGCTCTTGCTGAATCTTTGCTCTATTTCCTGGAATCTGAAGCCTCTGATTGGCTGAGCCAGGCCCACGTCTGGTCTGGCTATCAGGATGGCAGGAGGTGGGGGAAACAGGGGAAGGGGTGACAGGAAGGGCCGGGGTCCCTCTAGGACCCACATCCTGGGCCCGCCGGGCAGGGTAGGTGAACTCAGGCTCCCAGACAACCCCTGAGCTGCCCACGGCCCAGGTCGGAGGGTCAAGTCGGTTCAGGTTTTATGCAACACCCTTCTCCCCAGGCACAGCCTTGTCCCTTCACTGTAAGGACGCACATCCTGAAATAGCAGTGGGTTGTCTGCAGGGGCAGGAAAGAGCTTATCCGTGTGCTGCCTGCCTCTAAGGGCCGCTGGCTGCCCCCGAGGGTCTCATCTCGGGACTGTTCCTCATGGCTTGGGCCTCATGTTTCCCAGTGGTCACAGGAGATCCAATGTCTTGGCAGCAAGGAGGGCCTGAACGACCGCCCCTTTCTCCTTCCCAAGGTCTGGAACCAACAGATGCAGCAAAGCCCCACATGACATCTGTCCTAGACACTGTCCAGCAGGATCCCAGCTCCACTGTAGAGGGAAGATGGGACGCGGGAAGGAAGGCGGGTCACCGGAGGGCCACTCTGCTGGAAGATGAACCCAGAACCTGACAACTCTCTCCCAGGAGGGAGTCGGGCGATCAGACAGAGCATCGTGTCTGCTCCTCAGGATAAGGGAGGGCCAGTTACTTCAGTTTCATCTGTAAAATCCTACTCTTCAGCCTGACAGGCCCTATGATGGTGGGTATGAACTTGGGCCCTGCACCAGGAAGATGAGCATCAGCAGGTGAGCTCTGTAACCTTGGGTGAGTGCCTTAACCTCTCTGAGCCTGCTGCCTCATCTGCAAAGGCATCTCAGGGTTCTGCTCTGAGGACAAAGCTGGATCGTGCAGATGAATGGCTTATGGCAGACAGGGAGAGGCGTCGCCCACGTCATCTTCCAGAAGGACCTGCCACCAGCTGCTGCAGTGTGGCCACTGGGAGGGCCCCGGCTCCTTCAGAGGAGCTGGGCTGCAGAGACCCGCCTTTCCACCCCAGGCTGTGTCCTCAGGGACAGCTGGCATCCAGAGGCAGGCATCCAGGTGGGTGTGTGGGACCAACCTGGGACCCTTGGAAGACTGATTGCTGTGCTCCCTGCTGGGCTGGCTGAGGCCTCATGGGGCGTGGGGGGGGAGTGTCACCATTCAGTCACTCCCTCTGCCCAATCCTGCTTCCGCCTCTCCCCTCTGCAGGTGCTGATCACAACAGACATTCTGCATTCCAGCTCAGATCCTCCTTCCAGAACCGAAGCTGCAGTAGGGCTTTGCGTCATGCCAGGCACACGGCGAGGCTTCCTTGAGAGTCCCATTAATCCTGTTACGTCAACATCATCACCACCACCGTCTTCATCACCATCACCACCATCACCATCACTATGCCTACCGCAACCCAAACATCAGGTTGGAAAACAAGCACAAAATTGGGTGGAAATGAAAAGCCAGAGGCCAAGACAGGGGAAACGTCCAAAGAGCAGGTAAGAAGTCCTGTCTGGCAGGGGTGCCTGGAGCACCGGCTCTCAAAGTGGCTGAGACTCTGGTGGCCCAGGAGCCAGAATTTAGAAACGCATGTAAATTGAGGCAAGAAAAAGAAACTCCAAAAAGTGGTTGAAACAGGGGGTGCTGTCCCTGGTCACATGTGTGGCTTCTGATGGTGTAACTTGGGGCACTGGCCATGTCTGCCGACTGAGTTGTCCTGAGCCCACGTGCCAGCCACTTGCTGGCACCCTCGCCGGTGTCACCGCCCATCAAAGGCCACGGGTGGCAGGTGACGATGTCTCACACTCCCCGGCACACACAGCCGCATGAATCAGGGCTTGGGGGAGTCGGAACTTGGACCAGAATATCGTGGTATTTAATAACAGAGTGAAAGGATGCGGCTGGGGAATCAAAGACGTTGCCGCTAAATGCCTGGAAGAGCTATTTTAAGTGGAGCTGATGTTTTAAGTAAATTCCACTCAGCTCTCCCATTAATCCCTTGAAATTGGTCATGAAAGACTGCTCGGTGATGGTCAGAGAACCTCTCGTGGTTCCTTGGGGAGCTGGAGGGCTGGGGCGGCTCTGGGGGAGGATTTTTTAGCTCTAGGTAGAGATGCTGGCCCCCTGGGCCCCTCCAGGGAGCTGGGGAGCACCCGCAAGGGTCCACACGGACCACATCACTCCAGTCCACACTGAGGAACAAACTCTTCGTCCCTGTCCAAATCCCTCCATACCTGGCCCTTGTTCCCACCAGAGCAGTGAAGGGACATGTGGGGGATTTCACTGGGTGGACAGTCAGGCTGCAGCAAGAGGTGAGCTTGGGTCCCCTGAGTGAGTCAGTAAGTGCCCTGATGAGGTCCTAGGATGCACAGGGACTCGAGCCCTGCCTTTCATTCCAGGGGGGACACAGGACAACATTTCAAGGTTCCACAGGAGGTAGGTGGGGGGGTGGGGCTCATACACGTGTCTTTTTCTGAACTACTTGAAGGTAAGCTGAAGACATTCTAACACTTCTCCCCTCAGTATATCAGCCTGTGTCTCCTAAGAACAGGGTCTATTCCATCATCAACCCCTAGAAAGTGGATGTCGATGCTGTGTAATCTGTTTTAGTTCCTCCAGCATCTGGACTCAGTGCCTCCCCAGGCCCTGAGTGTTGACACCTCCATTCCTTCACTCCGCAAACACTTACTGAGCGCTGCTCTTTTCTGGGCCCTGTTCTAGGTACAGGAGACGCAGAGTGAACCAAAGGACCCGGGGATCCTGCGCCTGGGGGCCCACCCGCTAGTGCGGGAGAGGCAGTGGGAAGGAAGCTCAAAGCCGTTTTGGGGATGGACACGGGCACAGCCACACATGCCGAGTGACAGCGCTGGAGATGACTTGGGGCTGGAGCTTGGATGACCAGCAGGAACGGCCACGCCTCTCTGCACCGGGCTCCCAGACTGGGCGTTCATTCATTTATTCGCTCACTCACTGTCTGGGGGGTGCCCAGGGCTGTGCTGGGAGCTGAGGATGCAGCAGGTCTTCTCTGTGGTTCTCCCACACCTGACACATATCACGTGGCTCTTGGCTTGCGGTGGAGAGGAAGTGAACTCCCGGAGCTGCACGTAAGCACCTCTCTATTCCACGGAGCTTCCTCCTACCTGGAGGACGAGATCAGGACTCGGAGCCGATCTGTGACGGCTTGAGGCTTTTGGGAGGAAGGTGATGTTTTGCATGTCTGTTATTGTCCAGAGGGCAGAATGTGATAATCCGAATATGTCCACGAAGTCTGTGGCATGCCCTCTGATGGAGAAGCCTTATTCCCCTTCCCTTGACCTACTGCCTCACTTCTGACAAAGAGAAAAAAGAATGGAAGAGATGGGACGGGACACTACATCATAAAAGGCATCATAAATGGCTTATTTAGTAGCAGATACAGGCTCTACCTGCTAATGCAGGGAACACGGGTTTGATCCCTGGTCCAGGAAGATGCCACATGCCCTGGGACAACACAGCACAACTACATGAGTCATGCTCCAGAGCCTGTGCCCTGCAGAGAAGCCCCACAGTGAGAAGCCCACACGCTGCAACCAGAGAGCAGCCCCCACTTGCTGCAACGACAGAAAGCCTGCGTGCAGCGGTGAACACCCTGTGCAGCCAAAAATCAGTCAATAAAAGCCCTGTGGAGGTGCCCCTCTGGTGAGGAACTGGGGCTGGCTCTCAAAAGCCTCGTTACTGTATTTAGATGACAGGTGGAGTGGCATCTAAACTGAGGATCTGGTTTCTTTTAAGTTCATCTTCTTGACTATCCAAAACACTGCAAAACAACAGAAGGGCGACATCAAGGTTAGTGACGGGCAGCGGAAAAGTCCTCTGCCGGTTGTTACATGTGAGCGAGGAACTCAGTACCAGGCCAGGAAGAGAAGCGAGGGCCTGGAGTTAGAGAATTAAAGTTGTTTGCTGTGACTTGATGGCTTAATCAGCCGATCGATACTGTTCACAGGGCAGAGGGAGTTGCAGGAGTAGTGAGTCAAGATGAAAGATGCATGAGGGGCCGGGGGTGGGGGCTGGGCGGAGGGAATGAAAGAGCCAGCCTGTTCTATTTGTCCAGTGCGGACCAAGAAATCAAACCGGCGAGGAGGAGATGGGGTGCCAGAGGGCTGGCTGCAACTTTGAACACGTGTGTGCAGCTACCTTCTCTTCATGAGGCCAAAACATGCTCATTAAATGGCTTTTCCTGACCAAAGATGGATTCAATAACCTTTAGAAGTGTTAAACCCCGGCAGAAACTGAAATCATGCAGGTCTCCAAAGAGGCTGGTGGAATTGGGGTGTTAATGATCTTGGGGAAGGAAACCATCATGCCACAGCAGAAGGAGAGCTCTCAGCACTGGTGGGGCTGGGGGTGTGCTGCGGCAAGCACCACACTCGGGAACAAATAATGGCCGTTAACTGGAACTCTCAATTAGCTCCCCGGTAAGGTGAGAGGGAGAAAGAGCAAAACAGGCTCATACTGAGGTTGTTGAGGGTTCAGGATGGGGAGCACATGTATACCTGTGATGGATTCATTTTGATATTTGGCAAAACTAATACAATTATGTAAAGTTTAAAAATAAAAAAAATAAAAATAAAAGAGAAGAAAAAATAAAATAAAATAAAATAAAAAGCCAGCTTCATCAGATGTCCTTGTGTTGACCAGGATCAAACTCAGCTATAAGTCAAAGTACACTTGTGGCTTAAATAAAACATCTTGGTTTTCTCCCACATAAAAGAAGAGCAGGGATGGCTGTCTAGGTTGCCAAAGAGCCAGGCTCCTTCTGTCCTGCTGCTGTGCCATCCTCAGTGCATGGCTTCTACCTCATGGTCCAGGTTGGCTGTCTGAGGCCAGCCATCACATCTACACTTCCACCGGGAGGAAGGGGGAGGGGGAAGCAAAGACCTCCTTCCTCTCACCA
The DNA here is from genome assembly GCF_032452875.1 of Bos javanicus. Lineage (NCBI taxonomy): Eukaryota > Metazoa > Chordata > Mammalia > Artiodactyla > Bovidae > Bos > Bos javanicus. The sequence goes on from NC_083878.1 coordinate 101,691,868, forward strand.
CTCCCTTAAGAACCCCTTCCAGCAGTTGGACACAATCCGAGGCACGTCTCAATGGCCATATAACTGTAAAGGAGTTGGGATATGAAGTCTTTATCCCAGGCTGAAGTTGGGAGCTCTATTTGGAAGGGAAGAATGGAAGGCAAACAGAGAGAAGACTGAGTCGCCTTGAACTGCAGAGTCCCTTTGAACTGCAAGGAGATCACCCCTGGGCTTTCTTGAAGGCAGTGAGTTTTGGAAGGAATGATGCTTGATGATGGCTGGATGGCATCACTGACTTGATGGACGTGAGTCTGAGTGAACCCCAGGAGTTGGTGATTGTGTGTGTTGTGTGTGTATGGTGTGCATGTGTGTTGTGTGGTATGCATTGTGTGTGTTGTGTGTGTGTGTGTGTGTGTGTACATGTGTGTTGTGTGTGTGTGGGGTGTGTGTTGTGTATGGTGTGTGTGTGGTGTGTGTGTGTCATGTGTGTGGTGTGTGTGTGGTGTATGGTGTGTGTGTGTTGTGTGTGCATGTGGTGTGTGTGTGTGTTGGGTATGGTGTGAGTGCATTGTGTGTGGTGCGTGTGCGTGTGTTTGTGTGTGGTATGTGTGTGTCATGTGTGTTGTGTATGATGTGTGTGCATTGTGTTTGCATGTGGTGTGTGTCATGGGTTGTGTATGGTGTGTGTGTTGTGTGTGGTATGTGTGTGTGTCATGTGTGTTGTGTATGCATTGTTTGCATGTGGTGTGTGTTCATGTGTGTTGTGTATGGTGTGTGTGCATTGTGTGTGGTGTGTGTGTGTCATGTGTGTTGTGTATGGTGTGTGTACATTGTGTGTGCATGTGGTTTGTGTGTGGTGTGTGTCATGTGTTGTGTGTTGTGTATGGTGTATGTGCGTGGTGTGTGTGCGTATGGTGTGTGTGCGTTGTGTGCGTGTTGTGTCATGTGTTGTGTATGGTGTGTGCGTGTGGTGTGTGTGTGTGTCATGTGTGTGTTGTGTGTGTGTCATGTGTGTTGTGTATGGTGTGTGTACGTGGTATGTGTGTGTCGTGTGTGTGTGGTGTATGGTGTGTGTGAGTTGTGTGTGCGTGTGGTGTGTGTGCGTGTGGTATGGGTGTGTCATGTGTGTTGTGTATGGTGTGTGCGCATTGTGTGTGTGTGTTGTGTGTCATGTGTGTTGTGTATGGTGTGTGTGTGTTGTGTGTGGTATGTGTGTGTTGCGTATAATTGTGTGGTGTGTGTGTGTCATGTGTGTTGTGTATGGTGTGTGTGGTGTGTGTGCGTGTGGTGTGTGCGTGTGTGTCATGTGTATTGTGTGTGTCATGTATGGTGTGTGTGTCGTGTATGGTGTGTGTGTGTGTTGTGTGTGTGTGTGCATGTGTTGTGTGTATGTGTGTGTGTCAGGGGTGGATTACGCTGTGAGGGACCACAGACACGTGTAGCCATGCCTGAAACAGCTCACGTCTCTCACCCTGGGCCAGGAGGTGGCAGAGGGCCGGCCCAGAGCCCGGGCATCTAGTCTAACTTGTCTGCAAGCGCTGCCGCCTTGGTCCCAGAGGGCGGCCCTCATCCCACAGCATGAATGGGAAATAGAGGGAGGCCCCCCGTCCACACCTTCCTGACACACCTCCTATCTAGGGGGTCCTGCGGAGGCCACTGGTGAGGGCGCAGAGGGGAGGGGAGGGAAGAGGGCCCAGGTCAGGTGGTGGTGCGAAGTCTGACAGCTGCCCGATGGACCCAACCATCCTCTTAAGGAGACTCCCTCTGGAAGAAGCCGCCTTGCCTCCTGAATGCTAAAAGAAAACTTCTCAGTTTTTCAGTAAATTTAAAGGAAATGTAAAGGAGCCATTACTTGCTAGGTTTGAAGATAAAGCTGCTTCTCATTTCTAGTCTCTCCAGATGGCAAAAAAATTCTCAAATTAGAAAATGGCCTCTGGGACTTCCCTGGTGGTCTAGTGGTTAAGACTCCGCCTTCCAATGCAGGGGACACAGGTTCGATCCCTGGTCCGGGAACTAAGATCCTACATGCCTCGGGGCAACAGAGCCAGGCAACTACGGAGTCTCCGTCCTCTGAGGTCTGCGTGCCACAACTAAGACCCAACAGCCAAATAAATATTTTAAGAAAACTCTCTTAAAACACGTCCTCTGAGCAAAGATCAAACCAGGAAAGGACTGTAAGATCCCGTGTGATACCTCAGAGATGCCTAGCGCAAGGCCTCATGGACCAGTCGCCAGCTTACTGCCCCAGACTCCCCCTTCACTGGCTGATCTGCACAGTGCACCTGGGCCCTCTGAGCGGTTTCCTGGGCCTGCTGGTGCGTGTCAAGCGCTGAGCACACAGACTGCAGGGGAAGGGCTCTTCCCCTTGCCCACCCTGGCCCAAGCTGGACAGGAGTGAGCTTGGCCCCCGGAGGGATTCCAGGTCCTGGGTCTAGCAGCTGCTCAACCGGCTCTGTTCACACTCAGTGGAAACTAGCAGTACTTGTCTCTCAGCACCGAGCGGGACATAACTGCATGTCTTTGGAGGGGTGTGTGAGATCGTCTGCCCAGCCCTGAACCAATCACAGGAGGGTGTGTGTGTGGGTGAGTCTGGCACTGAGACTGGCCAGGACCCCCTTCCTCTGGAGTGGGGGGGTGGGGATGGACTGATGAGAGACCCTCTAATTGCAACACATGGACGGATGAGTGGTGTTGGGTGTTGGTTCCCCAGAGGCAAGGCGAGGTCCTGTTTTTAATCCCAAGGGGGTGATACAACCATGGTGTCTGGATTCCTGGGGTCACGTGTTCCCCATTCACAGACGAGGCTCACGGCAGGCTGACACCCCCGCCGCGTCCCTGGTGGCCTGGGGCACTCAGCCAGTCATCAGGCCGGGCTCCTGAGAAGCCACAGCCTTTCTGCACTGTGTGGCTCAGCTGGAAATGCTCAGGCCCAGGAACAAGACCCAGCCATAAAATGCCTCCACTGTGCGTAACAGCAAAACAGACACACCTCGCCCCACGCGCCTCACACGGTGGGTGTTTATATTCTGAGGACGCAGGCTGCTGTAGAACGGTTCCTGTCCCTTGTCAACCTCAGCCCTTCGCCGGCTAGCCACCCCCTGCCCCCCAGCAGATGGTCTGGGCTGGGGTCCCTCCTCGAGGCTGAAGACAGGCTGAACAGGGATACACATTCATTCATTTGCAAGCTGTCCGGGCTTCTGGGAATGAGGCCCACGGCTGGGACCGGCCCATGCAGAATTCAGTGTCCTTGTTGGGACAATCTCATGACCACCCTGTGACTATGGCCCCTAAGGTCTCGAGAAAGTTTTCGAACTACCTGCCTGCTTCCTAATTAGATCCCCTACTCTTTCATGCTCAGAAGCTTTCTTGAACTTTGCTGGTTTGCAAACGAATGGAAAGAAACCGGGAGGAAAGCAAATTACCTCTGGCCTTTTGGCGATCATTAATTTGACCAACTACCCTTTGGAAATGAAAGGCCAGGGCCTATTAGCTTTAGGGGCATCGAGTGCAAAGTCAAATATCAAAAGGCCACAGCAAGAAAGGGACCCACTTATCCTCAAGGCAGGGAGATGTGCTCATTCACAGCAGTGTGGATGGGATGGGAACAGGGGCGGTTCTGCACCCCTGACAGTCTCTTCTGGGCACTTCTGCTTTCCAGGTGGCGTCTGAAATCTCTTGTGCTTAAGAGAGGGTGCACAGCTGAGGCTGCGTCTCAGAGGGAAGGCCGCCAAACCTCTGGATTTCTTTCTCTGAATATTTTCTCAGAGTGAGCAAAGAGAGGCGAGTGGGTGTCACCAAGGCCACAGTGGAAGATGGAAGAGGCCCCACCTGGTGACCATGGCCCCAGAGCATCCTTGCCCTGCCTGCGGTGGATGTCACTGACAAGGCTGTCTTGGCCGCCTGGCCCCTTTCTCGTTTGTCACGTGGACTACATTCCGGGCACCGAGCACCTGCACACAGTAGGTGCACAACCAACACCTGGTGTGATTCCCTCACAGGACTGGTGTGACTCCCTCACAGGACTGGTGTGACTCCCTCACAGGACTCCGGCACTGCACGGCCAGCCAGGGCCACTGCCCCACTCACGGGTGAAGCATCCACACTCCGAAGGATCACGTGCCTGGCCCAAGGTCCCCCTGTGAGCAGCAGAGCGCGGAGCTTCCTCTTCTCCACGTTCGGTAAATACTTACTGAGCACCTTCTGTGTGCAAGGGGACAGGGCAGTGCTCCAGACAGACTCGGTTCCTGGCCTTGTGGAGCTGACCGTCTCGGAGTGGGTGGAGAACAACAAGATAAATAATGACTGATGAATGCAAGAGGAGCGGCTCTGAAGACGATCAGAGGAAGGGGGCAGAAGGGATGGAATGTCCACACTCCTTGCGAGCGGTCAGGAAGGCGTCTGATAAGGCTGCTCTTCCTGGAGGAACCAGAGGACAGCCCGAGTTGACTCTGCACATGATCCTCTTCTTCTCTTTAAAATAAAAGTCTATTTATCTACTTCGGCTGTGCCAGGGCTTAGTGGTAGCATGACGGGTCTTCTGGTTGTGCCACAGGAACTCCAGTGCAGCATGTGGAATCTAGGTCCCCAAGCACATATCGAATCCAGGGCCCCTGCACTGGGAGCACAGTCTTGGCCGCTGGACCGCCAGGGAAACCCCTGTGGCCCTCTTCTAACCGAAGTGAAAGATGACTTGGACTCAAGCTAACATAGAAACAGGAGAAACAGTAACCTCTACCATCCATCAACAGCTTACAGTTCGTGGCACAGTTTTCAGGGTATTTTCATGATGGGTGGGGTAAATAATCCGAGCAGCTATTAAAAAAAAAATACACCCCAAGTCTCAGTGATTTAACCCAATAATAAGTTTAACAGTTTACTTCCGTCCCATAGAATCCACTGGGCAGCTCACGGGCAGTCTCGCCTCCAGGCGGTGGCCCCGGGACTCAGAACCTTTCCAACCTCTAACTCCACCACGGCTGTGCGTTGCCCCCAGTGGGGTCTCAGAAAAGGAAGTGAGAGCGTGGGAAACGCGGTCTGCTTTTAGCTGCCTCTTCTGCTCACGTGTCACGGCCCCACTTAGACACAAGGGGCCCGGGAAAGAGACTCTTGCTGGGTGTTTAGGAAGAGGAAGTGGGCTGGGTGAGCATAGGATTAATAACTGCGGGGGGAGGGGGGAAGAATGCGCCATGGGGCTTCCTGGGAGGGATCTCTGGGGAGAAAATCACACAGGGGCCGGGAGGTGAAAGGTCGAATGCTTCCTGAAAGGAAGATTCCACTTGGAGGTGCTTTCCAGCCCCGAGCCGGACACCCTCTGTCCGCCATGTTTGAGGACGGTGACCTCCCAGAAGATGGCGACAGCAAGCATGAGGCTGGGGTGATGACACCCTTGTCCTGAGTGTGGGCCCCCAGGAACCTGGGGGAGGGACCCTAACCCTAACCCCTGGCATCCTTGGGTGTGTGGGGTCCTGCCTGGGAGGGACGGGCATCGAGCACAACCTGGAAAAGGGCTGTCCATCTTCTGAGACCCGAACTCCCACCTCCAACACATCTGTGTGTCCCCTCCGCCCCCTTCCACAGCAGCGCCATCGGTGGGGGTGGGGGGGTGGGGATCTGGGTGGCTGGGCAATCCCGGAGGCTGAAAGGTGCGAGGGGAGGCGTCACCCCGGGGAAGCTCCCCCATAGTCCCCTAGTGACCACACCAGCTTGGCTAAATGCTAGGGACTCAGGCCCCAGCTGCCCATCTGAGCGCAGCACGCTGCCCGACTGCCTTCCTGAGCCGGGGAGGGTGAGGACCACTGGCATCAGATCTCACTCCTGCAAGAGGCGCATCATCAGAGCACCGCTGCCCGGGCCCCAGCCCGACTGCCTTCCTGAGCCCGGGAGGGCGAGGACCACTGGCATCAGATCTCACTCCTGCAAAAGGCGCATCATCAGAGCACCGCTGCCCGGGCCCCAGCCCGACTGCCTTCCTGAGCCCGGGAGGGCGAGGACCACTGGCATCAGATCTCACTCCTGCAAGAGGCGCATCATCAGAGCACCGCTGCCCGGGCCCCAGCCCGACTGCCTTCCTGAGCCCGGGAGGGCGAGGACCACTGGCATCAGATCTCACTCCTGCAAGAGGCGCATCATCAGAGCACCGCTGCCCGGGCCCCGGCTGAGCTGGAGGAACAAGTCTGTCACTGCCAACGCCTTCCTTTCATACTCCCTGCTGTAGTGGATCCATTTCATTTTGACACTGCAGTTCAAGTGCTTCCCCGAGAAGAGTCTTGGGGAAGCAGGAAACACGGTGACTGAGGGAGTCTGGTTCTGGTCTTCTCGCTGCCACTGACCTGCTGGGTGAGCCAGGCCAGGGTTCCCAACCTTGGATGTCCTGAGTGACCATCTGATAGAAGGAGAGGGCAGCTAAGGTCCCTGCTGGGGGACGGAGAGAGACAGAGAGAGAGACGGGGCAGGGGCAGGGGGAGGAAGGAAGGAAGTGAGGAGCACTGATGCTCATTACAGCAAAACAACACTCAATCCGAAACCCAGCAGGTTCGACTCAACACCAAAAGCACAACTCATAAACAAAAAAAATCTGATAAATTGGACCTCATCAAAACTGAATATATCTGCTTTTCAAAAAGCCCCATTAAGAGGATGAAAAGACAAGCGACAGTTGGGAGAAAATATGCACAAATGACACGCCTGCCAAGGACTCATATGTAGAATATATAAAGAACTCAAAACTCAGCGTTCAAAAACAATCCAATTAGAAACTGGGCAAAAGACACGCACAGACATTTCACCCAAGACAATAGCCAGATGGCAAAGAAGCACACGAAAAGATGTTCAACATCATCAGCCGTTGGAGGGGTGCAAATAAAAACCACCACGAGGTATCACTCCACACCTACCACAGTGATCAAAATAAGAAACAGCGACCACACCAAATGCTGGCAAAGCTGTGCAGGAATTGGATTACTCACATCAATGTGAGATGATATGGTTTGGCATTTCCTTTTCAAACTAAAAATGGACTTACTATATGACCCAGCAACTGTACTCATGGGCGTATATATTCCACAGAAATGAAAACTTCTTTTTATGCAGAAAATTGTACACGAGTGTTCATAGTGGCTCTGTTGATAACGGCCACAAACTGAAAAGCACCAGACGTCCTCCACTGGGTAAGTGGTTAACCAAGGTGTGAAAACCCCTGGAATATCACTTAGGAACTGAAGGGAATGGATCACTGATACACACAGCACCTTGGATGAGCCTCAAGGAAATTCTGCTGGATGAAAAAAGCCAACCTCAGAGGCACATATATGCAGTGGAATCTCACTCTTTATAACATTCATGAAATAAAGTGATTCTGGAGATAGAGAGCAGCTTAGGGGTGGCCAGGGGGCAGGGACAGGGAAGGAGGGGAGCGCCATCAGGAAAAGGTAGTGCGAGGGGGTCTCGCAGGGAGGGAACGGCGGCGTGTCCTGGTGGTGGCGGTTCCACGAAGCTACACATATGATAAAACCGCACTAAGCTGCACGCAGACACACCATCACACAGACGCATCACTAAGCGCGCGTGGAGCCGGTGGAGCGCAAGTAAACGCTACGCTGTCGTTGTTCAGTCGTGTCCGACTCTGCGACCGCGTGGACTGCAGCGTGCCAGGCCCCCCTGTCCCTCACCATTTCCCAGAGTTTGCTCAGACTCATGTCCACTGAGTTGGTGGTAAACGCGCCGCGCGCTACCAAAGTCAACTTCCTGGTCTGTACACTGTGCTGTAGCTGTGCCAGCAACCACAGATGCAGTTGGACAGGTCTGCACAAGACGCTGACCCTGGGGAAAGCTGGTAAAGTATGCCTGGCACCGCCATGAACGTGTCCTGGTAACTTTCTGGTGAATCTGTAATTACTTCAAAACAAAACTCTGAAGATCCAGGAGCGGTTCCTTGCCTGAGTTATGGTTATCAAACGTGGGAGGCCACCATCGCACAAAACCAAAGGACGGCGGAAACGAGGCCCACCCAGGCCTCCGGGCAGCGTCACTGCTCACAGTCCCGATGCAGGAGGGCGCACTGCACGGTGGAGGCGGCCCCTTCTCGTCCAGAGCAAGGGTCCCGGCCGGACCCAGGGCGCGCAGTGGGGGACGGCGCCTCCCAGCAGCCCCTGCAGCTAGGTCTGCCACGTGCCTAAGCTCTCGCTCACGAAGGTCAAGCAGAACTGACACGTGCCCGTGCTGGGCCTGGCCTTACAACGCCTCTATGTTTCCCCCTTTTCATCAACTTGGAAGGCGCCCATGACTCCGCTTCCAGCACATGGGTCACGCCCAAGGTCATGTGGGTGAGAGGGTGGGGGGAACAGGGTTCCGGAGTGACCACATGGCTCAGAGCAGCCCTGGGACCCGAAATGCTCCCTCCCTCTGGGGCACTGAAGTGGACAGGAAGTATGTGTCTATGTTCCCTAGAGGTGTTTTGAGATCTCTGTGTTGGAGCAACTTAGCGTTTGCTAAATCCAAAAAAGCAGGTTTCAAACACTATCCTATTTATGCTCTTTTACAAATATGTCCTCACCTCAGCGCGTCCACACGAAGGTCTGGAAAGGTGTACGCCACAGTGTTCTCTGGTCATTGTCTCCTGTTGGTTGGAATTATGGGTATCATTCCTTTTGCTTGCCCACATTACCTAATTTTCTATAAAAGGAACACATGTATTCCTTCTGGTATTAAGAAAGCGAGCCCACGATTGAGACGACAGCCAAGAATTAGACGAGGATGAGTAAGGCATTAAGTACCCACGCGTCCCACGGTGTGGGAGCTGATGAAGCTTGCTGGCGGCCCAGGCTGGCGCTTGAGCTAGGGGCCTCTTACCACCCTCCACCCTTCCTTCGTCACCCCTTGGCCCCTACCTTCCCCGTACCTTCTTGCCCAGAGGGCTGCTTCACTCCTTTGTCCCTATCCAGCTGGGGACCCGAGAGGCTGCAGAAGCCTGCTGCTGGCAGGACCTGCCTGTGTGGTGAGCACCAGGCCACTGTGCCCACTGTCCCCGAGGACAGTCAACCTGCAGCTGAAATTTCAACTCAATTAGCACAGAGACAGGCTGAAGCTGCTCTCGAGTAACTAATTGTCTGAGAGCTGCCAAGAAGAGCCTCTACCAGGGATGTGCCTGTGAACGTGAAGGTTTAGTTCTTCGAGTACTAATAATAGGGAGCAGCCAGCCAGCAATTTGAAGTGCAACTCGGGAGTGATGCTGGGAGGTTCCTTCCATTAATTTGAGGAGCAAGGGTGGGGATGAGAGTGTGGGCAGGACGACAGAGATGGGGAAAGAAACCTGCCTGTCCCAGAAAGTGAAGCCTAATTATTCCCCGGGCAGACGAGCTGGAGGACAGGCTTGTCCACGGACGCCACAGGCTCATCTCCGAGACACATACTGTGCGGCCTTGAAGGAGCTTTCTCTTCGACAGAACAGCCTGGCTGGCTGCACCCCGAGTGAGCGGGATTGGCCCATCCTTTCCTGTCAAGGCAGGACACTGAAGCCCCCTGCTCATCTTCGGCGCGGAGGCGGAGATGCAGACGCTGCAGGGCACAGCCAAGCCAGGTGAGCGGTCACATCCTGTCCTCTGTCCACAGACCCAACAGCTCAATGCTGCCTCCCGTCCAGTGGGCGGGCGTTCCGGATCTTACTGGGATTCCTGGTGGCTGAAGCCGCTGTCTCTTCTCCTCCCAGCTCGGGTGACCTTAAAAGGCTCTCGATTTAGCAGCAGGCCCACACTCTGACACTCAAAATGCAATGGAGAATTGGCACGTTAACACCAAAAGATCATTTTAAGCCCGCAGCTTTCCGTCAGTGGCGTGAAGTGTAAAAACATCACTCGATACCAAAAGGCCAATTCCCGATTTAGTTCGGGGGGAAAAATCTGGCCCACCTTTCCTGGCCCTCCTCATCCCATCCTGCCGGTTCCTAACAGGTGCCCTGCTGATCAACAGAACTCAGCCAGCAGAGAGCACGGAAAAGACACATCGCTGCTCAATCTGGCAGATGCAACTGCAAGACAGATTTCCAAGTCTGGGCTGAGGGAGTTTCTTGGGCAATTCTTGACACAACATGCCCCGCAGAGCAGGGACTGCTCAGCCCCTCTGCTCCTGGGGAGGAAGCGATGAGGGCAGTGGGACACCCAGGCCCCTCCAGGCCTCGTGCACATGATGGGGAAAACAGTACAAACCCACCCGAGAGGAAATGAACAACATATGGGAAACGCCTGGTACAGAGGAGATGCTGGGCTGTCCAGGCGGTCATCAGGTCATCTAAAACATCTCGTGGTTCTGGCCGAGAGCTTGCTGCACAGTCTGAGTGATAGGGGTCGGTGGGGGGTGGCTGGCATAGTGCTGATGGCCAGGACCCCTTCGTGAGGGGCTCCACCGGGCGGGTCTGGCCCCGGGGACGGTGCCCCTAGCAGCACCAGGTCCCAGCTTCCTCACAGTCCACGTCTTGGAACCGACCCCAGCCCACCCCCAGTCTGTTTTTCCCACTTCAGGTCAGTGTGTTCTCTATATTGGGGCATCTCTGAAGCACCAAGCGTTCAGGGATCTGGTGAACAAACCCCTTTCCCAGCCCGGCCCGGCCCGGCCCTCCCCCTTTTAGCTTCCCCTTCTTGGCACTGAAGGTCAGAGAGGAGAACACCCTAACAGTTGCCTAGCCCGACCCTTATACTTCCCCCCACCCCTTTTACTTAGGGACAATTAAAAACTAGAAAGACAGAATCACACGTATCACCCGCCCGTCCGGCGCCCAGCTTCAGGGACTTTCTGCCCGTGGACGTCTCGTCTGCGAGCCCCAGCCCCTCCCGCTCTCCTGCCTTGCTGGCCCTGGGCACTGACGTGTGTGTTTTGGGAGAGGACGAGTGACTTGTCCAAGCCCCACAACTGGGAGCAGGAGGCCGGAGCTGAGGTCCTGAACCGGCCACCCCCGTCACACCTTCTGCTGTGGCTACGCTTCAGCTGTGCTGTTACTCAATTTTTATTGAAGTATATCGTTGCTTTACAATCTTGTGTTAGTTTCCGCAGTTGTGTGTTATTATTTAACATTAGGGGTCGTGCTTTTCCCCTAAGTACATTATTTTAACACGGAAGCTCCTGTAAGTGGGGAACAGGCATCAGCGGCCACAGAGTGGGTATCGCCGAAGGTGATGTAGTGAGACCAAGAACACTGTCCCTCAAACCTGAGCAGAAATGACTGCCTGCCCAGGGCCCAGAACTCAAGGTCTGCTCTCTCCATTGGAAACGCAGCTCGGCGGGAGGTGGAGGGATCTTTGGGACCAACTAGGAGGCTCTCGGAGAAGGCAATGGCACCCCACTCCAGTACTCTTGCCTGGAAAATCCCACGGACGGAGGAGCCTGGTGGGCTGCAGTCCATGGGGTTGCAAAGAGTCGGACAAGACTGAGCGACTTCACTTTCACTTTTCACTTTCATGCATTGGAGAAGGCAATGGCAACCCACTCCAGTGTTCTTGCCTGGAGAATCCCAGGGATGGCGGAGTCTGGTGGGCTGCTGTCCATGGGGTCACACAGTCGGACACGACTGAAGCGACTTAGCAGCAGCAGCAGCAGCAGGAGGCTCTCAGATTTGTTGCCAACACTTAAAAATCCAAACAGCTCTCTCACAACGTGGGGTTGCTGCTGTTGTTTAGTCATTAAGCTGTGTCCGACTCTTTGCGACCCCACGGACTTTAGCCTCACCAGGCTCCTCTGTCTGTGGGATTTCCCAGGCAAGAATACTGGAGTTGGTTGCCATATCCTTCTTCAGGGCCTCTTCCTGACCAGCGATCGGACCCTCATCTCCTGCACTGGCAGGTGAGTTCTTTACCACTGAGCCACCAGGGAAGCCCCACAATGTGGTGTACTGTTACCATAATCCCATCGATTGTCAGAGGGCCGGTTCACGCACGAGAAGGTCCCCGACGTGGGCTATCAGCCAGCTGGCCGTCAACACGCACTCGTCATCAGCATGTGCTCCAGCCTGTCACAGCTCGTCATCTTGTCGTCACTTCACACGGGCTCTGCGTACCTGTACGTCCTGCATGGGGTCTTTTATTTGCCATTTAAATGTCTCTAAAAAGACGTGCAGCTGTGCAACAAAATGTTATTATACACCCAGTGGCCTCAATTCTGGATTTTCTTGCAACAAACAAGTGTCTTACAAGACCAAAGAAAGGAGGATACAGGCAAGTGACTGGGGATGTGTTACTAGGAGCCCTGGGAAGGGATTGCCTGTCACACGTTAGACAGTGAGACTCGAGGCAGGAGAAACCACCGACCCCCTCGGAAGAGATGAAAGCAGTTTCAGAGCATGAAAGGCTGGTGTGACCGATCATGTGTCACACAGGATTATCATTACAGCCTGCACCATGGTTTAACTGGCAGCCTGTTTTTCTTTCTTAGGGGGATCGTGAAATAATGGTGCATCTTACGAGTGATGGCATCTTAAATGTGATAAACCCTGGTATTTAATCTAAAATCACCTGCTGTGTGCAAACGTTCCCGTACTACATCCTGCCGCCGCTCACCCTCCTGACCCAAACTGGGCCCTGAGAGCACTGCCATCTCCTAGAGACTGGTGGTTCTCAGACTGGGGCCCACATCCGGACTTGCTAACAACCAGGGTGCTGGGCCCCACCCCCAGTCTCTGATTCAGCCAGTCTGGGGTGGGGCCTGAGGATTTGTGTGTGTTTTAAATATTTGGCTGCACTGAGTCTCAGCTGTGGCACGTGGGATCTTTACTTGTGGCATGCAAACTCTTAGCTGTGGCCTGTGAACTCTTAGTCGCGCTTGTGGAGTCTAGTTCTCTGATCAGGGATCGAACCCGGGTCCTCTGCACTGGGAGTGCAGACTCTGGGCCACTGGACCACCAGGGAAGTGCTGAGTATTCGTTCAACAAGCTTCCAGGACGCCAGGACTACTGGACCACTCTTGGGGTGGACTGTCCCATTGCGTCCCCCCATCACTAAATCTCCTTTATTCTCTGGCTCTTTTCAGCTTGGGAGGGGTAGGTGAGGAAGGTCTGGGTGGTACCAGAACCCAGGTTCTGGGACCCGTCAGAAAGCAGCGTCTCTCTGGCCTTGTTCACTGCAAAGAGAACTTGCCTTGTCTCTAAGCTGGGCCTGCTGGAAAAGCTCTGGGGACTTGCTCATCCTTCTTAAGACCTTCAGCAGGTCAACGCTTCCTCATATATGCAGGTCACGGCTTTAAACAGGGTTGAGGCCCTGAATAAACTCAGTAGATGGGGCTGGAATCTGCTCGTGGTTAAGATTCAGGACAAAAGGGGACCGACAAGCCAGGCACAGCTGTCCTGCCCTCTCACGCACGGTCTGCTGGCAATGCGGGCAGATTCCTTTCCCTTTGTTAGATACGTGTATTACTGGTTTAGTAAAACGAAACTTCTGTGCACTTCTCTCCTTAAAAAGAACAATCCATTTTTCAAGCCGTTGAAACATCTTTGAAGTGGAATATTTGCCAACACTGCCCTCTCTCCCAAAGGCAAGAAGCAGGGAGATGTGTCCTCAAAAAGAATTATTTCAAACACAGACATTACCAAGTTTTACTTTTTTTTTTTCCTTCAAAAGGCCGAGATCTGCTCACGTGTTCACAGAACTGAACACAGAAGGTGCTTTAAGAGACAGGACACGAAGCCTCATCCCGGGTAGAGAAGGTTTACTGCTTATAAAGGTAAGTCACGGAACAGGACAAAACCCTCGGCATGGCAAGGGCTCACTCCAACTGTAAAATGACTTAGAACACAGATTCAGGAGGGCTGATGCACCAGCATGGCGAGCACACGCGAGAAAGAAGCTGCCTGCCTGCCTTGTCCTGGGTCCTGAGGTGCTCTCTGCGCCCCCACACGCCAGCTCAGCGGTGTGATGGTCCCGTCAACAGAGGGGACTCTGCTATTCACCAAGCCTGGCCTGAGCGCACGACGGAAGCGAGCAGGTGGCAGAAGTGCTATTCCGGCCATGAAGACGCATCTGAGCCATCGCTGTGACTGAGGGCTTGCCTGGGAAGGATCTGGGTGGGGGTCTGGGGGCCGGTGCGGGGCTGGGGCGGGATCACTGCCGGCAGGTGTCGTGGAAGGCCTCGAGGGTGCGGAAATCCCTCCAGGTGGGGGGCAGGCCGTCCTGCAGAAACTTCCCGCAGCGCTGGCATGGGGCCTGGAACAGCTTTATGTAACTTCTTAGCCAGGTCTAAAAAGAGAAGTGAGGAGAGAAGTGAAAGACACGGAGCTGGGTGCTTCCAATGTCATCCTTCCTGCCCTAGCCTAATGATCTCTAGGACGGAGGACCTGGGCTGGCTGTGACCCCGGGAGATGACGCAAGATTAAGGTCACAGTGCTGCTGAGTCTCAGTTCTGGCGCCCTGGGCCCCTCCTGACTAGGGGAGATTTAAAATAGAAGTCCCTACTCTGGGAGGCAGGCAGGGCTCCTGGAAAGGGGCGGATGTGAACCTCGGCCCAGCCTCCTGGCTCAGGGGCCACGCATAACCACCTTCCATCCAAGTCCTGGGTCTTCTGAACACCGGCATTGTGCCTCTCTGTGTTCACCACCCAGAGGTGGCCCCAGACACATGCAGATAGAGGGCGAGCGGAGAATTCCCCGCTAAGGTCAAATGCCTCTTTCTAATCTGATTTCACAGGCCACCACTCACTGTCACAACGTGGCCCGACACACCTGGGGGGAGGGCGGGGACAATCCGGTGCCACCGAGTAACGCAATAAGCGGCAAGTGCACACTCGCGGGTTCAGGGGGCAGAGTTCCTTCGGGCGTCATACATAAGGATGAGACTCGTAACTCAATTCCTCGACTCAAGGAGACGCACGGCTGCGCCAGCCCAATGTCGCGGCGACGGGCCAGCAAGGGGGGCATGCGCCACTGTGATCATGTCTGTCGGTCGGAGGAGATCGCTCTTGGGAGACCTCAGCCAAGCTGACTGACACAAATCCTGCTGTCTTCATCACAGCGGCCCTCCTGATGGCTGACCGTGGCCCGCCCATCCTGCCCTCTCCAAAGGCTCGGGGCCTGAGGTTCTGGCAACAAATGTGAGGAGATCAATGGTCATTCAGTTAAACTATTTATCCTTTCTGAAGGGAAACCAGGCATTTAAACACGTTAGGTTAAAAAGCAAGTCTTTCCATCCACCCAAGAAGCGAGACTGCTGATTGAAAGTGTTCTCCATACATGAGAGAATCGCTGTGTGATGCTCCACAAAGCCCGGGTCTGCGTGTTCAGCCTCCCCAGCGTGGGAGCCAGTCAATGAGTCAGGCTGTATTTTCTAAGGCATGAACTACAGGCTCCTAGAAGCTTAATTGTGGCAGTGAACGTGACGAGGTGGATCACAGGCGTGCAACTCCACATGGCTGTCAGCACGGATGGGGACTTGCTAATAGGTCCCTACTCTAAGGGGCAGCCCCCAGGCAGGAGTGAAGCAGGGAGCGTCAGCCCCAGTGAGAGAGAGGCCAACGATGCGAGGGCGTGATGCTGAGGTGCTAACAGCTGGCCGCCTCTTCCAGGATGTGGGCCAGCTGTGGGCCAGGCTGAGGCCGACTGGCAGGCATGTGATAACCTGATGAACTGCCTTGGGGCGGGGAGGGATGGGGGTCAGAGCAGAGTCCCAACGTGGAGGACAGATGTCCACGATGTAAGCGTTCTGGTTCCATGTCAAGTCACCAACGGTTAAACAACTGGCTGGAGAAATCCTCAGTGTTAACGAGAGCTGGCGGGAGCTGGCGCACACAGGGCATGGCTGTTTCTGGTCCCCGCCGTCCGGGGCTCTGACCCGACAGTCTAAGGCGTGGGTGTCTTGGAAGAACGATGCCACCGTAGCACCAAGCTCGGGGCCCGGCACAGGCCAGGAGCTCAATAAACACCTACTGACCAAATCAACCCTGGAAGCTGTGTCGGAAGGTCACTTCTGAAACCACATGTTTGGCAATGATAGGAAAACCAGTTAACGGTGTGGGATATGGTTTATCTTAGATCCCTGCCCAGCTGAAAGGAAGTACCACTTCCACACAGGGCTGTCTCCTTGGCGAGGCCCCTGCGAGCTACCTTCCGAGCTGCCTGTTTTCACTTGAGGGGCCAAGGCTTCATGAGGCTTGACCTCTAGAGCCACTCACCATGAAGGAGCGGACCACGACGTCAGGCATCTGGGGCAGCTGGTAGTGGAGCAGGGCGGTGGTGGCATGGTCGGTCACCTGGGGACCAAGGAGAAGAACTAGGTCAGCCACTCGGAACCAGCAGAGAAAACAGGAAGGTGCTCCTTTTATCTGACGGCTCATGGAGGAAAAGATACCTAATAAAGCCCAGAGGTGGAAAGCTAGTTAGCAAGGTTGGGGGCAAGGAAGGGGAGAGGAGGAGTGTTGAGAGCAGAAAGGACATAAATATTCATGCCCGGGGCCAAGTGAAGTGTGGAACCTTCCAGCAAGCCCAGGTAGGCTGTGCCACCTGAGAGAGATGTGGCCAGAGGCTGGTGAAGAGGTAAAACGGCGGTGGGTGCCCGGGGCGTTACCAGCCCCTCCACCGCACGGCACACCGCCTGGACGCAGAGGCTCGTTTCCAACTGTCCATGTTCAACTCCAGTCTTTGCCCGGGGATGATTTTCCTGCCTGTGTAACTGGTCTGTCTCTCTGCTTCCTTCAATTCCCATTCTGTCTCATAACTTGTAGCTATACGTGTTCTGCGACCAGGATTCTGTTCGTTTCTGAGGATCCTTCCCCGGGGCCTCAGAGATACTACCCTTCTGACGAGCTGTGCTGCTCCCAGTGTGGTCCTCAGTCTGGCCAGCTCCCTGAAAGCTGTGGTCCAGTGGGCCACACCCGCTGTTCTCACAACTCCGCCAGCAGGCCCAAGGGCATTACGGCTCTAAGTTCACGTGGGGCATCTGGGGACCAGATGGAATGTGTGCTGGGATTCTGCCCCAGCTCTGTCTGCTGACCTTGATCCATCGAATCTGTCTGGGTCTCAGTGTGCCTCCTAAAAAGCAAAGCGCTGGCCAAAGATCCCCTGTAGTTCTGAAATGTGATGACACCCTAGATTGCTAATGCCTGCCACCCATTAGCAGATGAATAGATTGTTCCTAATTTGATAGCTGTGTTCAAACTCATGGTTTATTTGATTGTCTTCATTAGGGAATCTCGCCATTACAAATGATATGGTCAAAAGACAAAAGGAAACAAAAACATCAGACAAAACAATCAGCTTTGTGAACACGAGTAAGCGTGGTCTGCCTGCGTCGACTCGTCCGTCCTCCCGCTGAGAAATGGAGGATCTCCTGCCGGACCAGGTTGTGTGCATTTCTTCAGTCGGCACCGTTCCCACCAGGACACCATGATGCGCTGACAGACCTCAGCAGCAGTCAAGCAAACTCATCAGCTGGAAACCAGCAGGGCTGGTCTGGTCTGGGTTCCGCAAGAGGCGTTATGAATGATCCAGAAATTAGTCTGCCTGTGTGTCTACACTCAAGGCCAGAGAGGCCACACCCTGAAGAGCAAGGAGGCAGGCTCCCCAGCTCACAGAACCTCTCGAAGCCGTGGTTTCCCCTCAGGGGAAATGGTCAGGCGTGTGAAGTGCTCATCCTCCAGCCGTGCCTTGGGCCCGCCTGCCCTCTCTCTTCTGCGCTGCCTGGCCCTGGGACTGGCCCTCTTTCCCACTGGACTTTCAGGGCCTGCCTGGTGGCTAGTGAACTCCGCGAGACGACCAGCTCTGTGCAGGCGAGGATCATGCTGTGTCCCCGGGGCCTAGACTATCACCTGGCATCTAGCAGGTGCTCAGCACATATTTGCTGAATAAAGAAATAAACTATAAAATGGCCACTCACCAAAAGTCACGAACCAGAAACACCTGTGCTGGTTTTCCTGCAAAGGCAGCCGTGCTTCGTATATCCAACCATGCCAAGAAATTCACCCAAGTGACTTTCAAGATAAATGGTACTTATTGCTTCAAGTGCAAAGACTGTTTTTATTTTAAGCATTTTTGACAGACAGCTTTCTAAAATGAGCAAGGCTTAAAAAAAAAAAAAACATACAGTAGAATGATAACTTGGCAAAATGGCGGGTGGTGATTGGCGGGGTGAAATGAACGGCTACAAAGCCAGCAAAGCCAGCTGGGCCCCGAGGATGCCTGAGCTTAGAGCTTGGTGCTTACCATCCAGGTGCCTGCTAAAAACAAAGTCCCGCACGAATGCTGTTTATAGGCTCATAAGACAGTCCTTACAATCACATTTGCCATCACATGAAACAGAGTTTCTGAAGAATTCTTTCTCCTGTTCCTACCATTCATTTTACACGCCTCTCAGGAAGCTCGCTATGTTGCCTCTCGTCTAAGACACCCGGGCCAGTTCTCTGATTGGCTGACAAGAGTGAACACAAGCACTCGGAGCGGAGAAGCAGGCTGGTGCTGGACGCCCGCTCAGGCATCACCCAGGAACGTGTTGGAAACGTGAGCTTTTGGGCCCCAGTGCAGACCTAGAATCTAATCTCTGGGGTGGGGGCCCTGAAATCAAGCTGGCCTTTCCAGCTGTTCTTCGGGATCCCAAAATACAGGAGGCGGCAAATGTGAATTGGCACACAGACCCCCTGGGGATCTTGCTGCTCAGTTCAGTTCAGTTGCTCAGTCTGACTGTTTGTGACCCCATGGACTGCAGCACACCAGGCCTCCCTGTCCATCACCAACTCCCGCAGCTTACTCAAACTCATGTCCAATGAGTTGGTGATGCCATCCAACCATCTCATCCTGTCATCCCCTTCTCCTCCCACCTTCAATCTTTTCCAGCATCAGGGTCTTTTCAAATGAGTCAGCTCTTCACATCAGGTGGCCAAAGTATTGGAGTTTCAGCTTCAGCATCAGTCCTTCCAATGAATATTCAGGACAGATTTCCTTTACGACGAACTGGTTGGATCTCCTTGCAGTCCAAGGGGCTCTCAAGAGTCTTCTCCAACACCACAGTTCAAAAGCATCAATTCTTCAGCGTTCAGCTTTCTTTATAGTCCAACTCTCACATCCATTCATGACTACTGACCAATTATAGGCAGGTGTGGGGTGGGGCCAAGACTGGGCATTTCCAGCAGTCCCCCAGGCCTGCCCCTGCTGCAGCTGAGGAGCCAGGCCACTCAGGAGGCAGAGTATTCTTGGCAGTAGAAGAAAAAGGCATTTCCTTCTGGGGCATGAGGGAAACCAAGGACCACAAACTCGAAGGATCACTTGTCTTTTTCATGAATCAAAAATAGCACACTACCCATGTTTCATGATGCTGCAGTGGAAAGAGGGAGCGGGGTAATGGTAGTGGGCTGGCAGGGTTTTCCTTATTTTGGAAAGGCGCTCTTTCAGGACCGTGGGCTGATTTTGTGAATTGAGGACAGCCACATTGATGAGAGCGTGTGAGGCATGTGCCCGCTCACTCACTCCTCGAACGCACTGAGGCGGGTGGTCTCCGAGGTTCGTTTTGTGTGTGTGTTTTAGTCCCTCAGTCGTGTCCAGCTCTGGGACCCCATGGACTGTAGCCCGCCAGGCTCCCTGTCCATGGGATTCTCCAGGCAAGACTACTGGAGTGCGCTGCCATGCCCTTCCCCAGGGGATCTTCCCAACCCAGGGACAGAACCTGGGTCTCCTGCTTTGCAGGCAGATTCTCTACCTCTGCTGTGCTGGGTCTTAGTTGCAGCATATGGGATCTAGTTTCCTGACTGGGGATGAAACCTGGGCTCCCTGCATTGGAAACGCAGAGTCAAAGCCACTGAACCACCCGGGAAAGTCCCCCAGGTCCATTTTATAGATGAAGAAATGAAAACTTAGAGGCCACACAGCTGGGGAGGGGCAAGGGGTGTGTGGGCCTGGAGCCCACAAGACCCGGGCCTATACCGCCTTCCCTCCTGAGACGCCCTGGCCAGCTCTGCGTCTGTGGACAGAAGCTCCTGTCCCGAGCCCCAGCGTCATCTGCCCACCATCCCCCGGCCCAGCGAAGGGTCCAGAAAGCCAGAGTCCCACTGCCAGGTGCAGGTCAGGTCTGGAAATGTGGCTGCCGGGCAACAGGCTTCTCGAGAGCAGAACAAAGCGCACTAACCAGAAAACGTCCTTTTCCACAAACGGCTGGGGTCACACACCAAAGCTCCGTTTTGGCACCTGGCTCCAGGCAGGGCACCGATTCCGTTTTCCCATTACTGGGTCAGCAACCTGGCCAAATTCAGCCTCTTTTCCAAAAGGCCCCGTATATTCTCTTCATTGCCAAATGGTGGCAGCTTTTTCTAGCGCTGACACGATCGTTGAATTTCTTCAACTTCCCATCTCCAATTACAGAAATATTTTAGCAGAGGGAAGCAAAACTAACTGGTTTGCTATGTTTTCCGTCCCTGCCACCTCCCAAATTTCTTCCCCTGGTTTTCACGTTCCTGGGGCTGAGCTCCAAAGCGGTGGGCACCACGTCGTCGTCAGATACTGGAGAAATTCACCTGCAGTGATCTTCCCTTTTGTCAGAACATTCCACCTTCAGTACTTGTTTTGTTCTACACTTTTTAACAACAAAAAATTTTTTTTTTTGCTCAGCATCCAAGATGTGGGGGAAAAAAACAAGCCCGGGGCAACAACAACAAAGATGGCTATTAACTAATTTAAACTGACTCGGCCAGCCCGACCGAGGCTCGGTCCCATTGTGATGTCGAGCTAATGAGATTCCACTGGGAGATGAAAGCCACCCCGGCCGGCAGCGGAGGCCGCAGAAGGGCACTAATGCTCCCGCGGGAGAGAGGCCATTCATCCCACCAGTGAGTGCGGGTTTGAAGACAGCGCAGAAGAGATCAAAGCAGGTGGCGAACCCAAGGAGAGGGAGGGAGGAGAAGACATGAAAGTAACAATAAGCCAAGGAGATAGGGGAAGCGGGAAGGAGGATTGGGTGGGGGGGCAGGAGTGACCGTACGGGCGGGAAGAGGACGCCACAGAAAGACAGTGTCTGCACACTCCTCGAGCAGGAGTGTGCAGACACCAGGGACTCCGTCAAGAGATGTCCCATCTATCCTCAAGGCCAAGAGAAACCGCAGTTGCTCCGGCTCCTTTTGGGGTGTGCACCCCACCCCGAGCCCCGGTCGGGCTGGACTGCACGTGATTACTCACTTAGAGGAGGGTGATGTCTCTATTGTTGCCAACACACCCACTCTGCTCTGTGAAACTGACTCCCAGTTTTCTCTTCCACTGATCAAGCTTACAAACCACCCCCCTGTCCCAGGCTGAGAGAGGCAGAAGAGGTCTTCCTGCACCCAAACCGACAGGGAACTCAGCTCAGAAGGTGAGAGAGGAGTCTTTCAAGAGACCTTGGAACAGCTGCCAGTCAACATGCTGGAGGAGACGCCAGTCACAACAAGCCTCCCGAAGCTCCCCAGCCATATTGTGCGCAAAGAGCTGACATCGACAGGGTCCCGGGGAGGTCACGAGCTGCTTCAGCTGAGCCCTACGTGGAACCACCTGCAGCCAGGGCAGGGCTCCGCAGCGACGGCTACTGAGCACCAGCTCTGAGCAAGGGCTGCTGTACACACGCGCCCGGTGAGGAGTCCAGGCTGCGGGGACAGACGGCACCCGCTTGGATTGTGCCTGTCACTTACGAGCTAGGTGGCTGTGGACAAGGGTTAAATGTGTCAATACAGGGACAGTGAATGAAAAGGGCCTGACCGACAGCCCACACCCACCCAGTGGGAGTCACCCTCCCCTTCCCCACCACCCTGGGAGGAGGCTACGAACGGGAGATGATTTTCACTCCAATAAGGCAGCGAAGCCACAGGGAGGTGACGTGCCCAAGCCAAGCGGCTCCTGAGCAGAGCCTGCGGGGGAGGGGGACACAGACAGGAGGCCGCGGAGGCCATCTCCTCCCCACTGGGAATGGAGCCCAAGACTCTCAGATGGAGGCGGGACTCAGTCCCAAGCCTGTTCATGCCACCTCAGCTCTCCCGACTGGCGTGGCTGCCATCCACCTCCCCAACCGGAAGCTTCTGCCCGTCCCACTCAACCACCCACCCAGAGCCAGCACCCACCAGGAACAATGCCACTCAGGACCCTCCAGAGCTCAGGAGGGAATGAGTCTCCCGGCCTTGCAGAATGAAGGGGGAGACAGGGCAGATGAAGCCGGCAGTGTCACGTCGGGCGTGCACCGTGCGCAGCAGGGAAAACGCAAAGCACAGTCTGGGGGTGGGGGGGGCGTGGTGCTGCAGGGATGGCTTTGGCACTCAGAGCCCAGGCTTCCCCCCACTTGTGCCCTCCTCCGGGGGGGTGGGGAGGGGCAGAGAGCGGGTTCAAGTCCTGCTAGACTACTTTCTACTGAAGGCCAGCCCCTCAGGGCCTGGGTTTGATGGTGGCCAGATAGGCTCTGTTCTTTGTCTGTGAAAGGGGAAGTGAAAGACTCTTTGCGACCCTGTGAAGTATATGGTCCATGGAATTCTCCAGGCCAGAACACAAGAGTGGGCAGCCTTTCCCTTCTCCAGGGGATCTTCCCAACCCAGGGATTGAACCCAGGTCTCCCGCATCACGGGCGGATTTTTTAGCAGCTGAGCCACAAGGGCAGCCCAAAGGGGAGATGTCCGTAGGGGAGAACACAGGACAGAGCGGTGATGCACAGACAGGGCCAGAGAGATGCGGGGAGGGCACCAGGCCCTCCTAACAGAATACCGTCCCCCAGCAGTTTCCTCCTGTAAAAAGAATGTGCTGTATTTCGTGGTGGCCCAGGAAGTATCCTCGGGATTCCTGAGTCCACTCAGGTTGCAGGATCGTCCTGACTCTGTGCGGCTTCCAGTCCAGAGGGGACAGCTGGCGCTACAGCAGAGGTGACGCGCCAGACTCTGGAGGCGGCAGCCGGGCACCACTCCCCACCCCTGGGCAGCGGCCCCCAGTGCCGCAGAGCCCTTCCTCAGGCCGCGGACTGATGGCACCGAGAGCACAGCATCTGCCCGCACGCAGCCCGCGACGCCCAAGGCCTCCCCTGCTGAGCCAGGGGAGCTGCGGCCTCTGCCTCGGAAAAGTCCGTCCCGCAAGAGTAAGAGGAGAAGTTAAGTGCCCGAGTGTTCAGAAGTTGCTTATTTAAAAGACAGTCTGGTAGAGACCCAGCTCTGGCTCTCTGCCAGCGATGCCGGCTTGCACCCGCTGTGAAGGGGAGCGTCTCGATGCCCACATGACTGCGAACAAATGGCAGTCAGGGGATGGGGGGAAGATGATCTGGAGCTGTCGGGAGCCCGGGGCTCCGGCCTGGGTTCCTCACTAATTATCTGGGTGACCTTGACCACATCACTCCCCACACTGGCCTTCAGTAAAGGAGGCTGGGATCACTGGGCGCCTCGAGGTCTTGCTTTCAGGGGGCGCTGCTGCAGGGCCTGACTGAACGCCCTCAGGGCACACTAGTGTCGTGCTCCGCCCTCAGGCCAACCAGAGAGACATGAAAGCCCTTTGTTCTTTTAGAAAAGACAAGCTGGTCCCAGCAGGCGGCAGGAGCACCGGGTTCCTGCCTGCCTCTACCTGCTGTCCTGATGGGATGTCACCCTCATGGGGTCCTCAAATTCTGGGCCGGTTACCAAGAGCTCAGAACAAGGGAGACCATCAGCACAGCGCTGTTCTTGGGAACCTCTTCCCATCTCCGTGGGTTTCAAAGAGACTGGAGCACAGACCAACAGGCAGCAAAGCCAAACATTTGTTACTTCTTTGTACACATGCTGCTTCTGCGACTCAAAGCAATAAAAAGGAACTTTCATCTGCGGGACACACTTGCAAGCTAAGTCTGGGTCTCTGCGCCGGGTGGAGAGAGACCCGCCCTTAATGAGAGGGACACTGGGAATCTCACGGAATGGGAAAATTCTCTGTGGGTCTGGGAGTCAAAACGTGAACCTAGTGAGTTAAATGTTTAAAGAGGCAGCAATGCTGCCCCAAGGATGAGCACTGGTTCCATGAAGAATACTGAACACAGTCCCAGAAGTACTCATTCCATAAAAAGAGGAACCATCACTATTTCAAAACTGAGAGCTATGAAGCCAGTCCTGCAAAGTGCTGGGGGCTGGGGGCGATGCTGAGCAGTGCAGAGACTGGCTTCCAACGCTGGGATGAAGTCTGGGAGGCTGGAAGCATGGGGTTTCATTTTCATCACTCAGCTCGAGTCTGTAATCCGTACCCTGGATTTGTGTGCCATGGGTTCACAAGCCCAGAGGCCTGAGGAGGAGGCATCGAGGTCCAAGGGGACTGGGGATTTACTTAGACAAGATCAATACCCCCTTCAGTGCTGATGAAGGAGCCATCTTCATGAGGCCTTATAACTAACTGTCTGCTGGCAACGCTGCTCGGGGCCGACAGGGACGGGGTTGGCTGGGCAGGGACTGGGGAGCAAAGGCAGACACTGCTCCATCCTGTGCAAAACCCCTCCTTGTGGCTTTGAGTTCAAGCTCTGTCTGAGAAGGATGAGGTCTTGTTTGTAAACTATAGAACATGGCCTGAGGCACGTAGACTGGGGCTCCATAAAGAAGTTTTTGTCTGGTGTGAGGGGTTTCCAATCTGACCCTCTTGGAAGTCTCAGCCAAGATGCCACCGATGCCCCAAAGCAAAGCCCGTCAATGCCCAGGACTCTCGAGCACAGACTGGCTGCAAACCCTCCGGAGGCAGATGTGTCTCCCCCAGGACACTCGGCAGCCGCCTGCAGGAGCCTTCCCGACATGGGAGCACACGTATGTGGTCCTCAATGACCAGGGTCCCGGTCCTGTCTCCCCTCAGCCCCACATCACACCCCAGTGACACCGCTGCCTTAGTAACCTCTCCTCCCAGACTGGCTTCCCTGACTCTGCTTTCCAGGCTTGAGCCTGGAATGCCTGGGCCCTGGCTAACTTCTCTGCCCTGGAGACTCAGGCCAGGGGACTCCCCTCCCACCCTGGGCTCTCCTGCACCCCCAGCAGCACCCTGTGGACATTGCGGTTCTGTGCTTGCCCAACTGTGACCAGAAGTCCCTGCCTTGCCCCAGGCGATGCTCTGCACTGGCTCCAAACACCTGGCAGGACCCCAAGAGAAGGAGAGATGGAGTAGGCAAGAAGCTATGGATTTATTTTTGGCCGATGGGGTTAGGGGAGCAGAGTAAAAGGGGGGTGTTCAGGGGTGGAAAAAGCTGAGGTCATGGGGTACCTTGGGGAGGAACACCTGGGTGAACAGAGAAACCCTATGGCAGCCTTGAGAGAACTCTCCAGAGTCCTGACCAGCTTTGTGCAGCTTCCCTGGGTGGCTCAGGGGTCAAGAATCTGCCTGCAATGCAGGAAGATGTGGGTTTGACCCCTGGGTTGGGAAGGTCCCTTGCAGAAGGCAATGGCACCCCACTCCAGCATTCTCCCCTGGGAAATTCCATGGACAGAGGAGCCTGTATGGCCCACGTGGCTGCACAGAGTCAGACAAGACAGCGACTACACCACCACCACAACGGCCTTGTGCGGGGCCAAGAGGAGGCGCTCACAAAAGGTCCTTCACGTTTCCCAGGATTAAGGAATTAAGACTCTTCATTTAGCCGAACGAAAAAAGTTCAGTGCTTTCCAGATGGTAAAATGCCAGGTTCTGCTGCTGGCTGCCAGCAGAGCCCAAGCCCGAGGACACCTGAATTGCTCTGTACCCACTTGGTGTGATGTTATTTTCTGCGGGGAACAGCCTGGCAGTTAGAGAAACACATCCAAAGACATCTGGGCTCCCAAGAAATACAGACA
The DNA here is from genome assembly GCF_032452875.1 of Bos javanicus. Classification (NCBI taxonomy): domain Eukaryota; kingdom Metazoa; phylum Chordata; class Mammalia; order Artiodactyla; family Bovidae; genus Bos; species Bos javanicus. Next base: position 101,717,554 of record NC_083878.1, read on the forward strand.
ATACCACCTACTTGCCCCTCGAAACTGAGGCAACCGCAGGAGAAAGAATAGACGCTGCAGAGCCTGAGAGGCGGCTCTGCTGTCGTGGCGCTGGGAGCCTCTCAGCAGCCCTGCTGGGTGGGGAACACTCCCATCTCAGTGGATGGCCAGAGGGGCCACCAGCCCTCTTAGGACACCAGGGCACCGTTTCAGGTCCCAGGACCAGGATTCTACATCAGTGTGTCAGGGCTGCCCAAAGGGTACTGCTGGGGTAGGGGTGGGGGTCTGTAATCTGGGGTGCCAATCCTGTGAGGCAGGTACTCTTATACCCTTTGTTTCACAAATGATGGGGCCGAGGCAAGGGTGGCCACACAGGGAGTAGTGGCCAGCCTGGCCGGACCGCCTCTCTCTGGACTGGTCACGGTGGGGAACGTGACCGGTGAGGGTGAGCCTCACGGTGGTGTGGTGGGGGGCGGACAGGCACGCTGCCGGGAAGGCACTGGGAGTGTGGGAAGGGGCCTGGGCGAGGGCAGGAGGCCGGGCTTCCCAGAAGCAGCTGCTAGGCTCTGACCCAGGGCACACGTGTCTCGGGCAAGCCCTCAGGAAGAAGGAAGCTACGAGACAAGAGCAGGTCCTCTGCAACTCCTCTAATGGTAGAGACCGCAAACCACTTCCCGCCGGCGGGCGGGCTCTCCTGCTTCACAGTAACTGCAAGCCTGGGTCCATGGGAGGCTCTTGGTCACGACCACCCTCTGCGGAGGTGCAGGGAGCCTCGCAGAGGTAGTAAGGTGGGAAAGTACGCCATCAACCCTATCCTGCTTTAGAAGCTTGTGAATATTTAACAGACAATGTGGTGATCAAGGCTCAGGGTGAGCAGAATGCCCCTCCTCCCGCCCCCTCCGGTTCTCAGCTCCCAGGGCCCTGGGCTGACACTTAATGACATCCCCTCCTGCCTCCTTTCTGCTGACCCAGTGAGGTCAATGCAGTCTGGCTCTCTGCTCAGGCAAGGGCTGCCCTCTGGGATGACCCTGGAATTGTCCGTCACCTCTCCTGTCCTGAAGCTTGTCGACAGCCCAAGGCTTGGCTTCTGCAGCATCCCCCTACCATGCTCATGGAGACCACCAGCGGGAATCTCTCTTCCTTCATGAAACTGCCCCTCAGCCCCTCACTAGTCAAAGGTGCTCCCTTGGCTTTTCCAATTGGGGCTACGAAGACACACGTGGGAGGCAGGACAGAAGGCATGGAAACAGGACGACGATGACACCGTATCGGCTCCACTGCGTGTGTCTCCTTTCGGAAAAGGTTAGACAGCGTTTAAGAGTAAAGGGGACAAAACAGAGGCCCTTCCTACAATGTGAGACCCCTCTTTGGATTGGGGGGTGTCCCCTCTAGGTGCAGGGCCTCTGCTGACGGCCTCATCTGAGCAGGACACCCGACAAGAGCAAGGACAGAGACCTGGCAGGATTTCCACAGCCCTTCCAGGGCCTTCTCTGAGCTGTCTGAAGAGAGGCTTCTGAAAGAAAATGGAAATGAGCTGGTGGGAAGGTATTTAGATATTCTAAGGCATGAGACTGAAAAGAACTGAATGAGTATTTACTGAGTCCCTCTGGGGACGTTCGATGTTACAGCAGGTACAGACATGCACAGCCCTGAGCAAGAGGAGAGTCCTGTCCTCTGGGAACACCCCATGTTGGGACAGCCCCCCTTCCTGGGCTCGGAGTTGGTGACAAGTTAGGTTTGTCACAGACTATTTGGGGAGGCTGGAGAAGGAAATGGCAACCCACTCCAGTATTATTGCCTGGGAAATCCCATGGATGGAGGAGCCTGGCGGGTTACAGTCCATGGGGTGGCTAAACAGCTGGATGTGATTTAGCCAACGAACAACAATCTGGATAGGCCCTAGATTTATGCGAGGGGCTCAATGTCTCAGAAATTTCAGAGAACTGACTTTTCTGGGACATAATCTCATCTGTTGACAAGCTCTGGGGAGCCACTTGATAAAGCTTCCCCTTGATGAAGCCTCCCGGACAGAGGCCAGTGTTGGGACTGAAGCCTGACTGAGGGAGTTAACAGACGAATGAGCGGGTGAACCCAGGAACGGAGCAGCGGCAGCCAGCCCGCCCGTCCACGCCAAGCTCAGCACGGGGCTGAAAGGCTCCTCTTCCCTCTGCTGCCCCTAGAATACGGAGCGGGGCAGCCCTGGACACCTGGGGCTGGGATTTTTGTGCCCTGCCTGCCCCTGAGCGAAAGAGCTGGGACGCAGGTGGCGGACCCTCCGACATCACCTCTCTGTCCCCTCTGGCCTGCCTGGGGCTGAGAGCCCTCCCTCTCTCTCTGGCCTCCTTGCCAGGATTTAACTCGGTAAGTAGCTATAGAGTTGCTCCCGCTCTTCCCAAGTTACTGGATGAAAATGCCCACTGTTTTGAAGAGAGGAGGTTAAAAGATCAAAACAGTGAGTGCCCCTGCAGAGTTTAAATGTCAGAAAAATCCGAACATGCTTGAAACCTTTCCTGGCTCTTTGTGATTCTGCCCTTTCAGACGGTCCCCCCTATTTTCAAGTTCCATTCTCTGAATCTGCTCTGCTGGAGACTTGCCGGCTATAAAAAGCTCCTTCGCCCCAGGACCAAGCGCAAAGCGCCTCCAGGGCACCGCGGTAAATGACGGGGGCCTGTTGGCAGCCGCGGACCCACGGCCAGCTGTCCCCAGCCCTCCACCGCGCCCCACCACCGGGGAAGGGGGCTAATGAGGACGAGGGAAAGGGCTCACCGACAGGCCCTGTAGCAGACAAAAGGCAGGTCACACTAGCTTCTGGGAGCCGGGTTTGCTGTGGTACCTTGCGCGCTCGTCTTTAACCTGGGGAACCAGGATCAGACTGAGGAGAATTTGACAGGCATGAGTTTCCAGAAATAAAAAGGCGAGTGTGAGCTTGGCATGGCTCTGTGAGTCAGTGCCCCCTCCCGCCTCCAGCTTTGTCACTTCGCACGGAAAGACCTGGGACGGCTTCCTGCCTTCCCGTTGGGCCTCTTTCTGCAGTGGCCACCGCTGCTGCTTGTGGGCAAGAAAACACAGACACTCCACAGCAACTGCAACCACACAGTGAGCGCCGAGGAAAGGGAGCGCTGGGGCTCAACCCAGGGCAATGCAGAGAGAGCGCTCCCCAAGCGACGCCAAGACAGTCATGCTGGCAGCCAGTGTCCCCACCTCAGCGCCGGGCGCAGCTCTGCCATCTACCTACACGGTTAGGACACATTTCTGCCCGAGAAATGCCTTCTCGCTGGTGACCAAGGATCCTCCCTGACCTCGCACTTTCTCAGTCACTTTGACTTCTGTTCCAGGTCGATCTTCCTGGATCAGGGCACTCAAGTGACTCTACCCTGGTGGGGCTGCTGGGTGGGTGTCAGCAGGCGGATGATGGGCAGAAGGGAACGTTCACCACTGTGATCCCCAGCAGTGTCTTTCTGGGAAACACTACAAGCAACATCAATCAGGACACCTAGACTTTAAGTGGGTGGACAGGAAGAAAATAGAATTCTAAGAAAAAGCTGATACTAAAAAGCAGAGTTGGGAAAAGCTGCCACCTCATCTCTTCCTTTGGCATGTTGAGTTTGAAATGTTAAACATCATCCCGTCAATTGGACCCGGCCTTCAGAATCTGCAGGGAACATACGGCCCCAGCCTTGCTTTCAGTGGGTGGTCGGGCTGTGGAATAGAGAGGGCTGCCCTCCGACCTCCAACACGGCCTGAGACGAACACAATGAAGCAAGCCCAGTGCGGTCACTCCCCTGCCCCGTGGTGACTCCACATTACACACTCCTCATCCTCTTTACCAGTGTTCCCCAAGAGAACAAGATCCCGACTCCCTGCCACGCGACTATGATGAGTTGGAAAACTTTACTGATAAAGGATTCAACTCAATTTTGTGCTACGTCATTTTCCAGTACATTTCTTCATTTGACAACAGACAGACAATGTTTCTGGAGGGAAGGGAGTGGATTCTGTAATCCAGTAACTATTACCTGCCCCTGAAAAGAGAAAAAGGACCTTAACATCACCTGCCTTTCATTCTCATCAGAAAGCACACTCTCCTGCCTCCAAATTGTCACTCTTTAATCTAGTGCATCTTGTCAAGGCTATGGTTTTTCCAATAGTCATGTATGGATGTGACAGTTGGACTGTGAAGAAAGCTGAGTGCCAAAGAATTGAAGATTTTGAACTGCGGTGCTGGAGAAGACTCCTGAGAGTCCCTTGGACTGCAAGGAGATCCAACCAGTCCATTCTGAAGGAGATCAGCCCTGGGTGTTCTTTGGAGGGAATAATGCTAAAGCTGAAACTCCAGTACTTTGGCCACCTCATGCGAATAGTTAACTCAATTGGAAAAGACTGATGCTGGGAGGGATTGGGGGCAGGCGGAGAAGGGGACGACAGAGGATGAGATGGCTGGATGGCATCACCAACTCGATGGACATGAGTTTGAGTGAACTCCATGAGCTGGTGATGGACAGGGAGGCCTGGTGTGCTGCGATTCATGGGGTCGCAGAGAGTTGGACACGACTGAGCAACTGGACTGAACTGAACTGAATCTAGTGCAGGTCAGTCTCAGAGGTCAAGTCCATTTAGTTAAAATACAGGTGAGGGGAGGGATGACACAGCAGCCCGACAAAGGGCTCTGCACAAACAGACAGCAAGCCATTCACTGGCCGAAATAAAATTCCCATCTGTACAAATTCTTCCACTTCTGCTGCTTTGAACAGGTTATATAAACTACAAGGAGGAAAGTGGTGGGTGCTCTGGAGTCTACCCAACTAGCTAATATCAAATTTTAAACCCTGCCGCACCGTGTTTGTAGTTTTAAAGACATATAAAGAGCGCTTGGCAGGTTATTTTTAGGGGCAGTAGAATACAAATATAGCACTGTCTCTCTAAATCCGTGCTTCACCAAATCTGTGTTTCACACATTTTACAACTTCCTAATAAACTTTCCGCTTGCATTCAAAAATACTTAATACCACACAGAACGTTAAAAAATGTATTTGCCAAGGCAAGCCTGGGCAAGGCCCTCCCTCATGAAGGGTATCTGGATGGAAATTGGACCATAGTTAAAATCCCAGATTGTGGTTCTGTGATGCTGGGAAGTGGGGGGCGGCGGTGGAGGGGCTGAAGTCATCGCCTGCCTTCCCTGGAGCCAGAAAGTAACCACCTGCAAGACCAGAGGCCACGAAGATAAACCAGGTTAAACAAACAAACAAACCCAAAACATTTTAGTGTTCCTCACTGTGAAAGGGAAACAAGATACAGATAATGAGCAGTGTTCTTTCGCCTCAGAATGCTTTTCAACCAGCTGCTGGGGGAGAAACGACAAGAGCCGTTGGCATGGACAGAGTTAGCAGTTAAGGCCGAGGCTCTATGTGAGCTGAACAAGTACAGTTGGTCTGGTCACTTAGATAAGAGTGCCTGGATTAACACGGTGTCGCCCATGCTAGCCCCATGTGACTATGGACGTCTTCGCTTTAGGGGCTGGACCCAGGGAGGGAGGCTGTTTTTTCCTTTCTGTGTCTGGGTACCTCAGTTGGGTAAAGACGTGTTAGAAGAGTAAACACTATGATTTTTCTTTTTCAGGTGAATTTTAAACTTCAGACTAATTTCAGGTCTACAGAGACACTGCAGAGACGGCACACACAGTTCCCACAGCCCGCACACCCAGTTTCCCCGCTGTTAGCATCTGTCATCATCAGGTAGGTTCATCACAATGAAGAAACCAATGTCGCTAACTTATTACTGAGTCGAGCCCAGACTTTATTTGGATTTCATCAGTTTCTCCATTAATAAGTCCTTCCTGGCTCTGGATCCAGTCCGGGGCAGCACAGTGCCCGTAGCCGTGATAAAACCAGGACATTTTCCTGCCTGCACACACTCCCTAGACGAGGGGGTGAGCCTCAGACCCTCCCAGCCCTGGACACCTGTCCCTGGCTTCCCCCTTTCACTGGAGAGGGGTCCAGGGAGCACTACGAACTGAGGCACGTTAGTCACCATCAGGGGCTGGTCCATCATGCTCCTTTGATATGAAGCCCAGAAAGAAAGTGAAGTCGCTCAGTTGTGTCTGACTCTTTGTGACCCCATGGACTGTAGCCTACCAGGCTCCTCAGTCCATGGAATTTTCCAGGCAAGAGTACTAGAGGGGGTTGCCATTTCCTTCCCCAGGGGATCTTCCTGACCCAGGGATTGAACCTGGATCTCTTGCATTGCAGGCAGACGCTTTACCATCTGAGCCACCAGGGAAGCCCATGAAGCCCAGGGCCCACGCCTTAATGGGAACAAGGTTTCCCTTTGGATGAGAACAATGTTCTGGAATGCGATAGAGGTGATGGTTGTACAATGCTGTGAAAGTACTAAAAGCTATGGAACTGCTGACTTGAAAATGATTAGAAATGGTTAGCTTTATGTTATATGAATTTCGCCTCAATTGAAAAAACCACCACCACTATCCTGTGCTGAGCTACCGGCACACCCCGGACACAGCTATTACTCAAGTGGGGTAATTCGGGCCCAGCCCTGAAAATCGTGTCCTTCCTCCACACCAATCCCTCCAGAGGTTCCTCACTGAATTGAGAATAAAATTCAAGTTCTGCACCAGGACTGAGGGGCGCCTGCTGGCCAGGCCAAAAATCCCCACTCTCCCACCTGCCCTCCGTCTGTCTGCTATCTCCCGGGCCCCCGTGGTGTGCGGGGCTATGCCAAGTCCCCCGTCCACACGGGGCTCGGGGCTGTAGTTTCATAGCCTGGGATCCTCTTTCCGTGGCTTTTCATATGGCTGGCTTCTTCCCCTGCCTCCTGTCTCAGTTTAACTCGTGCTGCATCAAGGACTCCTGCGACCACTCTGATGTGAAGGAGGCCCTCCTGTCCTCGACCACGGCCCCAGGTAACAGCCTGGGGTCCCTGACCCTCTCTCCCTGTCCGTCTTACTTCCCCGGTAGCACTGAGCCCAGAACCTGCACGTGGCAAAGGGGTAAATAAACAACTGCTGTTGAACGAGGCGGCAACAAGCGAGCCGACAGCCTCCCCTATCATTTGCACTGCTGGATGGGAGCAGACAGGACGGGGGCACAGAAGGAGGAGGCCGCTGCCCTGCCGGGGAGCTGGCCTGAGTGCTGTGGGAGGAGCCCTCAGAAGCCCCAGGTTCTGAGCTGGTCCAGCGAAGGGACCCTTCCACCACTGGGAGCTGGGAAATGGATTTTCTCTGGTCACATTCCTTTTTTTCTGACATCTCCCAGATAGTATTTCTCCTTCAGGAAGCCGGACACCTGAAAAGATGTCACTGTAGTACAGAGTGGGGTGGGGCAGGGTGAGGGGGCCAGCCTGCCTCCTTCCCGTCCTTAAGGCACATGTGTGGATTACAGGGCTGTGGGAAACTGAATTTAAAAACTGCGGTGGGACTTCCCTGGTGGTCCAGGGGTTAAGAACCCACCTTCAAGGCAGGAAACAAGGGTTCAATCCCTGGTCCGGGAAGATCCCACACGCTAGGGAGGCAGCTAAGGACCACAGCCACTAAGACCGCAGGCCCTGGAGCCCAGTGCCCCACAGCGAGGGAAGCCAGCGCAGCGAGAAGCCTGTGCTCACAGCTAGAGTAGCCCTGCTCCCCGCTACTAGAGAAAGTCTACACGTGGCAACAAAGACCCAGCATAGCCAAAAAGAAGTAAATACTAAACGAACAAACAAAGCCGTGGGTTAATCTTGGGGGAACTCAAGAGCCCTTTTTCTTTAAACGTATAATCTATACATAGCAAAATTTGCCCTTTGTAGGCATTTAGTCTGTGAGTTTTGAAACATACAGTTGCGTGATCCCAAAATTATGACAAAGAATATTTCCATCACCCAAACATGTTGTTCGACAGCCCTCCGGGGACCATCTCCTGCCCTCACTCCCAAGCCCTGGCAATCACTGCTCTGATTTCTGTCACTGATGTTTTGTCTTTTCTAGAATGTCACATAAATGGAATCCTACACTGAGCAGGCTTCTGTGTCTGGCTTTTTCACTTTTTAAAAGGTCTCTGATTTAAGACCAATATTTCCACCTCGAAGTCATCGCATTTCCCTAAAACCCTCTTAAGGAAGAAGCAAAAAGGAAAACTCACCTTTTGGAACACTTGATAGTTGGATTTGGACCATATATCAAGCTGTGGGGGGAAAGAGATAAAATATCAGCATCAATTTTAGAACTGTGGACTCTAAGAAATGATATTGTAACTACTGTTACTAAGCTTGGAAAAATCCTATGATTGTAAGAAAAACACATGCTGGATTTCTTCTTTATCAGCTGTGGTGATTTAAGGAGATGAACTGAAGAGACATAAAGCAGTCAGTGTGAGGCACCTGCCACACCCACGGCTCCGTGCCCACTGTTCTAACACTGACTCCTCCTCGGTGCTCCTGCATCACTCGACCGCCGCGGTCAGCCCTGCCCCAGGACCTCTGCACCTGCGGCGCCTGGACTGCTTCCCCCACAAACCCTCGCACAGCTCCTCGTATACTTCCTTTGGCTCAAACGTCACTTGTTCAAGAAGCATTGCCCAGTTACTCTGTTTTAAAATATCATTCCCATACCTGTTGTCTTGCTTCTCTTTATCCTTTCAAAAATTAAATATTTTCATCACACTTAAAACTGACTGACGCTTTTATTTATTCTGTTTACACCATCCTGGCACAGGATACGGCCATGTCCCAGGCACGTGTGGAGGAAAGCAGACCCCTGCTGTTGAACACCTGCCCCCTGCCAGGCACGCCCTGGGCCTTCCACGTGCCCTCCCCTACCATCCCCAGGACGAGCCTGGGGAGCTGGTCCCATCAGCAACCTTTCTTCCTAGATGGTGAGACTGCGTTTGGAGCCATTTGACTGCCCATGGTAATCTGGAGGAGCTTCTTATGGATGGGCTCACTTGGTGGTGCTCAAACATGCCTGGCATCAGAGGCCCTGAGGGAATTGTCTGTTTTTTAATCTACAGATTTCTTGGTCCCCTCCCTGGAATGTCTGAATTAGGAGGTCTGGAGTGGGCCCGAGAATATATTGATTTGTCCACTTGTTTTCACAGGGCTCCACAGGTTCACTGTGATGAAGCCCTATGTCAGGAACCCTTGGTCGGGGAAACAGCGGTCTGAGGTGGAATGTGGGCAGAGTTCAGAGTCCAGTCCTCGGGCCACAGTTGGTCTTGCACGGGATGCTCTGTGGCTCAGTCTAACCAAGCCACTCTGGTTTGACAGGTTGTAAGAGAAATTAAATCAATGCCTTCTCACTGTTTCAAGAGGTTAGAACAAAAGGGAGTATGGAAAACTAGAATTACCCCCACCCTCAGTACAGTGAGGAACCTGCAGATTAAAAGAGGGGCCGTCAGGAGGTCCCATGGGTGCTCAGAAGTCAGCTTTAATATATGGGTTCAAGAGTGGAGCAAACTGAAACGCCTGGTCAGTGTGCCTCTTGAAATTCGCCTTTGAGGTTGGCCAGTGGTCACGGTGGGAAGCTGAGACACGGCTACTTCAGCCTGTGTGTTGTGTGTTGACTCTGGAGCGCCTAGGAGGATCAGGAGCCAGCAGCTGGGAAGACTGCTCCAGGAAGACCGGAAGTGCTGCACCTGATGTGGGACAGGCTGAGGGTTTTCTGAAAACCGTCCTCAGGAGGGAAAGGCTGGGCTGGGAACAGGCACGTGTGCAGTTCTTCTGGTTCTTCCTGGTCTTAAGTAGAAGAACCTGGGTGGTACAGAGGAGCCCCCCACCCTCTCCAGCCCTTGGCAGGTTCCTGCTGGAGAGGGTAAGTTTAGCAGATCCAAGTCCAGGAACAATGAAGGAAGAGCTGTAACTGAACACTGATTTCAATCGGTCTGCTTCCCGCCACACCCACTGCGGAACCACCCCCTTCCTGCATTTCCACAGAAGCCCCCACCTGACCGCTCTCCTTCTACCCTGGCTGAACTGCTCTCCAGAAAGAGGGTGTCAGTTTTTAGTCACTGCCTCTCACTTTAAGCTAATGGATAGAGTAAGAATTTTAAATCTCTTCAGACATTAGAGTTTTAATTGGATAGGTTAGCAACTTGAAGGGAGAAAAGTGACATGTTACCCCCAGATAACTCTGAAGGAAATCTCCAAATACACATACAAAATTATTAATTTCCTACATTAGCAGTTCTGTTGAAGAAAATTGCTGGGCAGCCGGTCATATCTGGGAGGATAAGTCAGGTTCATATCATGATCTTAGTATCGCAGTTTAGCCTAGAGCTTCACAAACATTACATTTAAAGACTATTCAGACATTGTGAAAGGAATGAGAACGACTTTTTGTATCTTTTAGTCTTAGTGCCAAGATGACAGGAAGGTGCCAAAGATTCTAAATCTAAATTTTGGGAAAAGTCACATCAGTGCCTGAACTTGGAACGAATCTAGCTCTTTCCATTTTCAGCCCACAGCTGCTGCTGCTGCTGAAGTTCTCTGCTGCTGATCCTTCCTGCCGTTCCCATCATACACAGGCAGACACAAACACAGGGCCACGGAAAGAGAAAAGAGGAAAAATCCGCACAGAGACTGAGAAGTTAGTCTTCATTTAAAAGAGAAAATTATATACATATTAAAAAAAAAAAAAAAACCCAACCCTTCAGAACCTGCAAAATGTTTTAAATAGAAAAATTATCCAGAGAGAAGTATGCACAGGTTTAATTAAGAGGTGGACCCTCTAGCTAAACTGACTTCTCAAAACATACTTTGCTCATTCCAAGTGAGCACACTGCTCTTTGGAAGGCAGTTTAAACATATTATTCAGGACCCCAGGGACTGGTTCTGACCATCTGGGATAGAAGGACATTAGGCAATACAATGATCTCCCAGGTGCGCGGGGCTGAGAGAGGAATCCGATGACAATGGCTTCCCCCTTTGCTGGGAAGGCACAGCAGCCAGTTTGTCCTTGATTTTCTGCTAGACTTATGCCGAAGAAAGCCGTTTAACCAAGTGTTCTGGAGTCAGTGCCCTGCTTCTCCTCAGGGCCGGGAAGATTTCAGAAACTCATTTCAGGGAGCCGGGACAGAGCCAAGTGAATATTTATTAGCTTCAGCTTATTTGTCGCAGAGGAGGGCATGGCTACCGATTCTTTGTTGGCTGTGATACTCAAAAATGAGGATTCTGGAAGCTACAAAACTTTCAGCCCCATGAATGAGAAATGATTCTGAACTATAGTGTCAAGAAAAACAAATGAGAGCATCCCCTCAGTATTCTGGGCAGGACTTAGACAGATCTTAAAATGGAAAAGTCAACTTTCTGGTAATTGGGGCTGAACCTGCCATCTTAGGAGCAGCCCGTCAGACGCCAAGGGTCAGAGTGAGTATCTTACAGGTGGGAAGGGGGCCTCTCCTCAGGTAAAATGGAAACGCACCCCTCAACGACCAACTGCTTCAGCACAGACACACCTGCTCTCAGGTTTCACGTCAGACATCAAAGGTCCTCTTGAGGCACAGGAAGAAACGGTGACAGCAGTGACAGTCAATTTTACTCACCGAAGAGAAAAAACCGAACACCCCCAGATCAGCAGGCCAATGAATGCTGACCATGATGGTGGCCACCAGCATCGGCATCTCTGGCCCCACCAGGGAGGATGGATGCCATTTGCTGATGACTATGTGCTTAGCCTACACTGACCTGTGTTATCTTTCTAAAGTCTCTCAGCAGTTGCATGGTGATGATAAAATTATTCCCAATTCACAGCTGAGGAAACTGAAGCTCAGAGAAGTTAAGGGACTTGTCTGACATCACACAGTTAATATGTGGTAGAGAATTCAAAATCGGGTCAGTGATTCTTAGTGAACCAACTTATGGTTGCTGGGGGAAGGATGGGGGGACGGGACAATCAGGGAGCGTGGATGGACAAGTACACCTCTATTTAAATAGAGGTGCTCCTCCATTTTACCTGAGGAGAGGCCCCCTTCCCACCTGTAAGATACTCACTCTGGTCCCTGGAGTCTGACGGGCTGCTCCTCTATTTAAATAGATGTACACATCTATTTAAAATGGACAACCAACAAGGACCTCCTGCATAGCACAGGGAGCTCTGCTCAATGTCATACAGCAGCCTGGATGGGAGGGGAGTTTGGGGGAGAATGGATACACGTGTATATATGACTGAGCCCCTTCCCTGTTCACCTGAGACTACCACAATCTTGGTACTTGGCTGTACCCTGATACAAAACTAACAGTTAACAAAAAAGAGGCCTCAGCTCTTAACCCAGGAGTAAAAGAGCCCTGCAGCTATAATCCAGATGGAAGGGGACTCACATGGTGTTCCCCAAGTTGTCAGTTCAAAGGGCAGGGGGCATTCCTGCAAAGTTCAAGATGACAAACCCTCCAGGCCAGGTCATGTGACACCACTGGCACTAAAATCCCTTTAGTGGCAAGTGAAAATGACGGCAGCTCATCAGAAAGTTATCAGTTCTTCATTTCAAAAAAAAATACTACAATGAACTATAAATGATCTTACACTGACACTTTCAAATAAAACTTGTAAGCCTTACAGAGACGTCAACTTCTAGAGCTCTCATTTCCTAGTAGCTTCATCCTGCAAGGTCAACAGGTGATGGGTCAGGAGAGGCGGGGAGCTATAAACCTGCAACGGTGATGGACTCCTCCACGGCCATCCAAGTCAAGCCACAAACTTCTACTGGGTCATCCGCTTAAGTTTGCCCACTCTCCCCCAGAGAATAGAAAAGTGAAGGAGTTTTACAGGCCTGTTCTTCTTCAACTTTTCACTTTCAATCAGGACATACATTCGTTACTAAAAAAACTGCTGAGAGCACCATTTCAGGGCATCCTCGGCATACGAATTAAACCGGATTCCCCTTCCCCAGCTTTCACCCTTCCCCCAAAGTAACAAGAGGCCATTTTTCTGAAGGTCGTCTGAACAATTTCAAAGGCTATAACAAATCAAAATGTTCCCTGCATCTAATATCAAACGGGGCTGATGCCAACACTTATTAGAGAAATCAGATTCAAGCTTCCCCCAGCCTCCTCGACCCAAACACACACACACATCCAACTTTGAAGTGGGAAGAATGCGGGGATCAGAAATTACCCTGGAGACAGCTCTGGCTGTCTTTGAAGGTTCCCTTTGATACCACCATTTCTTCTCCTCTCTTGCGCTAGGAGGCTAAAAGCTGCTTTTTTTTTTTTATTATTGATATGGAGTAATTAATGAAGCTATAGCATTAACATAACCTAAATCCCCTAATAAGATAAATTCAATGGAGACACTTGCATTTTTTTCCAGCTAGGTCTGACTGTGTGAAGTCGTAACAACGGCCAGGTAGTCAACCTCAAGCGGACTCTTGGCATGCTGAGTCAGGGCTCTGGGCTCCTCCCTGATGACAGCGCAGAGCGGGGCACCAAGTCTTAGCAGCACTTTTATATTTTATTAGAGGAATTAATCTACTGGTGCTTGGCATCAAAAATATGCGTCCAGGTAAAGAGGATGATCGGGGTAGAGGTGGTGGTTGTTAGTGCAGAGTGACAGCTAGGCTTGGTGGGACTGTAATGGGGTGGGGGGACCTGCCAGAGCTGGGAATTGGGGGTGGCTCAGGGCTGCTGTTGTGCCAGAGCAGCTAAGTAAACCTTTTAGACACTGGCTGCCTTGGATTTGGAAGATACAACTGCAGGCAGGAGGAATTCAGACCCTTGGAAGCTGAGGCAAGGCGTTCGAAGCCACAGCCGCTGGGTCCGGGCAGCGGCCCACCCCAGGCAAGCGCTCAGGCACCAGCTCAGCAAATGCAGGGCTATGCCTCTGGAACAGCACAAGTGCAGGCAGAGACTGGCTCTCACGGACCACACCTCGAGCGCCAATGTCCTTCCGAATGCCACGTTTCATCTGGGATGCGCCAGACGGTTCAACACACAGATGACACTGATGCAAGTGTATATAAATACTGAAGTTCACATATACCAGGATCACTTCTGAAAACAGAACACTAATAATGTCTGCATGACTTTCTTTTTACCATTTGTAAAGTACTCTGAAAAAAAAGGGGAGGGGGCGCTGATCAAATTGGCTAGGTGTAGTTTCTGGGCAGAGCAGTCATGTGAGCGCTTCTCTGCCAAATGTGGTAGATGTGCCTTTAAAATAACAAGGGGACTCCATCCTCTCAGCCCTGCTCTTTTGACTTTCAGGGTCCCTGCAGATCACTGGGGCCAAAGTATGCCGTTGTAGCAGAGAGCAGGGGGCCTCCCGGGTCCCCTCTGTGAAATGACTCAGGAGAATTCAGGCTCCCGGGCACACATGCACCTTCCTTCTGGGGAACAGAGACCCATGCTCATCTCTCATCCGGAAACCATGACCCGTGTGCACGTGTGTGTGCCTCCTTTGTTCTTTACTTATGACGAGAGACCCTGATGCGGGGAAAGACTGGGGGCACAAGGAGAAGGGGATGACAGAGGATGAGATGGCTGGATCACATCACCGACTCAATGGACGTGAGTTTGGGTAAACTCCGGGAGTTGGCGATGGACAGGGAGGCCTGGCGTGCTGCGGTTCATGGGGTTGCAAAGAGTCGGACCCGACTGAGCCACTGGACTGAAGTGATGATGTCAGTCCCCGCTGCTTTGTCTAATACCCATCTCTAATTTCCTTGTTTCCTGTCTCTAATTTCTGACTCTCCACTTTTCCATCCCAACTAAAGCATTTTCACATCCCCAGGGGGCTTTTTCATTATCCCCTCCCACACATTATTACTCTACGGTGTTCCAGGCCCTGCTGTATATCCACAGGAGGGAAAGACACTCAGGACAGAGCCTGGGCCCTTGAGGAGCTGCTGGCAGAGGGAGGTTTGAGAACTGGCTCCGTGTGTGAGTGGGGGCAGCCACTTTCCCACTCTGGGTCTCAGGTTCCTTATCAGAAACATGAGTCTAACAGTGGTCCCTAGGATTCTGTGACCATTGGGGGTTCAGTCTGCTTTGTACAAGGCCTGCGAGAACAAACATGGAGTACGCCAGTATTTTTATTAATTACGAGGCAGACGCGTCAACAAACAACTAGGATGTACTAGTTCCAGTACCAGAAAATGACTGTTCAAAACACTACAGAGGTAAGAGTGATGATAATGTGTGCTATAAGTTGAGGGAAACCCAGGCCTGCTATCTCTGGAGCCCGTGCACACAGAAGAGGCCTGCAGGGGAAGGGGGACAGGACGAGAAGAGAGATGGCATTCAGTCAGTGCAAAAGGAAGAGTAAGTATGTCAGCTGAGCAGGAGGTGCAAACATCCCAGGTCAAGGGCGCAGAGCAGGTGTTAAGCGTGTGGAAGAACCTGGAACATTCTGAGAGCCACAAGGAGCACAAAAGGCCGGAAGGTAAGACAAAACACCTGCAGAGAATGACGGCAGATGAGGTCAGGACAGGGGGCAGGCGCCAGGTCACTAGGCAGTTCTGTGTCTTGCTAAGGGGTCTGGATTTTATTCTACAAGCCAGAGATTTCAGAAGAGTGTTTTGCCAAACGCCAATGTCACCATACACTCCGAGAATAAGGGAAGAAAAAAAACGGATGGTCAAACTGGTCAGGAAGAGATTGTATACTACACACCCGTCTTGGGAGATTCACAAGGCACATGGGCAAACTCCAATCTCTAAGAATTTCTACAGTAAAGAGTCCCACTGAACTTTCTCTAACCCCGAGTTTCCCAAACTCTTTCAATCATGGACTGCTTTGTGCCCAATGTCTACTTACATGCCACTTTTCTGCTCTGGGCAATGGGGAGATGGCAAAAAGCAAGAAATCACCCCCTTGACTGTGTATTTCAGGAAGACGGCTCTGGAGGCCAAGTGAAGGACAGATGGGGGAGGGAAGCAGGACTAGACACAGGAAGTGAGGAGGCCGAGGCTGCAACTTGGTGGAGAAACAAGAACTGAGGACAAGTGGAGATGGACGGGAGGCGCCCGGCTGCAGGGATAGAGAGAGACTCGCTAGAGCCTACCAACAGACTCTGAATGGAGGAGGCAGGCCTGAGCAGTTGGCTGGCACAGTCACCCTGGGTGGGGACCGGCCCAGGGGTGTTGAGGCTGATTTTGGACAGGTTGCACCTGAGGTCCAGCTGGGGAGGAGGTCTGACTCTGACACACATCAGCAGGGATCTCCATGAGGGGACACGGGAAACCACCAGGACACGAGGGTGGCTGAGAGGCAGGAGTGCAGCCGGGAGGGAGCCCCTGGGGAGTCTGGGAGGCAAGCGGGTGGAGGGGAGGAAAGGACTACCTCAAACAGCTGAGGAGGAGGAATCAGAAAGAAATTCTAGAACATATACACGTGAGATCATTCTCTAACCACCGGATTTAAGTGCAGAATAAAAACAATACTAGTTATCACTTACTGAGTATCAACTAGGTGGCAAAGCCTTCGCGTGATTTTGGACACTTTCAGTATGGGGCAGTTAAATAAATACCATGTTAAGACTGATGTGGGTGCTGCAGAGTAGGCAAAACCTCTACTCCTTGTGCTATTTCAAATCCTGAAAGATGATGCTGTGAAAGTGCTCCACTCAATATGCCAGCACATTTGGAAAACTCAGCAGTGGCCACAGGACTGGAAAAGGTCAGTTTTCATTCCAGTTCCAAAGAAAGGCAATGCCAAAGAATGCTCAAACTACCGCACAATTGCACTCATCTCAATTCAGTTCAGTTCAGTCGCTCAGTCGTGTCCTATTCTTTGCGACCCCATGAATCACAGCATGCCAGGCCTCCCTGTCCATCACCAACTCCAGGAGTTCACCCAGACTCACGTCCATCGAGTCAGTGATACCATCCAGCCATCTCATCCTCTGTCGTCCCCTTCTCCTCCTGCCCCTAATCCCTCCCAGCATCAGAATTTTTTCCAATGAGTCAACTCTTAGTAAAGTAATGCTCAAAATTCTCCAAGCCAGGCTTCAGCAATACATGAACCATGAACTTTCTGATGTTCAACCTGGTTTTAGAAAAGGCAGAGGAACCAGAGATCAAATTGCCAACATCCGCTGGATCATTGAAAAAGCAAGAGAGTTCCAGAAAAACATCTACTTCTGCGTTATTGACTATGCCAAAGCCTTTGACTGTGTGGATCACACAATAAACTGTGGAAAATTCTGAAAAAGATGGGCATACCAGACCACCTGACCTGCTTCTTGAGAAATCTGTATCCAGGTCAGGAAGCAACAGTTAGAACTGGACATGGAACAACAGACTGGTTCCAAATAGGAAAAGGAGTACGTCAAGGCTGTATATCGTCACCCTGCTTATTTAACTTATATGCAGAGTACATCATGAGAAACACTGGACTAGAAGAAACACAAGCTGGAATCAAGATTGCCGGGAGAAATATCAATAACCTCAGATATGCAGATGACACCACCCTTATGGCAGAAAGTGAAGAGGAACTAAAAAGCCTCTTGATGAAAGTGAAAGTGGAGAGTGAAAAAGATGGCTTAAAGCTCAACATTCAGGAAGCTAAGATCATGGCATTCGGTCCCATCACTTCATGGGAAATAGATGGGCAAACAGTGGAAACAGTGTAAGACTTTATTTTTGGGGGCTCCAAAATCACTGCAGATGGTGACTGCAGCCATGAAATTAAAAGACGCTTACTCCTTGGAAGGAAAGTTATGACCAACCTAGATAGCATATTCAAAAGCAGAGACATTCCTTTGCCAACAAAGGTTCGTCTAGTCAAGGCTATGGTTTTTCCTGTGGTCATGTATGGATGTGAGAGTTGGACTGTGAAGAAGGCTGAGCGCCAAAGAATTGATGCTTTTGAATTGTGGTGTTGGAGAAGACTCTTGAGAGTCCCTTGGACTGCAAGGAGATCCAACCAGTCCATTCTGAAGGAGATCAGCCCTGGGATTTCTTTGGAGGGAATGATGCTGAAGCTGAAACTCCAGTACTTTGGCCACCTCATGCGAAGAGTTGACTCACTGGAAAAGACTCTGATGCTGGGAATGATTGGGGACAAGAGGAGAAGGGGACGACAGAGGATGAGATGGCTGGATGGCATCACCAACTCGATGGACTTGAGTTTGAGCAAGCTCCGGGAGTTGGTGATGGACAGGGAGGCCTGGCATGCTGCGATTCATGGGGTCGCAGAGTCGGACATGACTGAGAGACTGATCTGAACTGAACTACTCCTTGTACTCTAAGTTCAGAGTATGCTTCACTTGTGTCCTGAATTCAGTTTCTCTTCTAGTACACAGCTTTTACATATTTGTAAGTCCTTGGAGAGCACGGGCTGAGACTCACACCAGGGGTGACTATGAAGCTGTAAATCACGAACAGAAGCCACAAAAATGACCACTGACTTGGGCTCTGGGCCAGAGTCTCCCCTGACCCAGTCTTGTCTCTACTGTTGCGAAGGAGTTTGGGATTTCTTGCTTAGACTCGCCATCAGAGTTGATGAGTCACACTCCATGGGTCATGCTTCCCCCGATTACCTACTTTATTCTCCGCCCTTGCTCCAGAGGCATTTTGGTCTTTCCAAAAAGAAAGGGGAAAGCTTCCCTTGAGGCATGCTTTCCTCTCCATGGGGAGATTCACGAGAACCTGTCAGAGCCCTGGGAGTGAGAATAGCTGCCCACGGTGACAACACTGGAGCGGAATGTGGAAATTCGAAAATGCTGGGTTCCTTGATCAAAATACAGACCTCGTTACTGTATGGGTCACACCTCTTACATAATGCACAGGTATGTGCTAAGCTACCTTCGTCACCTGTTTTTGGAGAGCGTCCTATCCTCATTATAACATGGCCGTTGGGTGCTAAGTGCTGGTACTAACAAACTTTTACATTTTAATGGGATTCATGAAAAGAAGGGAAAGCTCCAGGGAGAGGGGAAGACGGAGGCTCAGTGCCAGAAGTGACCAGGGCACACCTGGGTGGTTTCTCTGGCAGAACGCTCATCACGCTCTGGAAGCAAACACGAATGCAGCCTGTCGGCTTCTATTAGCATCCTCTCGTGCTCGATCTCCATACGGAGAGTGTGCAGTCCAGAGGAATCAGGGCTTCACACGGGTGGGCGTCCCGTGAAGCAGCTCAGCCATGGAAATGACTCCTCTTTTTTCAACAGCAGTATTCAGCACGCACCACTATGGACAAGCAGCTTCTGGGGTGCCCCGTAGTTCTGAGGAAGGGCCGGTCGGCAGGCTGTGTGTCAGACTCACTTGAATTTTCCTCATGGTTCTCGGAAAAGCAAAATGCTGAACCCTAGGCTATTGATGTGCTGCATGACTAGGCAGAGGGGGGAAAAAAAGGAAAGAAAAGAAAGAAATCCATTTCCTCAGAAGACACATTTAATGAGGCAACTGGGGTCCAAGGTGATAAATTAGAAATTCAACTAAGGGTTTCAGGCTTAAAGGAAAAAAGCAGAAGCTTGATGAAAAATGCAAGGGGAGAGAAATGTTTTTTTGTAAAGCACTCGGCTTCACACTGATAAATCTACGCTTGTTGATCATTTCAGCTATGATTGCCAGTGTTTAATGTCATTCATCTGGGACTCGACTACATTTGTTCTGGGATACAGAAAATAACGGAGAAAACAAAAGACGCCAGCATGCTTACCTTGCCATCTTCTGTGTAGACGTTTTCATTATACCCCTTCACTATCGTTCGATCGATGAACAGGCTCCGCATGACGACGATCACTTTCAACACCTTTCCCAAGGTCACCTGGCAAAAGAAAGGGGGCAAACCTGAGTGCTCACCATGAACACACGAACCACACACGCTGGCAACCTGAACACTCCTCTGTGCACACGCGAACCACACATGCTGGCAACACAACGAGCAGAAAGCCACCTCTGTCTGCTTCCGAGAGATGCACCAGTGGACGCGTGGAGGACGGCAGGCATGGGATCACCCTTGTGCCAGCCTCCTAAGGCATTTAAGGTGGTGCAGGTCCCAGCTCATCTAACCCTGAATTTACTTATAATTTTGACTTATAAACTCTCAGGGTAAGTTCTAAATGTCTGTTTGCTGGATAAAGCAAATTTCCCTTTTATTTTTTTCTGTCTTAAGATTACTTTCTTGAAAGGTGACCCTACGACGGAGGCCTTGCAGGAGTTAGTGAGCACATTTGTTTCACACGATGGAATGACCCTTCGTACACTCACGGAATATGCAGGGAGTACAATACAGACACCACATACCCCCTGGTCGAACTGTCTATTTTTAACAGCTGGTGGAAAAGTGGGGCAGTTCTGAAGGTACATGAGAAGTAGTTGAGTCTTATCTCCAAAAAGGAACACGATCCTGTAAATGCATTTAAGCGTTTTTCCTCTCTTGAACCTAAGCACCAGGACTTCCCTGGTGGTCCAGTGGTTAAGACTGTGCTTCCACTGCAGCAGTACAGGTTCAGTCCCTGGCTGGGGAACTCAGATCTGGCAGGCCATGCGGTGCGGCCAAAGACAGACAGACATTACCAACACCAGCTGTAAAAAGTGCAGTTTCAAACACGCCTGGGGAAAGCTGCTCCCCAGGGGGCTCAGTAGTAAAGAATCTGCCTGCCAATGCCGGAGGCGCTGGTTTGATCCCTGGGTGGGAAAGCTCCCCTAGAGTAGGTGATGGGAACCCACTCCAGTATTCTTGCCAGGAGAATGCAATGGACAGAGGAGCCTGGCAGGCTACAGTCCACGGGGCTGCAAAAGAGATGGACACGACTGAGAGACTAGACAATCACAAAGGGGAAAAACAACCTGAT
Organism: Bos javanicus; assembly: GCF_032452875.1. NCBI lineage: Eukaryota > Metazoa > Chordata > Mammalia > Artiodactyla > Bovidae > Bos > Bos javanicus. The sequence goes on from NC_083878.1 coordinate 101,738,249, forward strand.
GTGCTTGCTGAACAGACTCAGCCCACAAGACAGACAGCACCTTCCATTATTTAAGGGGCTCATGTAACCCTTCCGATACTTTGTCAAGCCTCTTCTTTTCATCTCCTAGATGAGACCCTACAGACAGACTGGGCACAGGACCCAAACCAAGGCCCACTGTCTAGGCTGTTCCGTGAAGCTCTGACATCACAGAATTGGCTACAGGGAACCCTCTGGGCTCAGACCAGAGTCTCCCTGCAAACAGCACTCCTAATGTTGCAACTCCAGTGTGCAGACTGTTTCTGGAGGTGCCACCTCCAGCCAGCCTTCCCTTATTCCCCATTTCCTACAGTTTTTACCCTCAGTTCAGTTCAGTTCAGTCGCTCAGTCATGTCTGACTCTTTGCAACCCCATGAAACGCAGCATGCCAAGCCTTCCTGCCCATCACCAACTCCCAGAGTTCACCCAAACCCATATCCACTGAGTAAGTGATGCCATTCAGCCCTCTCATCCTCTGTCATCCCCTTCTCCTCCTGCCCTCGATCCTTCCCAGCATCAGGGTCTTTTCATATGAGTCAGTTCTTCGCATCAGGTGGCCAAAGTACTGGTGTTTCAGCTTCAACATCAGTCCTTCCAATGAACACCCAGGACTGATTTCCTTTAGAATGGACTGGTTGGATCGCCTTGTAGTCCAAGGGACTCTCAAAAGTCTTCTCCAACACCACAGTTCAAAAGCATCAATTCTTCGGCACTCAGCTTTCTTTATACTCCAACTCTCACATCCATACACGACTACTGGAGAAACCATAGCCTTGACTAGATGGACCTTTGTTGGCAAAGTAATGTCTCTGCTTTTAAATATGCTGTCTAGGTTGGTTGTAACTTTTCTTCCAAGGAGCAAGTGTCTTTTAAATTCATGGCTGCAATCACCATCTGCAGTGATTTTGGAGCCCCCCAAAATAAAGTTTGTCACTGTTTCCATTGTTTCCCCATCTATTTGCCATGAAGTGATGGGACCAGATGATATGATCTTAGTTTTCTGAATGTTGAGCCTTCAGCCAACTTTTTCACTATCCTCTTTCACTTTCATCAAGAGGCTCTTTAGTTCTTCTTCACTTTCTGCCATAAGGGTAGTGTCATCTGCATATGTGGTTATTGGTGTTTCTCCCGGCAATCTTGATTCCAGCTTGTGCTTCTTCCAGTCCAGCATTTCTCATGATGTACTCTGCATATAAGTTAAATAAGCAGGGGGACAATATACAGCCTTGATGTACTCCTTTTCCTATTTGGAACCAGTCTGTTGTTCCATGTCCAGTTCTAACTGTTGCTTCCTGACCTGCATATAGATTTCTCAAGAGGCAGGTCAGGTGGTCTGGTATGCCCACCTCTTTCAGAATTTTCCACAGTTTGTGGTGGTGATCCACACAGTCAAAGGCTTTGGCATAGTCAATAAAGCAGAAGTAGATGTTTTTCTGGAACTCTCTTGCTTTTTCAATGATCCAGCGGATGTTAGCAATTTGATCTCTGGTTCCTCTGCCTTTTCTAAAACCAGCTTGAACATCTGGAAGTTCATCGTTCACGTATTGCTGAAGGCTGGCTTGGAGAATTTTGAGCATTACTTTGCTAGCATGTGAGATGCGTGCAACTGTGCGGTAATTTGAGCATTCTTTGGCATAGCCTTTCTTAGGGATTGGGATGAAAACTGACCTTTTCTAGTCCTGTGGCCACTGCTGAGTCTTCCAAATGTGCTGGCATATTGAGTGCAGCCCTTTCACAGCATCATCCTCACCCTACTGTCCCCAACAACAGTTTCTCTCCTTGATCAGCCCTGGGTGTTGGTGAACATTACTAATACCAGGTTCCTTCAATAATGCTGAGTTGATCTGTATTTCTATATGCCCTCAATGGTACAGAATACAAAAAGGTTAAGAAAAAGACATGATACTTTTGTTTATATTTAAGAGAATGTTAATAAAAGCATCTTACATCTGCATAGTACTTCTAAATTCTGCTATACCATGTAACATTTAATGGGTCATTTCTTGTAAAATGAGAAATCACTATTTAAGGATGCCAATAAACTGCCAAGGCAGGAACAGAAACTGCCTTTAATTTACGTGTAGTCTTGGAAGGAAGCAAGGGAAGGAAAGGAACCCAGTTATAGTTTGGTAGTCATAAGCACTGAAGTCCCTCCCATCAAGAAGCTTCCACAAGCCTCTTATCCTTATCCATCAGAAGTCAGACAGAATGAAAACCACAATCACAGAAAACTAATCAAAAAGATCACATGGATCACAGCCTTGCCTACGTCAATGAAACCAGAAGCCATGTTGTGTAGGCCACCCAAGACGGACGGGTCATGGTGGAGAGTTCTGACAAAACGTGGTCCATTGGAGAAGGGAATGGCAAACCACTTCAGTATTCTTGCCTCGAGAACCCCATGAACAGGATGAAAAGGCAAAAAGATAGGACACTGAAAGATGACCTCTCCAGGTCAGTAGGTGCCCAATATGTTACTGGAGAAGAGTGGAAGAAATAACTCCAAAAAAAAATGAAGAGACGGAGCCAAAGCAGAAACAACGCCCAGTTGTGGATGTGACTGGTGGTGGAAGTAAAGTCCGATGCTACAAGGAGCAATACTGCATAGGAACCTGGAATGAATCAAGGTAAATTCGAAGTGGTCAAACAGGAGACAGAAAGAGTGAATATCAACATTTTAGGCATCAGTGAACTAAAGTCAACTGGAATGGACGAATTTAATTCAGATGACCATTACACCTGCTACTGTGGGCAAGAATCCCTTAGAAGAAATGGAGTAGCCCTCATAGTCAACAAAAGAGTCCAAAATGTAATACTTGGGTGCAGTCTCAAAAACAACAGAATGATTTCTGTTCATTTCCAACACAAACCATTCAATATCACAGTAATCTGAGTCTATGCCCCAACCACTAATGCTGAAGAAGCTGAAGTTGAATGGTTCTATAAAGACTTACAAAATCTTCTAGAACTAACACCCAAAAAAGATATCCTTTTCATCATAGGGGACTGGAATGCAAAAGTAAGAAGTCAAGAGATACCTGGAGTAACAGGCAAGTTTGGTCTTGGAGTACAAAATGAAGCAGGGCAAAGGCTAACAGAGTTTTGCCAAGAGAACGCACTGGTCATAGCAAACATCCTCTTCCAACAACACAAGAGATGACTCGACACATAGTCAGCACCAGATGGTCAGTACCGTAATGAGATTGATTATATTCTTTGCAGCCGAACGTGGAAAAGCTCTATACAGTCAGCAAAAACAACAAGACCTGGAGCTTACTGTGCCTCAGATCATGACTTCTTATTCCAAAATTCAGGCTTAAATTGAAGAAAGTAGGGAAAACCACTAGAACATTCAGGTATGACCTAAATCAAATCCCTTACAATTATACAGTGGAAGTGACAAACAGATTCAAGGGATTAGATCTGATAGAGTGTCTGAAGAACTATGGATGGAGGTTCATAACATCGTACAGGAAGGAGGCTGTGACAAAACCATCCCCAAGGAAAAGAAATGCAAAAAGGCACAGTGGTTGTCTGAGGAGGCCTTACAAATAGCTGAGAAAAGAAGAAAAGTGAAAGGCAAAGGAGAAAAGGCAAAAGATATATCCATCTGAAGGCAGAGTTCCAAAGAATAGCAAGAAGAAATAAAGACTTCCTAAGTGATCTATGCAAAGAAATAAAGGAAAACAATAGAATGGGAAAGACTAGAGATCTCTTCAAGAAAATTAGAGATACCAAGGGAACATTTCATGCAAAGATGGGCTCAACAAAGGACAGAAACAGTATGGACCTGACAGAAGCAGTAGATATTAAGAAAAGGTGGCAAGAACACACTGAAGAACTGTACAAAAAAGATCTTCATGATCCAGATAACTACGATGGTGTGATCACTCACCTGGAGCCAGACATCCTGGAATGTGAAGTCTAGTGCGCTTTAGGAAGTATCACTACGGACAAAGCTAGTGGAGGTGATGGAATTCAAGCTGAGCTATTTTAAATCCTAAAAGATGATGCTGTGAAAGTGCTGCACTCAGTATGTCAGCAAATTTGGAAAACTCAGCAGTGACCAAATTTTCCAAATTTGGAAAACTTCCCAGTGGACTGGGAAAGGTCAGTTTTCATTCCAGTCCCAAAGAAAGGCGATGCCAAAGAATGTTCAAACTACCGCATAACTGCACTCATCTCACACGGTAGCAAATATTCCTGGGCTCCAAAATCACTGTGGACAGTGACTGCAGCCACAAACTTAAAAGACGCTTGCTCCTTGGAAGGAAAGGTATGAGCAACCTAGACAGCATAATCAAAAGCAGAGACGTTACTTTGCCGACAAAGGTCCATCTAGATAAAAAGCTATGGTTTTTCTAGTAGTCAGGTATGGATGTGAGATTTGCATCATGAAGAAGGTTGAGCACTGAAGAATTGATGCTTTTGAATTGTGGTGTTGGAGAAGAGTCTTGAGAGTCCCTTGGACTGCAGGGAGATCAAACCAGTCAATCCTAAAGGTCTATGGACGTAACAGAAGCAGAAGATATTCAAAACAGGTGGCAAGAATACACAGAAAAACTATACAAAAGAGATCTTAATGACCCAGATAACCACAATAGTGTGATCAGTCACCTAGAGCCAGACATCCTAGAGTGCGAAGTCAATTCCTAAAGGAAATAAAGTATGCATTGCAGCCCAATATTCATATTAATATACTAATTAATATTAATATCAACAATTCCTAAAGGAAATCAGTCCTGAATATTTATTGGAAGGACTGATGCTGAAGCTGAAGCTCCAATACCTTGGCCACCTATGTGATCTTTCTCACTGGGAAAGACCCTGATGTTGGGAAAGATTGAAGGCAGGAGGAGAAGGGGATGACAGAGGATGAGATGGTTGGATGGAATCACTGACTCGATGGACATGAGTTTGGGCAGGCTACGGGAGTTGATGATGGACAGGGAAGCCTGGTGTGCTGTAGTCCATGGGGTTGCAGAGTCAGACACAACTGAGCGACTGAACTGAACAGAATTAAAGTCATAAGCACTGAAGTTATAAGCACTGAAGTTAATTGTCTCTTGCTGGGCTACAGTGACGGTCCAGCACACCTCCTCCAACGGGGCTACCATTTCCAACATATTTTAACTCTCTTTACTAATAAGCATAGAATTTCTTAGAATTTCTGCTAATAAGCAGAAAACTGAGCAACTGTTTCCTTAAAAGAAGCAAGATCTAGCTGACTTTAACTCATAAAAAGAGAATTTTGATATTTTAAAGTTAACTAATAGTAAGAGTTAATAAAGGCTTACTAGGGGGCAATTTAAAATTAGAGAAAAAAGGAATAAATTGTTTATAGTCTTTCCATCCAAAAAGAATCACCATTAACATTTGGGGTACTTCCTTTCAATCTTTGTACTATCAAAGATTCATGGGTTTTGAATTTTTCACGTTTATAACTGAAACTAAATATATAATTTCAAGTCAAAAGTTTATTTAAAATTATGAGGTAAGCATTGTTCCATATTGCTGTGCAGTCTTCAAAAATGGCAAGACATGTGGGTCTAGCATTCTACTGAGTGGATATACTGTAATTTCTTTAACCTACTGTTGGACATTAGTCGCTTCCAAATTTTCCCTAATATTAATATTGGGCTGCAATGTGTACTTTTGTTCACCTGGCTTTTGCTGTGTTTGGGATTATTTCCTGAGGATAGGTTTGTAGAGCTGTAATTTACCGGGGTGAACAGTACAAATGTTTTGCAGCTTCTGATACAATCTACCAACTGCTAACCATAAGGGTTAAGAACACTACTGTCTGCTCTCCACTCCCATCAGCAATGGGTGCTATTAAAACATAAGTCCCTGGGACAGCAAGGCGATCAAACCAGCCAGTCCTAAAGGAAATCAACCTTGCATCTTCACTGGAAAACTGATGCTAAAGCACCAATACTTTGGCCACCTGATGTGAACAGCCAACTTAGTGGAGAAGCCCCTGATGCTGTGAAAGATGGAGGGCAAGAGGAGAAGAGAACAGCAGAGGATGAGATGGTTTGACAGCATCACTGACTCGATGGATGTGAATCTGAGCAAACTCCTTGAGACAGTGGAGGACAGAGGGGCCTGGCGTGCTGCAGTACATGGGTTCATAAAAAGTCGCACACAACTTAGGGACTGAACAACAAGCAAACCTCAACAGAACAAAATAATATCCACCCCCTGCCCCGAAGTACTGACTTAATTACTTTCTTTAAAGTTTTTATTATGGAAGCCTTAAAAGAAAACATACAAAAGTAAATGAAATAGTATAAAGAACCTCCTTGGACCCACCCCAATGGCAATAACTCTTGGCAGATTTGTTTTACCTACACCCTCACAACTGAGTGACCTCACTTTCACTTTTCACCTTCACGCACTGGAGAAGGAAATGGCAACCCACTCCATTGTTCTTGCCTGGAGAATCCCAGAGACGGGGGACGCTGGTGGGCTGCTGTCTGTGGGGTCGCAGAGTTGGACACAACTGAAGCGACTAAGCAGCAGCAGCAGCACCTACTTTTCCCTTCCTGTTTTATTTGGAAACAAATAACAGCCAAGATATCACTTTATCTGTAAATATTTCAGTCTGGATCTCTGAAAGAGGAGGGTTTGAAAACAAACAAAACAGATAGCTGTGCTACCAATCCACATCTGAAACAATAGGAATTCTCTAGTGTTATCAAATCTGCAGGCCAGTCAGTGTTAAAATTTCCAACAGTCTCACAAAGGCCACATTTTAAAAAAGTTTGCTTGACTTGGGATCTGAATACGGTCCACACCCCGTGACTGGCTGATGTCTCAAAAGTCTCTCCTAAACTAAAAATTTCTCTCTATCCCCTCCCTCCCATTTTATTTGTTGAAGAAACTGGCTCATTTTCTCTGTAGAGTTTTCCAGCCTGGATTTTGCTGATGGCGTCCTGGCGGTGTACTTTACATGGTCTTTCTTACTCTGTACTTCCTATAAATTGGTAATTGTATGAGATGCGGGCCTGATTACTGTTATTGTTATTTTTGGCAGGCCTGCTTCACGGGGGTGTCAGTTTGCCAACAGGAAGCATGGGAGGTCAGGCATCTCAGTGTGTGACGCTGGCAGCTGCTGACCCATTAAATTCACCAGGGGTTACAGATGGTCGTACTCCAAGGGGATAACCCAGCCTTCAGGTATTAGCTGGAATACTTTTGTAAAGAAAAACTCCACCTACCTACTAATTGGTCACCTCATGGGTGAATTTATTATATAGGAAAGACAAGTTAAAAGGTCAGTTCTTTCCATTTATCTGCCAGTTTTCAAATAACACATTAGTTCTCTAGTTTACTTCCAATGTATCAACAAATGGGTTAGCTTTCCCCCTTAACATTAGCATAAACTCAAAAAGGGAAGCAGATCTGAGGTATATGTATCTGATGCAATTCTTTGCACGGGCGCTCAAATCGTCCTGTCTGTGGCCTACGGGCATCTCTGTGAGGTCGTAACCCTGGTCTCCGAGGCGGCTTCCTTGCTCTCCGATGCATGGCACTCCAGGCCTGTCGGGTTGTAACCGTGGTCTCTGTGACAGTTGCTGTCTTGTACACGATACTCCAGGCCTGTCCTGTACAAGTCCCACCTGAGGTCACGGATCAGCCATTTCCATAAGCAGCTCTGGTTCTTTTCGTGGGAAATGGTATTTCAAGGCCACAACCAGGGCGAGAGGGGCAGATCATTGTTCGACAGGTTAAAATTTTTGTTTTGCATTTTATGAATCTGGCTAGGATAGTTTTTCCTTTACCACCCCCTTTTTTTCTTTTCCTATGTTCATTTATATATTGAGGTTTAAGTGTTTTCTTTTCTAAACACGAGATTCTACCGGCATACCGCTCCCTCACCAATCATACTTCCCACCTCCACGCCCGCCCTCAGCCAGTCACACTCCCCCCAGTCCCCTGCCTGGTCACTCCGGAGTCCTGAGACAGACTCTCCACGCCCCGCTCCTGTGCCGCGGCTTCACCCGTAAGGGAGGGCGCACGCATGTCGGAGGCTCACCAGCAGCATCTCTTCGGCTATGCCGTTCCTGAGCTGGATGCTTCCGGACATTCGGTGCTATGAAGTCTGGCTCCGGTTCACTTTTATACTCTCTCAAACCTGTCATGCGCTATGAAGTTTATCAAATCTCATTTTTTATAGTCAGAAAGGACTCTGGTACTCAACTAGGCTGAAAATGCACAGATTTATGGCCTTTTGCATTTTAACGTGGTCACAATGAAACCACACATGCGATTTTGAAGCTCACCGTTTCGCGGCTTTGGAACCAGGTGCATCTGGAATGAGGTCTGGGCTCTGCTACGGGAGAGCTTGGCCCATCACTTGCCTTCTCTGGACGTCAGTTTCCTCCATCTGATGGAGATACCGAGAGTGCCCTCTGAGAACGACCCTGAGGAGTCGATTCACTGATACGGGTGCGGCAGAGGGCCCGGCACAGACTACGTTCCTGGGGCAGTCCTCACTGCTCGGCCCACACCCTCGTCTGGACTTTGCAGAGGTGAAATGATCTGAAGCCAGTCAACATCAAAGCTGGAACAAGCACGGTCACTGCCTCTGGTCCAGTGAAACTACCACTTATGCTAATCTGCCCTCGTGCTGTCACACCTGGGCGAAAGGGATGCTGCAGAGAGGGGGTGTCAGCTGTGTGGGCGCTGAAGTTTGAACAAAAGCATGCTCCTGTTAAATGGCTGCTGAGTTGGTAAGCCTGAGGTGCGGGTGCTGTGGGGACAGGATGAGGCTGCCACGGGGGCTGACCTAGCTGACTTCCAAAGGAGGCCACTGACTATGAAGGTCAAGTGCACTGGACTCTGCCACACCTGCCACTTACAGGCAGGGCGACCGAGGGAAGTCCAGCCACCGCTGGTGCCTGTTCACTCAGCTGTGAAGCGCAGAGGGGCCTGCGGAGCAACGAGATGGGATGATCCTTGGGAGACACGTGGCCGACGGCATGCTGAGTCATACGATGCTCTAGCCCTCAGCCTTCGTTCAACTCAGAGGTGATGCAGCTGAGAGGGTCCGTAAGCCCTTCATCCCCTGGCCCTCGAGAAGGGGCTTTGTGCGCCTAATGTTCTTTCCAGCCTGCATGGCACTCTATCATGATTCATATTCTCGTGTCTGGACTGTGCCAGTTCTAACACACTTGCACGCAGCAGGCTGTAATGACCCTGGAGTTCTGGCAGACTGATATGGTGGGGCACCATATACCGGCCGACGGACACTGTTCTACGTACTAGTCAGTGCTGGCTGTGGTCGGAGCAAAATGTCCAGAGATGGGGCTACAGGTCTGTGCTTGGCAACTGCCATGGGATCCCACAAATAACGCTAATGCCATCTGGTAATGAAGCGGGCTTGCGGTTGCCAAGGTAACCCTCTGCACTGAGCAGCTCTCTCACCAGCCCTCCAGTGCTGGTCTCCGTGCGTTCACACGGCAAGTCGTGAAGTCAAGGGGAGCACTGTGCTTCTCCAGAGAGAACCAGGGTGCGCTTGGAGATGAAGCTGCTGGGGGTCTGCCCAGCAGGCCGTCACTCTTCCAGGAAGTGCCCTTAGAGACCTGTCAGAGCACCTCCCCTTGCAGAGGCGCGGGAGCTGAATGGGTGGTCTTCTCTGTCTCTTCTCTGGCATTCATCTGCCAAGCGGTATGACATTGGAAAAATCTCTAGTTCACTATGGCAAGGCAAGCTGCAAAGTGGGAGGCAAGTTGAGGATAGCAAAAATATTTCATTCTGCTCTGCCACCAACTGCTACCCAATGCAAATGTAACAAATCTTGTAGCTAAGACCAGGTGAGCTGAGAAGGGGAGAGGAGCCAATCACCTGCAACCTGAACCCCTGGGCTTGTGCAGGGAGCAGGCACCCTGAGCCTAAGCAGAGCTGTCTAGGATGCAGGGGGGACGAGCTGACCAATGGCTTCTTTGCACCCTCAGGTCCAGCATACACCCCGTGACTGGGAAGTGAAGTGGGCAGCACAGTATCTGTCACCAAGACAAAGGACGCATGGCTGAGCTCTGCTTTGGGGAAGGGATACACTGGGGGAAAACCAACCACATACACGCACGTGTACACAAACATTATTTTCCAGGTACAAACAAGGGAAAAGCTTACTGTGGAAGTGTCTACAAGGGGTCTGCTGTACTTGCAGTGATGTTTTTCCAAGTATACTTAGAAAGGGGAAGGGAGAGAGGGAGGGGCACCTGGGCACCTACAGGAGGTTCAGGAACAGTTCTTCTCAGTATGGAACCAAGAACCTTCCCCTTTGTGCTAATTACAAAGAAAGATGGGGATAAAGGGAACGAGCCCGATAAGCATTTATTCACTGAGTATGTAAGTGTGTGTATTACGTGAAGCTCTGGGTTAGGACACTGATGCAGATTTACGTGACTTTAGAGCTGGAGTTTTAAAAAAGTCACTTTCAACTGTCTCATTTTCAAGGGGGTAAACTGAAGCCTTGAGAGGTTAAGAGGTATCAAATACGGTTCCCGCTTTGAAGGTGTATTAAAGAGCAGAGACATAACTTTGCTGACAAAGGTCCATAAAGCTCTCAAAGCTACGGTTTTTCCAGTAGTCATGTATGGATGTGAGAGTTGGACCATAAAGAAGGCTGAGTGCTGAAAAATTTGATGCTTTTGAACTGTGGTGCTGGAGAAAGATTCTTCAGAGTCCCTTGGACAGCAAGGAGATCAAACCAGTCAATCCTAAAGGAAATCAACCCTGAATATTCATTGGAAGGACTGATGCTCAAGCTGAAGCTCCCATACTACGGCCACCTGATGCTGAGAGCCGACTCACTGGAAAAGACCCTGATGCTGGGAAAAATCGAAGGCAGGAGGAGAAGGGGATGACAGAGGATGAGATAGCTGGATGGCATCACCAGCTCAATGGACGTGAGTCTAAGCAAATTTCAGGAGACACTGAAGGACAGGGAAGCCTGGCATGCTGCAGTCCATGTGGTTGCTGAGGGTCGGAGATGAGCTAGTGACTGAATGACAATCAACCTTGAAGAAAGTGGTTAAAGTGAGCTGTGCCTGCAGTAATGGGGGGCACAGTGCTTCAGCACGTGGGGCTCAATGTACCCGAGGAGTCTGGGGAGAAGGTGCTGTGTCACTGAGCGGTTGGAAAATGCTTGCTGGGCGCCTGTCCAATGCATCCCACGTCTTGAAAGGAGGGGTTATACGGATGAGCACTCCCCAGATGATGTCCCACAGAACGTTCCTCCAGGAGATGTTCTTGGAATGTGATCTGGTAAAAACGTTCCTCCAAACTTTCCTCTGACACCTGGGGGTCTTCCCTGAACAGTGTGGACACATACTTGACTCTAGGACAAGAACCAGGGTGTGCCCACAGGGCTACAGCTCCCTCCTCCATCTGAGAACCCTGTGCTGCGCCCCAGGCAGGTGTCTTACTCTCATTCGTAACGGCAGGAAGCTAAGGTTTCTGCGCGGGGCCTGCTGTTCACTATTTCCGCTGTTTGTGCCGGGTCCCTGGCCCCACAGCAGCATCTCTAAATCATAAGACAGGGTGACCACAGAGCCTTGGACCATCTAATCCTCTAACTCCAGTCATATATTCGGGGACTCTGGTAAGTGGCTCAAAATCTTGCTTCACACAGCTCCTGGCCTCCTTCCCAAATGGTTTTATACTCACACTCCTGACCCCAGCTATTGTTAATTGTTGTCGAGTCACTAAGTCCTGTCTGACTAGGATTTCCCAGGCAAGAATACCGGAGTGGGTTGCCATTTCCTTCTCCAGGGGATCTTTTCCCCCTCAGGGATCGAAGATGCCTCTCCTGCCTCTCCTGCATTGGCAGGTGGATTCTTTACCACTGAGAACCAGGGAAGCCGCAACCCCATCCATGAGATGCCACTAAAACACTGGCTTTGACTAATCTCAGTGTTCTGCTGTTTCGCTTCTCTCTGAACCTGGCGCTCTGAGTTCTGCACAGCTGCTAGGTGTGTGCCGTCCGCAGAACCGTGCTGGCGGGCTGTCCTCACAGCAGGCTTCCCAAAGCAGGTGCAGCCAAGGGGGACCGGGAGCTCAAGGGAAACCGGCTCCTGCTTCTTTCGAGGAAAACCGTAAAACTGGAAACAGCCAAGGGGAAATGGACACAGAGCAACCCTGAGAGGCTGCGGCTCTGCCAGGCAGAGGCAGAGACAACAAACTTGCCGTCACGGCTGGACGAGGCTGCTGGCACTGCAGAGAGCTGGACAGTAACGAGCCTGCCACAAGAAACGGGCTACGTGACATGGAAACCAGGAGGTCAGACCGAGGGATCCTCTAAGATAAAACCAGTATTTCCTACGCTGAAGGTCACTTATTTTTTGCTCAATGCGACGGGGCGGGGTCGGGGCGGGCAGTGGGGGTGGGGGGTTCAAGTGCATCTCTGATGATAAAACTCAGTTCAATGCAGTGTGATTCAGAAAGGGAAAATCAAACTGGAAGGTAACTTCCAGGGATGATGGACTAGACTGGAGCTGAGGAGCTGTTACAGCCTCAAGAGGTGAGTTACATCTTCCCTTCTGACAAAGACCCAGGAGACATAAGGCAGATAAACTCACTTTAGTTTCTGTCTACCAACAAGTTAGAAAATCAACTTGCCAGTAAGGCAAGCAAGTCGAGTGTTAACATGTATAGACTGGGGAAAAAAGTAAACCCGAGTTTAGATTTCAGCTCTGCCTCTTCCTGGTGCTGTGTGACCTTGTTTTTTTTTTTGGCCATATGAGACGGCTTACAGGATCTCAGTTGTTCAAACCCGTGCCCCCTGCAGTGGCAGCACAGAATCTTGACCACTGGACCCCAGGGAAGCCCCATGGCCGTGTGACTTGAGGCAAGTTCCCTGGACTGTCACTTCCCAGATTTTTGGCCTGCAGACTCAGGATGAGGCTTTTGGGAGGAGGAAATGACACCAGCCTTTGGAAGGGCTTAGCACTGGGATTCAAACTTGGCATCTGCCATCCATCAGGCTGGGTTACTGCCTCCTTGCCTTTGTCACGGGGGACAGACAGCATAGGGGTTGGGGGCGGGGGGAGAGCCGGGGCTTTGGAGCCTGAGAGACCCAAGTTCAAATTTTGCCTCTGCCACGTACAGAGCAGCGTGGTAAACCAGCGTGGGTTGGGGAAAACCAGCCTCCGTGAGCTTCGCTTCCTCGTCTCTAAAATAGAACCCTTTGTAAGGACTGGATGGCAGGGGCTATGAAGTGTCCAGGGGAGTCGCCACTGTCACTCACCACGTGGGAGCAATTGTTAGTATCGCTGCAAGTCATTCTTTTTAACAATTATGAAGCACCTGCCTGATAAGATGAGGTTTATTTTTCACTAGGTGGCTTATTCCCTGGATGAGTGACTGAATCATTTCCCAAGGGGCCATCAATGTTAACGCTCCGGGTACTTCTGCTCTTCCTGCATCCATTCGTCTCTTCAGTAGTCAAAACTGCCCCGGAGGGAGGGGAGTTTCAGCAGAGAGGACCTCCTCCTTCTCCAGGCCTCATTAGCCATTTTCATGACACGGAAGGTTTAAGAAGTAAGTTTGCATTTCATACGATTGAATGCCACCTTTCTCACAGTTCTCCCCTCTCATCTGGCTTCCCGTTCCTCTCAACCACAACAAAATCCACACACGATGTAAAGAAGCAGTGTTGTGAAAAACCCCCAAATTGTCAAAACAGAATTAGTTCGTTTTCATTTATAAAACATACATTCAAGTATATAACAGAAACCCCACTGGGAAAAAGGAGAATGTGATGGCTGTATAAAAACAGGGCATCGAGATTCCAAAAAGATGTGGCAGTGGAGTAGAAATGGGTTCGCTGACAAAAGGAGACGCCAACCACTGTTTTCTCCAACAGGCTGAAACGTGAAGCTTCTCATAGGGACGTGAAGAGGAATCCCCGCGCACGCACACCCTTTACTTGCCCCCCACGCTGCACATGGCGGCAGGAGAGCCACTGCACCCAGCGCTCCTGTCTCACTGGTGGGCCTGCTGCCCAGGAAGCAGCTGCTATTTCCTGTCCTGGGCAGAAGCAGATGGCCCAGGGGGAGGTACCAGGTTCAAAGGCTGCCCTACACCGGTCTGAGAGAAGGCTCTCCCCATGCTGGCTAGGCCACGTACACTGCCTCCTTCTACAACCTGGATTGGAGAACATGGAGAAGACTGGGAACTGGAACCAGTTCTCCAGTGAGAAGGTGGCTGTGCTGGAAGAAATGGGGAACGAATGAAGGGTGGGGGAAAGGAGGGGAGATGGACCGACAGATGGACATACTGGAACGTGGAGCTGCCTTAGATGGGCAATGACTTGCCTTCCAGTCCCCCCCACCTTTCATCTGACAATTACTTGTTAATTTGAAACAAGTGCAGGCTAGGCATTAGGTTAGCAGATGAAACACTTCAGAGAGCTAAGAGTCTAGTGGAGGAGACAGGCAACAAATCTGTATGTAAATAAAAATGTATAATTTGCAAGGAGTTTTAAGGGAAATAAACAGAAAGGGGACAGCTCAAAGAGAGATTTAGGCAATACCAATGTGTGCCCCAAGATGACATTTAGACCAGATGAGTCAATTATTCACTTGTTCATTCAATTCACTCAAATATTTCTTGGACATCCACTGTTGTGCCAAGCACTGGTCTAAGGATTAGAGACAGAGCAGTGAACGAAATGCCTCAGGAGGGTGCATTCTTGGGGACGGGGATGGGCAGACAATAAAGAAACAAAAGTACGAGATCCGCGTGGGGCTGGGAAGACAATAAAGCTGGTGAGGGGAGAGGTTCACACTGGGTGGACACCTGCTGCCCAAGGCTGGGCTGGGCTGGGCTGTGCAGACTCCTGCAGAGGGCCCAGCCGTGGGGGGCGCTGGAGCGAAGGTCTTGTGTGGGGGGCCTGGGGGCGGGGCGGGGCGGGCAGCAGAGCGCAGGTGCCAGGCAAGGACGGGCCAGGTCTGCTGGTGGCAGCAGCTCTGACAAGGGATGTAGCTGTGCTCAGGGTGAAGGGAAGTCAGTGCCAAGAAATGGCACGGCTGATGTGCATGCTTTAAAGAACATGTCCCTGGTTGCGTGGTGGCGAGATCAAGAGAAGAAATGGGGGCCACAAGAGAGGACGGTGACAGCTCTGACTGGAGCCAGAGCGGCAGGAGATGCCGAGTGATTCCAGAGAGAATGAAGAGGAACTGAAGACAGGATCTGCTGACAGACGGGCTTGGGGGTGAGAGAAAGGGGGACACTAAGGAAGCTTGTAGGTGTCTGGCTTGAGCACCAGATAGATGGTTTTGCTATTTAATGAGATAAGAGGGGGAAGCAGAGCGGTAAGACAGGGAGAGGGGAAAACTACTTCACTTTTATGAAGTTTAAGATTATTTCTGAAATGTCTCAGCAGAGAGATATTAAACAGGCAGTTTGGAAACTGGGACTCACGGCTGAGGTCAGGGCTAGATAGTTCAAGTTTACGAACGATCGTATCAGGCCCTCGTTTTCAAGGCAGCCTGGGTGAATTCAGATGAGCTGAAACTTCACCCTAAACTCGCGCACCTGAGCAGCATTATCGGAGCTCTGAGTTGCTCAGGGACACTCTTCCTGGGAAAAGGTGAGTCTGTGGACTTAAACAAGAACCGTCCCTTTGATGGGCGACGCAAGTCCAGGTGAAAGTGACCCCCACACAGATCTGCCGCCTGCAGTGGAAGGGACCACAGTGTCCGCTGAGGCAAACACGGTCCCGTCGCATCTCCACTTCTGTCGATACCCTGTTAGGCAGGACTTGGCTTTTTAATATTTCGACTGTACAATGTGTGCCAACTTGACCTTGATGTAGAAAATTTTAATTCAAATCAATAGCTGGACAAGGTCACTTTAAAATCCAATTAATATGAATGGGACAATATGCCCCACAGTTCTGTGAGCTGAAAATGGAATAGTTGCAAGTTAACAACAACAAAAGAGACAGCCACAGAAGCCCGTTTGGGCCCTTCTGTGTTTGATAATGCAGCTTGCTGTGCCCTTAGATACAGGCAGTACTAAGAACACTGGAAAAAAAAAATATAGGCTTCTATTTAGGGTAGCTTAAAATTAAACTATAGTTTCTCTTTAAAAAAAAAAAAAAACATAAAATGTACTAAAAACTGAATTCCTATAACCTGATTTTAAATAAATTAAACCCTGGACTTCAGCTCACCCAGGAATCCCTAGAGAAAGCTAAAGCTTTAATATAGTCTGAATAGTGGCAATTTACATTTATATAGAACATACTCACAAGCCTGCTTGCAAAGATAACCATAACGTAAGGGGAAACTGAGGCAGGTATTCCCGAGCCTGACTCCAACAAGGAAGGCATCCCGGGCTCCAGGACACCTTCTCTTCAGACTCACCACCTTTGTCCCACATTTGCTTCTTCTTTTTTTTTTTTTAATTTTATTTTTAAACTTTACATAATTGTATTAGTTTTGCCAAATATCAAAATGAATCCACCACAGGTATACATGTGTTCCCCATCCTGAACCCTCCTCCCTCCTCCCTCCCCATACCATCCCTCTGGGTCATCCCAGTGCACTAGCCCCAAGCATCCAGTATCGTGCATCAAACCTGGACTGGCATCTTGTTTCATACATGATATTTTACACGTTTCAATGCCATTCTCCCAAATATTCCCACCCTCTCCCTCTCCCACAGAGTCCATAAGACTGTTCTATACATCAGTGTCTCTTTTGCTGTCTCGTACACAGGGTTGACGTTAGAGAAGTGCTTACTCTGTACTGTGAACCAGAGAATCAAGCAGCAAATGAGGAAGACACTATAACACCTGGCTTCTTCTGGGTTGTTCTTCCTTCAACTTCACTGCTACCCCACGTGGACTCTCAGCTTCCCCACCCTTAGTCCAGGTTAGAATAGACTAGAAATGATCATACACATCCACCTAAAAAGATAAAACGGCTTTGTAATTTTGAGGAACAACTGCAAATTATGTAAAATTGGAATGATATGAAGGATGCCAGGGAGAAGGAAATGGCAACCCACTCCAGTATTCTTGCCTGGAGAATCCCAGGGACGGAGGAGCCTGGTGGGCTGCTGTCTATGGGGTCGCACAGAGTCGGACACGACTGAAGTGACTTAGCAGCAGCAGCAGCAGCAGCAGTAGGGAAATCTCACAAGCCTATTGCTTAATTTATTTTACGTCTGGATATTTTTCAAAAAGAGGCTGCTGGAGGGACAGGAGCTGGACTGCAGGAGGAAAGGCCCGCGTTGGGTGGCCTTTTCAGCATCCCAGGGAACCCTCACGGAGTTCAGGTGCAGATATCCTGCAATGCGGGGTAGAAAAGAAAGCTCCAACCTAAACGCTGCTGGCTGAGGTCCTGAGACAATCCTGAGAGTGTGTGTTCACCTTTCCAGCTGACACTGTAGCAGCGGATGAAAAGCAGCCCAAGGCTCTGCCGTCAAAGGACGAGCTGCTGCCGCGCAGTGTCTGTTCCGTCCTCCCCGCCTTGCGTTCTCCTTCATCGGGAAATAACACAAACCGGCAGACGTCACCCACCCAGCTCCCTCTCCCCACCGGCCGCCAGTCACCTCATCTGCTGCTAGCATTAATGCTCTTGTCACACACTCATTATTCTTTAATGATGCCTGTTTGTAAATAGCAAGATGGGATGCAATTAAACCATGAGAGACTAAGTAAACACACATACTAATTAGGATCTTTACAAGAGATTTTTTTTTTTCCTCATGTATAGACTGGAATTTACCTTTCATTAATCTAACTTAATTGCAATAGTGCACCAATAAAGAGTCAACACAAATTAAGTGCTCTAAATGATTTCCCCATATTAAGGGTGAGCCAGCGATCCTTCCTTTGGGTAACAAGCCATGCTCTGCAGAAGGAGGGGATGAGATGGGAAGACAGCAGCACTGAGCAGCAGGAGGAGGACTTCAGCAGTAAGACAGACATCACACCATCACCACCAGTTGGTGCTTCAGAGGCCTGAGGCTAATGAGGTCAAGGTCATAGGTTCAGACTGTGGCCTTCACCCCTCTTCTGAGTCGACTAGCTTTGCTCCTTTCCGAGTCACCACTTCACCTTTATTAGCTTTCTATCACTGGTCCCAACAGAGAAGGAGTAAAGGTGTGGATCAGTTGGCTCACGTCCATTCCCACCCCTAGAATAATAATATCCAGGGACACGTGCTCTGCGGCCAGGCAGTACTTGGCAGAGAGCTCCGGGAAAGGGGCCTCGGTGAAGTGAGGGAAAGAAAAGTTCTGGTGGCTTCACCTCTGATTCCAGGTGAGTGAAAGATTACACACATTTGGCAGCCAAACTCCACTGAAACAGAGTATGATGCTGTCCCAACATTAGCTATCTTTTTTGCAAAGGGCTTGGAGTACCAACAATTTATTCATTCAACAAACATGGACTGTGCCCCTCCGGGTAGCAGGTGCGGGACCAGGGTCGGGAGACCCCTTTAGCAAACAACTCTTTCATCTCTTGTGTATTTTACTTGTCCTTCCCTAACCACTGCTGCCAAGCTCTGTACCATCTTCCTCTCTGTCAAATACAGACATGCATGGATGCACACGGGCCCTGGCTTCCCTCCTGCTCCCTGACTGGGCCGGTGGTGCCACTGGCTTGGAATCCACAACTCTGGAAAAAAAAAAAAAGCAAAACAGGTCCTAGGAGGTCCTGAGGGGCGAGATGGCTGAGGCAGCTGCCCTGTGGACTTGAGACTTTGTATTCAACTATTTGACCAGGGAGCCTCAACCAGATTCCCCAGCTCCTGGTTTTAAGATAAAACTTGGGACATTCTCCATGGCAACATATCCTGAACTGAGTCCCATGACGAGGCAAGAGATAGATGGGCCCCAGGCTGAGCAGCAGCCAGTTTGTCCCCTGTGGACGGACACTCCAAGATGCAAAGGAGGAGGAACTGCTGAGACAAGAGGCCACATACTTCTCCTCCTCAAGGTCAAGGAGACCTTCCCGAATACACATGTGCAGAAAGGCCAAAATGGGAGCAATGCCAACCCACCCGCAGGCCTCTTCACTAGAATCCATCTTGCCCAAGAGATGCACGCACACAGGGGAGGATCCTGAGTTAAACCAAATACAGACTCAGAACCAGGCAAAGCAAGATGACTGGGCAAAGGAAAATCTGGAAGAAACGCCCCATATAAGTGATTCAAACCACCATAAGGGTGTGACTCTCTGAGCTCGCCCACGTGTCTATCCACACACACCCTTTCTCCTCCTAATAAACACTACTTGTTTCACACTTTCCGTCTCTATTTGGAAATTCATGTCTACACAGCTGAAGGCCCAGGGTCTCGTCACTGGCCTCTGGGCCCTGGTGGCTAGGATTCATGCTTTCACTGCCTCGGCCTAACTTCAGGTCCTGCTTCAGGCTGCTGAGGGCCGAGGCCATCTGAGATCAATAAGAAGGGGGATTCTGGCCAAGTGTGTCCCAGAAACTGTGTAGACACTGTCTTCCTCTTACAGATGCACAGTGTACATGGGCATATTAAAGGTGCTGGAAAGGCTGCAATGAAGGAACATGCCTAACTAGGATGGTTTAATCAGTGAGTGCTTCCGAAACTTACTGTCCACATCACCCTCCTTAAGAAGTTGTGTTCTGGGACTTCCCTGGTGGTACCGTGGATGACAGTCCACCTACCAACGCTGGGGACTCGGGTTTGATCTCTGGTCTGGGAAGATTCCACATCCCCCGGAGCAACTAAGCCTGAGTGCCACAACTACTGAGCCTGTGTGCCTAGAGCCCGGGCTCTGCCGCAAGAGAAGCCACTGCGACGGGAAGCCCAGGCACCGCAACAGAGTAGCTGCAACTAGAGAAACACAGCAAGGAAGACCCAGCGCAACCATAAATAAATATGTTACAAATAGGCATGCTAAGTCGCTTCAGTTGTGTCTGACTCTTTGCAACCCCATGGACTGTGGCCCACCAGGCCCCTCTGTCCATGAGATTCTCCAGGCAAGAATACTGGAGAATTTTTGGGTTGCCATGCCCCTCTCCAGGGGATTTTCCCAACCTAGGGATCAAACCTGCATTTCTTACGTCTCCTGCTTCCGCAGGCAGGTTCTTTACCACTGGCGCCACCTGGGAAGCTCCATTACACAGACACACACACATATATACAAAGAATTCGTGTTGCAAGAAATCCACCTTAGGAAACACTGTTAGGTTACCACCAGGAAAGAAACACCCAGCCTACTCAGCCAGTCCCCAGCAGGCTGGATCCTGTATTTCCAGTCTGATGCTCCACCTCAGCTCATTCCCTGCCTAGTTTCCTCCCCACAGGCAGAAAAAGCACAGCACCACTCACCCCAGAACCGAGAGCCCAAGGGACCTGGGCTCGCTGCACACCAGACCAACAGAGGCCCAACAATGGAAAACAGACTGTGGACAAAAATTTATCAACTGTAAGATGTTTAATTGCTCTCAGTTCAAGACCATTCAAAGATTCACTCTTCAGTTCATTTTTATCATTATAAGTCTCTGAAAATCCTGGTCTTGTAACAGCAGCTCATACAGCCTTCACTTAATCGCTCTGGTAGATCATATATAAAAACAAAATCGAGCTAAAAAAAATCATTCCGTGTTAGTGAGCAGATGTCTAGCCCATTTGCAATTAATACGACCCACTTCCATACAATCAGACTGCTTAAAATTCCTGGAACAAGATGTAAAAGTTAAGATGCAAATGTTCTGATTTTAATGAGAATGAATGGAAACTATAAAATCCTCTCTCCCTTTGAGGGTAGGTATAATCTACATGTAAGTCCCAACTGCACACTAAATTTATCAACAAAACAATCATTTGATAAAGCTTGTGTGAAAGAAGAAAAAAGAACTGGGAAAGTCAGGAGTATATTCAAAAAGTATTTCTGACCAAAATTAAATGCTATCAAAACCATTATTCTTTTAAGGCACTTTCAAGAAAACTTGACTCATTTCAGTACATTTCCTCCAGCTCCCTACATGTACTAGGAGCTTCCTGTACTTCTTTGAGTCCATGAGACCTTTTCATGGACAGCGTGGAGGATGACGGAAAAGACCTTGACTCTGGTGCTTCCCAGATCTCCCTTCAAATCCCAGCTCTACCACTACGTGTGACCTTGAACGCGTGAGTTAACCTTCTGAGTCTCGATGTTCTTGTCTATAAGATGGTGATAACATCTTGTGTTGAGGGGTTGGTGTGAAAACCAAATTAATAGGCGTATATTTAAGAGCCAAATAGAGTTCCCAGCACATGGCAGGCACAGGAAGTGGTAGCAATTATTAGAACTATTATATTCACAGGGGCAGGGGCAGACTTCTCTAAGATCTAAAAACAAGTCTCACTTTTCACTTTTATTTCTCCCTGCTTGGAAGGCCTCTTACTGGCTTCCCGAATCTCAGCCCTTCCTCGATGGTTTAGCTGGGAAGTCTCTCCTATGGTCTGTATTTTCACTGGGCAGCAGTGGGTTTCTCAAGGTGTGGACCACAACCCCATCTGAATCAGACACCCCAGTCCCGGTCACCCTAGTAGCTCTGGAGTGGAACGGACATTTCTGACAAGCACCAGAGTCCAGTGAGTCTCTCAACATCCGGGAGGCACCCAACTCAGGCAGTGCTCAGTTGGCCAAAGACAAAGAATATGTGCTCTCACAGCACCTCCTCAGGCCCTGTATCCATTCATTCATTCATCCCACAGCTAGGAAGGGAGTGCCCCCCTTTCTGCCAGGCATAGTGCTAAGCCCTGGAAGTTCAGGTCAGTTCAGTTCAGTCACTCGGTTGTGTCCGACTCTTTGCAACCACATGAACCGCAGCACGCCAGGCCTCCCTGTCCATCACCAACTCCCAGAGTTTACTCAAACTCATGTCCATTGAGTTGGTGATGCCATCCAACCATCTCACCCTCTGTCGTCCCCTTCTCCTCCTGCCCTCAATCTTTCCCAGCATCAAGGTCTTTTCCAATGAGTCAGCTCTTCACATCAGGTGGCCAAAGCACTGGAGTTTCAGTTTCAACATCAGTCCTTCCAATGAACACTCAGGACTGATCTCCTTTAGGATGGACTGCTTGGATCTCCTTGCAGTCCAAGGGACTCTCAAGAGTCTCACCACAGTTCAAAAGCATCAATTCTTTGGTGCTCAGCTTTCTTTATAGTCCAACTCTCACATCCATACATGACCACTGGAAAAACCAGAGTCTTGACGAGACGGACCTTATTGGCCAAGTAATGTCTCTGCTTTTTAATATGCTGTGTAGGTTGGTCATAAAGATGACAAGAACCAAGAAAGAGATTTTCCTGGGGAAACTCACCATTTCATGGGGGATTTGCTCCAGGAAGAGAACAGAAGGGCAGGGGCTAGGCACCTTCCTTTACCTTTGTGACAGCCAAGGTCCTGTGGAAGCCAGACACTCAAACACAATTTGATGACAACAAACAAAATCAAGATGATAAGCTTTGAAGGCATGATAAGATTCTCAGAGATGTGACGGCGGTTTGGAAACATTCAGAAACAGGAGGACAGGCAGTAGAACAGAAAGAATGTGCACTCTGGAGTCAAACTGGCAGAGGCTAACTAAACCCCAGCTCTGCTACTTACCTGCTACGTGCCTCAGGCAAGCTGGGCAACTTCCTCCGCCTCTCCGTGCCTCACCCACCTCAGGGCTGCTGTGAGAGCACACTGCAGAGAGCACACTCACTCACTGATACTGCCAGGCACTCAGCACGGGCCAGGTGCTATTCCAGGCATTGCAGATACAGCAGGGAACCAAAGTCTCTGCCTTCAAAGAGCTCGAATTCTGGAGGGTGGACATGCACAGTAAGCTAACGAATCACATGCCGCATGGTGAGAATGCTATGAAGGAAAATGAAGCAGGGTAAGGGATAAGGGACAGAATGGCAAGGGGTGGGGCAGGGTGCTGGTTTATTGTAAATCTGCAGTCAGGGGAGACCTAGAAACTCTAAGAAAGCAAAGCAGGGAGCCGGGGCAGGCCTGACATGCTCTGAGAGCGGTAAGGAAGGCAGAGGGGCTGGCGTGGAGGGAGCCAGGGCAGTGACAGGAGGTGGGGGTCTGAGACACAGTCGGGGAGGGAAGGGGTTGTGTGGGGCCTTGGAGAAGGTGCGATGGAAGCTGGTAGAGTCTTCTAGGAAGAAGAGTGGCATTTCAGAAGCAGTACTCTAGCTGCAAAGTGACTACAGCATGCAAAACGCTACAGAGGGGCAAGGGTGGGGCCAGTGGGGCCAGCTGGGAGGGGCTGCAGTCCGCCAGGTGAGACGAGACGGCAGCCTGGACTGGGGCATGGGTTGGAGCTGGTGAGATGTGAATGGGTTCTGGATGTATTTCTGAGGAAGAACCCACAGAATCTACCAAAGGACTGGCTGGGAAATATGAGACAGAAGAGGCAGAGGCCACTCCAAGACTTCTGGTCTGGGCAACAGGATGCACAGAGGAGTCATTTAGTACATGGGACTGCTGCCCGAGCACAAGTGTGGAAATGAGGTGGCGACGTCCACAGGCACTTGAGCTGAAGTCTGGGTAGAGACCTGAGCAAGGGTGTAAACCTGGGCATCAGAAGCAACTAGAACGTATTTAAAATCCTGGGATGGATGAGATCACCTCGAGAGTATGAACGGAGAAGAGACCAAACCCAAGAACTGAGCCTGGGACATGCCAACGTTTTGGGAGGAGGAAGAGGAATCTATAATAGAGAGAAGACCAAGAAGGAATAACCAGGGAAGTGGGAAGAGGCCCGGAATAAAAAGCAGCTAAGATTATAAGTGATCACTCACCTATAGCCAGATAACCTGGAGCGGGAAGTCAAGTGGGCCTTAGGAAGCATCAACATGAACAAAGCTAGTGGAGGTGATGGAATTCCAGCTGAGATATTTCAGATCCTAAAAGATGATGCTGTTAAAGTGCTGCACTCAACAGACCAGCATATTTGGAAAACTCAGCAGTGGCCACAGGACTGGAAAAGGTCAGTTTTCATCCCAATCCCAAATAAGGATTGGGCTGCCAAAGAATGTTCAAACTACCACACTATTGCAGTTTGCATCCCAATCCCAAAAGGGCAGTTTTCATCCCAATCCCCAATAAGGATTGCAATGCCAAAGAATGTTCAAATTACCACACAACTGCACTCATCTCACATGCTAGCAAGGTCATGCTCAAAAGCTAGGCTTCAACAGTACATGAACTGAGAACTTCCAGATGTACAAGCTGGATTTAGAAAAGGCAGAGGAACCAGAGATCAAATTGCCAACATCCACTGGATCACAGAAAAAGCAAGAGAATTCCAGAAAAACATCCACTTCTGCTTCATTGACTATGCTAAAGCCTTTGACTGTGTGGATCACATCAAACTTTGGAAAATTCTTCAAGAGATGGGAATACCAGATCACCTTACCTGCTTTCTGAGAAATCTGTATGCAGGTCAAGAAACAACAGTTAGAACGGGACGTGGAACAACAGACTAGCTCCAAATTGGGAAAGGAGTACAACAAGGCTGTCTATTGTCACCCTGCTCATTTAACTTCTACGCAGAGTACATTATGTGAAACGCTGGGCTAGGTGAAGCACAAGCTGGAGTCAAGATTGCTGGGAGAAATATCAATAACCTCCGATATGCAGATGACACCACCCTTATGGCAGAAAGCGAAGAGGAACTAAAAAGCCTCTTGATGAAAGTGAAACAGGAGAGTGAAAAAGCTGGCTTAAAACTCAACATTCAAAATACTAAGATCAGGTCATCTGGTCCCATCACTTCATGGCAAATAGATGGGAAAACAATGGAAACAATGACAGACTTTATTTTCTTGGGCTCCAAAATCACTGCAGACAATGATTGCAGCCATGAAACTAAAAGACACTTGCTCCTTGGAAGAAAAGCTATGACAACCTAGGCAGCGTATTAAACAGCAGACGTGTTACTTTGTTGACAAAGGTCCATCTAGTCAAAGCTATGGTTTTTCCAGTAGTCGTCTATGGATGTGAGAGTTGAACCATAAAGAAGGCTGAGAGCTAAAGAATTGATGCTTTTGAACTGTGGTGATGGAGAAGACTCTTAAGAATCTTGGACTGCAAGGAGATCAAAACAGTCCATCCTGGTTTGAAATCAACCCTGAATATTCATTGGAAGGACTGCTGCTGAAGCTCAAACTCTAATACTCTGACTACCTGATGTGAAGACCCAAGTCATTAGAAAAGATCTTGATGATGGGAAAGATAATGGGAGGAGGAGAAGGGGATGACAGAGGATGAGATGGTTGGATGGCATCACTGACTCAATGGACATGAGTCTGAGCAAGCTCTGGAGATGGTGAAGGACAGGGAAGCCTAGACTGTGCAGTCCACTGGGTTGCAAAGAGTCAGACACAGCTGAGTGACTGAACAACAACACAACAAACATTATGAGTGCTACTTTTAGGGCAAAACCTGTCAAAACCCTGACTCCAAAATTCCATTTGACAATTGTCACATCTGTAATTGAACCAAATGAAGCATGATCACTGAGTAGTCGCCATAAAAGCAGACGCAAAGACAAAGTCACCAGATGAGTTTAACTAAAATTATAATTCAAGAATGAGGAGAAAAAGGAAGGTGAGAATTTTTGTCTGTGTTTAAAAAACAGGTCCCACATTATTGTAAAGGATTTTTGAATATAAACAATTTTTTTCCTTATCTTCATAGTGTTTATGAGCAACAGTCAACATGGTAATTAAGTCAGGAAAAGGCCCATACAATTTCGTAAACTTCAACAAATGTGTAGCAGACATCACTGAATTCCACCCGCACCCCCGACCCTGGCCAGCTGACTTCCTGAGCTGGCCAGCAGCTGGTCTGGCTCCAAGGATTAACCAGGTGATGTTCACAACAAGCCCAGGAGGGGACTCTGATCAGCCCAGAGTTTTGCCCCTTCTGTTTTGCCCAGGAGGAAGGGACGGTAGAGACGTCAAGTGACGACTCAACGTCACACAGATAGAATCAGCAGAGAAAGGAGCTGAACCTAGTCGACTGACCCCAGGATTGCTTAGGAGCTGAGTTAATTACGATGGGCATGAGAATGATGACAATCACTACTCCTACAACTACACGCAGCA
Organism: Bos javanicus; assembly: GCF_032452875.1. Lineage (NCBI taxonomy): Eukaryota > Metazoa > Chordata > Mammalia > Artiodactyla > Bovidae > Bos > Bos javanicus. The sequence continues at coordinate 101,764,371 of NC_083878.1, forward strand.
CAGTTAGGTCCATTACTTTTCATTAAAATTCAATATAAGGTAATTTACATCATCAATAATACCATAGACCATATTAGTATAAACTCCTGCTCATCTTTTAATTCAATTGCCAACCAAAATGGATTGTATATGTCACTTTTATTCAAATCAAGCAACTGTTTTATCTCAGTGCACAGACACAAAGGAAAGACTGAATGGGGGAAAAATCAACTGTGTAGATTGGGGTTAGGGAGTAGTAAGATACCAAGATAAAACTGCTTTTAAAATCAGCTGAAGATTTAATGCAGCCCTGGAAAGTTTCAATTATTTACACGCTTGGTCTATGCAGTGTAAAGCCGGGCTAATGAGATTCAATTGCTGTGTATAAATCTGAAGCAGGACAACCCTAGTATCTAAAGAAAATAGCAGCTTGGGCTCTTGTGTTAATAACTCTTCGAAACAAAGACGATGATTCGGAAACAGTAACATCATTTTGCGTCATATTATTGATTGCAGGGGGTACTGAGAGAAATGGCTCCATTTGGTCAAATAGAAACCCCGAGATAAGTTGCCAGGGATTCATCAAAGAATCTACTGATCAATATTATTGTTCTTCTAATAACAAGACCAACAACAACAATTTACATTGTCTCTTTGTCTTATGGAAATCATGATGCCCCAGGAGACCGTTTCATCTTTTTAAAGTTCCCCACGTCTAGCACCAAGGGCTGCGTAGTGCTACACAAGCAGGGGGATCAGAACAGACGCTCACAGGTGCCCGGCTGGACGGAGCACCTCCTCTCAGGCTCTTCACAAAGGCTTTGGGCACAGTGGCACAGGATGCTGCAGGCCCTGTCAAAGGCACTCTAACGTTTTTAATGTTTATTTTCTGCTGTGCTGGGTCCTCACTGCTGTGCACGGGATTCTCCTTGTGGTGGCTTCTCTTGTTGTGGAACATGGGCTCGGGAACACATGGGCTCATGGGTTGTGGTGCTCAGGCTTAATTATGTCAGAGCAGGTGGATCTTCCCCAACCAGGAATCAAATCCGTGTCCCTTGCATTGGCAGGCGGATTTGTAGCCACTGTACCTTCAGGGGAGTCCCTGTCAAATGCATTTTAAAGCAGAGATCCTCTTAAGATCAACCCAGAACACCTCTGCACACAGTATACTCTTTTAATACAGGCATAAACAGGACTTTAGGAGCACGAAGGAAGGAACTACCTTGGCCTGAAGAAGTAGGGGTGAGCTTCTTGAAATGTTACCGTTAGACCCCAGTCTGAAAGGCACAGCAGTTTTGCCAGAAGGGTCAGGGGTTGGACAAGGATGCCACAATCAGAGGGAAAAGCAGGCACAAGGTGCAGGAGCAACGGGCACGGGGTGTCGGGGGAATCCTGTGGGTCCTAAGGAGCCCCTGGAAACGAGGACGCATTTTGCTTGCCACGTTGAGTGGAGAGAGCTGCCCACACTTAGCAGTCTGGGGTCAGGGATGCTAGTTCTTCTGCAGGATACCAAACATTTCTGTACAGGGAGGGGCTGTCCCATCCAAAATGCCAGGGGTGCCTCTGCTGAGGAGCACTGGACACCCAGGTGGCCAGGAGACAGTAAGAGGGGTAGAGGTTGAGAAGGCAAACTGAGGTTGCATTATAAAGACCCCATAAGCTTCCCTACGCTGGAGAAGGGAATGGCAAACTACTTCAGCCTTCTTGCCTTGAGAACCCCACGAACAGGACGAAAAGGTAAAAAGATAGGACACTGAAAGATGAACTTCCCAGGTCAGTAGATGCCCAATAGGCTACTGGAGAAGAGCGGAGAAATAACTCCAGAAAGAATGAAGAGATGGAGCCAACGCAAAAACAACACCCAGCTGTGGATGTGACTAGTGATGGAAGTCAAGTCTGATGCTATAAAGAGAAATATTGCACAGGAACCTGGAATGTTAGGTCCACAAATCAAGATAAATTGGAGGTGGTCAAACAGGAGATGGCAAGAGTGAACATCGACATTTTAGGAATCAGTGAACTAAAATGGACTGGAATGGGTGAATTTAACTCAGATGACCACTGTATCTACTACTGTGGGCAAGAATCTCTTAGAAAAAATGGAGTAGCCCTCATAGTCAACAAAAGAGTCCGAAATGCAGTACTTGGATGCAATCTCAAAAACAACAGAATGATCTCTGTTCATTTCCAAGACAAACCATTCAATATCACAGTAATCCAAGTCTATGCCCCAACCAGTAACGCTGAAGAAGAACCTGAATGGTTCTATGAAAACCTACAAGACCTTTTAGAACTAACACCCAAAAAAGATGTCCTTTTCATTACAGGGGACTGGAATGCAAAAGTAGGAAGTCAAGAAACACGTGGAGTAACAGGCAAATTTGGCTTGGAGTACAAAATGAAGCAGGGCAAAGGCTAATAGAGTTTTGCCAAGGGAACACACTGGTCATAGCAAACACCCTCTTCCAACAACACAAGAGAAGATTCTACACATGGACACCACCAGATCGTCAATACCAAAATTAGACTGATTATATTCTTTGCAGCAGAAGATGGAGAAGCTCTATACAGTCATCAAAAACAAGACTGGAAGCTGACTATGGCTCAGATCATGAACTCCTTATTGCCAAATTCAGACCTAAATTGAAGAAAGTAGGGAAAACCACTAGACCATTCAGGTACGATCTAAATCAAATCCCTTATGATTATACAGTGGAAGTGACAAATAGATTCAAGGGATTAGATCTGATAGAGTGCCGGAAGAACTACGGACTGAGGTTGGTGATACTGTACAGAAGGCAAGGATCAAGACCATCCCCAAGAAAAAAAAATGCAAAAAGGCAAAATGGTTGTCTGAGGAGGCCTTACAAATAGCTGAGAAAAGAAGAGAAGCAAAAATCACTGCAGATAGTGACTGCAGCCATGGAATTAAAAGACGCTTGCTCCTTGGAAGAAAAGCTATGAAACTAGGCAGCATATTAAAAAGCAGAGACATTACTTTGCCAACAAAGGTCCGTCTAGTCAAGGCTATGGTTTTTCCAGTGGTCATGTATGGATGTGAGAGCTGGACTATAAAGAAAGCTGAGCACCAAAGAATGGATGCATTTGAACTGTGGTGCTGGAGCAGACTCTTGAGAGTCCCTTGGACTGCCAGGAGATCCAACCAGTCAATCCTAAAAAAAAAAAATCAGTCCTGAATATTCATTGGAAAGACTGACACTGAAGCCGAAACTCCAATACTTTGGCCACCTGATGCGAAGAACTGACTTATTGGAAAGGACCCTGATGCTGGCAAAGATTGAAGGCGGGAGGAGAAGGGGACGACAGAGGATGAGATGGTTGGATGGCATCACCGACTTGATGGACATGAGTTTGAGTAAGCTCCCGAAGTTGGTAATGGACAGGGAAGCCTGGCGTGGTGCAGTCCATGGGGTCGCAGAGAGTTGGACATGACTGAGCGACTGCACTGAACTGAAGCTTCCTTAAGGAGGATGGCTTCATCCTGCAAGCAACGGAGGAGACTGGCTTGTGGAGACCTACCCTTTGGGACAAGCACTAAGTATGGAAGATGGAGTGGAGGCTGAACGGCTAGAAACAAGGAGACCAGCAGATCAGCTAGGAGGCTCCGGCAAGAATTTAGGTTATAGGAAATGAGAGCAGGGGAGGCGGGCAGAGCGGCTGCCTGGAAGGCACAAGGCAGATAGCATGTCAGGAAGTGTATGGATGTGGCGCTCTGTGTGCATGGCTCACAATGCGGGGTCGTCTTTCACATAGTATTTGATCAATAAATATTTGCTATAAGAATGAAGACAAGTGATGTGACAGAGAGCTGCCACACTGGGAGCAGATGATAAAACAAGAAGCCTGGAACTCAGGTGCCCTGGAAACAGAGCCATTGAATAAATCTGAATTAGACCAAAAAAAAAAAAAAGTTGTGGTTTTTACTACTACTTCTTAAGGTAACTGTGCATTTACTCAATCTCCTTTTTGTCTGATTTTTGAAAACACAGTTTCACTCAGCTCCAAAAAGGTAAGTGTCACAGGTTTCTACCAGACATGAATTTTATAAATGAATTCATAGTAGTTTAAAACTAAAATCCAATAAAACTCCCTTGGAGTTGGAATAGCTTTCTCCAACATTTAAATTCACTACTGTAGATGCTAGCCTAGTGAAATACACCTGGTAGAGTTGGCAGAATGTACTTCCCAAGTTTGGGGGGATAAACGCAGTTGAGAGGTGTTGGGGGAAACTAGAGGTCTGAATCACGAGCTTCCAAAGTATCATAAGAAATGGTGGATCCCAGTAACTGCTGGCATATTAGCATTTTAGGGGGGAATTCTGGGACGTCTAACTAGGCTATCACTATTTTAGACTACATACTTTTAGATAATACTACATTTTAGATAATACTACATTTTAGGGGGGAATTCTGGGACGTCTAACTAGGCTATCACTATTTTAGACTACATACTTTTAGATAATCTAAGGGACACTAACAATCAGCACTGAGCCCTAAGCACACATTCATATGACAGATGGAAGTGCCCCACTGCCTCTGGGAGCCACTGTCTTGAACTGATAGCTAAAGAAACTAAAGAGACAACATATACTGAGCAAATGGTATTTAGAGAGGAGGGAGGGAGGGAAGGAGAAAAGAAAACAAATAGAAAAGGAAAGAAAAGGGAAAAGATATAAACTACTCTTGAAATTAGTTCTAAAAGGAAAAAATGGTTTTATCAGAATACAAAATCTATGTGACTAAAAAAAATTTGCTTTCTGCTTTGGTTGTCAGAAAACTGAAAAGCGGATTTAATGGCCAAGCATTTTAAAGCTGCTCCACTCTGATGCCTTCCTTCACACAGCAGTTCTCTTTTAAGAGCAGTATCTCTAGCATGGTGCTTTAACCTGGAAGCCACAAGAAATTCACATGGAAATGAAGCATGGATGCTAGAATATACTGAATATAAAACAAGAATATGGAGATAAGAGGCTGAATCAACAGGTAACTGGAGAGCCTTGAGAAAGGACCAGAGTTCCACCAGGGCTTCAGACCAACGTCATTAACCCTCTCCGGGAATTAACTGCCTTTTCTAATGGGAGTCACAGACCCTCTTCCTCAGAAAAAGGCACATAAATACACCTACACACAAAACCTGCAGGGGTTTAGAGATTTCTTGAAGTCTATCCACTACCTTCTGGGAGTTCACGAACCAAGCTTATGATCCCTGTGGTTATGACAAGAGCTAGTTTCAAAAACTGAGTCAGAACCAGATAGGGAACTCCCCACAAAAACATCTGTGTGTCTTATGGAACACTGTATCTATACAGTACTCAAAATCACAAGCTTTCAGAAGATCAAGCCCAGCATGACTCTGGTTGCATGTTCAGCCAGAAGCACTACACCTGTTTCGCCTAAGAAACCTCAGGATCCAGGGAGTGAAAGTTGCTCAGTCGTGTCCGACTCTTTGCGACTCCATGGACTACACAGTCCATGGAATTCTCCAGGCCAGAATACTGGAGTGGGTAGTCTTTCTCTTCTCCAGGGGATCTTCCCAACCCAGGAATCAAACCCACGTCTCCCGCACTGCGGGCGATTCTTCATCAGCTGAGCCACAAGGGACCCAGTGGGCCCTGCAAAATGACAGAGCCCATGAACCCTCCCTACGTCCCTAGAAGAGTCTCCTTCTCGCTTTGCTGGGTCCTGAGTTTGTCTCTAGCACCTTGGGTGCTGGATGCTCCCAGAGCAGAAAGCACCCTGAGAAAGCAGGAGCAACACGCCTCAGGGCCAGGAAAGAGCGAAACGACACCTGGGCAACTTCACGCAACTGTTTCACTGCTTAATGGCTGAAAGTTTGAGCTCTCGAGTCAAGCAGACCAGGGGCTGAACTGTCACCCACGACTGGGGTTATTTTCCAGCTGTGTGACCTTGGTCCTCTTCAAGTCCCAGCTTATTAATCTGGAAAAGGGGGATAAAGCCCCCACCTCCTGGGGTCGCGGGGCACGTGAAGACCTGAGCTTGGTGCCCAGCACAGAGAGCACAATGACTAAGCAGATACTTAGGAAATCGGTAACATCAGGCCAGTATTTCTGTTCCCAATGAATTTTAAACTTAAAAACGCAGTTTTTCTTCTATAAAATTTAATCCGAAGAATAATGTGTGGTTACAATAAAAGAAACCAGACAATATTTAAGTGTTTCAAGCAAATAGTTCAAGAACTAACTCCTCTCCCCCCTCCACCATGAGACAACCACTACTCTCCCAGGAGGTAAAGACAGCCCCCCTGGACCATTCACAAATGAAGTTACGAACGGTGCACGCCCACTTCCCGCGACGCCGTCTACTCCAGGCTCACATCAGCCCCTAACAGCTCATCTCAGTGTTTTAGGAAACCTCTCTGTTCAGTTTCCTTTTATAGACACACACACGAAAGTGAACAAATGTTCAGTCAGCACACACTTACTGAGCACCTACTATGCACCAGGCACCGATTCACATCAGTGAACCAAGACGCGATCTCTCTCCTGTGGAGCTCACAGTCTTTCCGAAGGAAACGGATAAGGGACAATAAGCCCAGAGAGTTCCTTGGTGGTCCAGTGGTTAGGACTCTCCACCGTCACTGCCAAGGGCCTGCCTGGGCTCAACCCCTGGACAGGGAACTGAGATCCGGCAAGCTGCGAGGCTCTACCAGACAAGAAAATCAGGTACTGTCTTAGAAAGTAAAAAGAACTATTTTAAAAAAATTAAAGGACATTCAAGCAGATAAGGGGGCAGGAGTAGCCCATCCTGGTCAGGAGAGGTCTCACGGAGAAGCGACCCCAGAGCAAACCTCGAAGGCTGTGAGGAATGAGGCCAGCCCCAAGGCAGCAGAGTGTCCAGCAGGCGGGGGAGACTGAAGGTGGAACCAGAGACTCAGAAGGACGGGGGCCTCTACTGGAGTGACATGGAGCCGCTGATGGGGCTGAGCGCAGAGGACACACTACTCGAGTTTCCCTTTAAACAGACCGTGGGCCTACTCTCTCTCTGTCTCTCTCTCTCTCTCTCACATACTCACACACACACGTGCACACCCACACTCACACTGGCTGTCATCAACCTTTTACCCATGAATTTTAGCACTCACTGGTAATTCTTGATTCTTATGTAAAGCAATTATTACTATGGTGGCTGCCAAATTTGCTAAGTCCTTCTGCATTTACTAGTTCATGTTCTCCTGAAGGAATGGCTTTCCTGTGGCTATTTTTATGTGATACAAACACCTCCTGTTTCTCTACTGCTTTATTAATTTAAATCAGCGTGGACAACACATGGGCTACAATGGCTTCTGAGCACTGCAATCCATGACCGTCACGTCCACCTTGGTGCTCAACGGGCCCAGGCGTGGCCCCCAGGAGCCAAACTGGCTTCTGTGTCCAGGGCACACGCCCTCGTCGTTCTGTGAGCACTCGCCTCGCTCTGGCCTGAGAAGATATTCTAGTTCACCCTGTCCTTTCTCTGTCCCTGTCTTGGAAGCAGCCATTTCTCCAAGGAGCCTGGTTCTTATTAGTGAGAATGACGTTTAGAAACTAAGATGGGGAAAAGAGATTCACTCATGGTTCCTAGAGTCTCCACGCTTGTAGACCTCAGCAGACAGAGTGGGACACACGTGCACAGGGGTATGTGTGCACACGCTTGTATCTCTTTCTAGATCTATCTGCATGTACATATTCAAAACAATTAGTTCACACTGATACTTCTGGTTTCAATCCAATACCAAGGGCTTATTCTAGCACTTTCCTTTTCCTTTTTTTGTTTTTAAATAATGTCCCTCTGCAAAAGGGAGAAGTTTGGTTTCCATTATCTGCAATTGATTTCCTTATTTGCTCAATCCAAGAATACACACAGAGCGGCTTCAGAACTGTTAACCCATACCCTCTCTGAAAAACTGGCAAAGTACCAGGAGTTTCAGTATTTCTTCACAAGGTCTAACAATCCTTAGTCTAAGAATCTGGAGTCACAATGCTGTGTTCAAAGGTTACCAGGGTTCCATCTCTATCCCTTCCCCAAAGTGCGATTACATTATTCATTTGAAATATAGTTAAGTTATTATTTCTATCTGCATTCCTTTTTTTTTTTTTAATCCACTCTGGTCGATTATTTATTTTTTTGCATATGTGAAACATTACCATGGTTCTAAAAGTCAAAACCATGTAACACGACGTTCTCGGAGAAACGCCCCCTCCCTTCACACACCCATCCTACCTACTGCCACCCGCTCACTCTATCAACTGGTTTCCAATTGATCATCTTTTGTGTGTGTTTCCTCTACAAATAAGATAAAGGGTATTTTTCTTTTTTAATCTCCTTTCTTACAAAAGAGAAAGCATATTAAGGACCCTCTTACACTTTGATTTTTTTCTCTTAATGTGCCCCAGAAATCACTTCAAATGAGTCATAAAGGTCCTTCTTATTCTTTTTTTTAAAGATGGAAAAAAGAAACGGGTGGCTCCATTGTGCAGCTGTATTTATTCAATCCCTTTCCCCTGCACTGGGATTACGGTTATTTCCAGTATTTTGCAACTACAAACAAGGTGCAATTAATAATCCTGAGCACGTGTATATTTTCACACTGTTGGAGGTGTGTCTTCAGGGTGAATTCCTAGTAGCACTGCTGGGTCAGAAGGTACACGCACACGTCATTCTATCACACGTCGCCAAATCCCCTCCAAAGTGGTTGTGCCACTCTGCATTCCCCCCAGCAACGTACAACGCTGGCTGTTTCCTTACAGGTCCACCGACAGAATGTGTTGTTATACTTTTTAATTTCTGCAAATCTGGTAGGTGAGAAACCGTACCTCAGAGCAGTTTTAATTTGCATTTCTCTAATTATGGGTACGGTTGAACGTCTTTTCCTATGTTTAAGTACCATTTTTATCCCTTTTCGGGGGACTGTCTCCTTTCCTCATTTTCCACTCCATTTTTGGTCTTTTACCCTTTGTAAGAGTTTCTACCCTTCGTAAGACTAGCTTTACTAGTCCTGTATCTATGATACACGTCCCAGCAAGTCAGCTGTCTTTAGACTTTGTTATGTTGGGTTTTTTTTCCTTTTTTATGGTAGAGGTCCTACTGATTTTAGGTAGTACCTTTATCACATGCTAAATTTTTATGTAATTGAATCTACTTCAGGCTCCCCTGGTGGCTCAGGCAGTAAAGAATCTGCCTGCAATGCAGGAGAGACCTGGGTTCGATCCCTGAGTCGGGATGATCCCCTGGAGAAGGGAATGGCTACCCACTCCAGTATTCCTGCCTGGAGAATTCCATGGACAGAGGAGCCTGGCAGGCTATAGTCCATAAGGTCAATTTGATTCTAGAAGTAGAATTTACTTATAGTCTATTCTACCAGCCTGTTTATCTAGCCATGAGTCAGCACCATACAGCTTTAATTATAGAGGCTTTGTAGTATGCTTCAATGTCCGATAGGGTAAGTTTCCTGGTAGCTTTTGTGCTTTTCCATTCTTTCTTGCATGCTTCTTTTACATATGAACTTTAATATCAACTAGAATGAAATCTTTTAATGACTGTATCATATTTGTTCACATTTACTGATATGACTGATACATGTGGTCTCAATATGATCACACGACAGTACAGTTACTATGTGCCTCATATTTACAACGCTGCTTTTTCTCTAAGTGATGTTTTCTTTGCTTGCTCACTCACTGACTGATTGTATTTAAGCTTATTTTTATGTATGGTGTTAGGAAGTGTTCTAATTTCATTCTTTTTACACGTAGCTGTCCAGTTTTCTCAGGACCACTTATGGAAGAGACTATCTTTTCTCCACTGTATATTCTGTTTGTATTTAGGAATGTTTGTATATTTGTTCTCATGCTTATCTTTGTACCTATAACATTTTAAAGCCCTTATATTCCCCTTTTCTTAGATATCATTTTAGCATTTTGTCAATTTTTAATAGTCTTATCTATTACATACCTAGCAATCAGAGAGTTCATTTTACTTTCATCTTTATCCCCTACCTTATTTTTTGCTTAGATTACTTCTACTGTATTAGAACACATAACATTTATATATTAATACTTTGGCCTCATCATGACCTTTGTTTTCATCTTATCTCAACAATTAAATACATTACACACTCACTCTTGGTCCTTAGGCTGAAGTTTTCCCATTCATCTCTTTGGAGCATGAATCTCATTGTCCGGAAGACTCCTTGAGACTGGCTAATGGGTACAGAATGCTTGTGTATTTACAATGGTTTTTCTTCAATACTTGAAAGACACATTTATCTTTGATTCACAATTTCTTTGAAAATGCTGCTCTGTTGATGTCTTGCTTTGGATACTGTTTTCAAGACATTTGACGCCAGTTTAAATCTTTCGCCTGTAAGTTATGTTTTTGTTTTTGCTTGGAAGCCTTGAGGATTTGTTCTTCATCTTTAAAGTCAGCTAGCATTACTAGAAGACCTCTCAGACTTGATTGTTGTTGGTCAGTGTCCTAAGTACACAGTGAGACACTTCACTGTGCAAATGTAGACTTTTCATTTGTAGGAATTCTTAGCTTGCAGCTTTACACATTGCTTCTGTTCCATTAATTCCTTTTCCTTCTTCACGGGCTCCAATTATGTACATGCTGTTTCTTCCCTGGGTTTCATTTGAACCACTTTCTGTGAACCCTTCTACTTCGTTCTTTACCTTATTTTTCTCTCTTGGCTGTTTCTCAGCCTTTCTTCAATGCCCTTTATTAAATCTCATGTGAATCTATTCTTCCTTGAGCATCTTGAGATTTAGCCTTAATTTCAGATAGAATTTTATCATTTTTCCTGTACAGTAAATCCATCTCTTTTCTTCATCTTTTTGCCTGTTTCTGATTTCTGGATTCCTGATATAAGGGTTTGTCTTGTTGCCTCTCCAAATGCTTGAGGATGTTAAAGCCAGTTTAGAGTGCTGTCTGTGTTAAATAGCTTCCTTCTGCTTTGTGGTGTTTGTTTCCTTGGGGGTGGCATTTCTTTAGTTGAAGTATTTATTTCCTTTAACATTTTATTACAAAGAACTTTATATATCGCAAAAATTGAATTTTAAGATGAATACCTGTATCCTCATGAGCTAGATTCCACAACTGTTATCATTTTGTTCTAACATATATACTCATCTGTCTGGCCATCTATTTTAGTTTTTGGAAGAGTTTGAAAGTTGCAGACATTAGTACAGTTCATCCCTAAACACGAAAGCAAGCATGCCATTAGGCAGCTTAGAGTTAGTTAAAACAGTATCTTCTGAGGTAAAATTTACCTCCAGTAAAGAGCATAAATCTTTAGAAAGCACCATTCTCTGAACTCTGGCAACTGCATACAGCCACATAAATCACATGTTATAAAAATTCAGAACACTTTCACTACCACCACCATTTCCTCATGCCCCTCCCAATCTGTGTCTGCTCTATGCCTTCTGGTGAGGGGGTGGGGGTTCCGGTCACACACACACACACACAGTTCTGATTTTTATTCACCTTGTTTTGGTCCATCCTAAAATGTCATGTAATGCCATCACATGTATATACTCTTCTATAAGATATATTTTCCCTCAGGAAAGCTAACAGGTGTGCAAGCAACAGCTCACTAGGATGTGCTTGCTTTTTACTTACACAGGATTTGGAGTGTGGGCATTCCTGGTCTCTTGGTCATGTTTAAGGTGTGGTTTTGTAGTCTTATTTGTTTCTGCTTTTCCATACTCTTTGGAGGATATGTAGAGAGACCTAAATTTAAATAACCATTCATAACACTTCTGAGTGTGAACATTTTCAAACATAAAGGAAGACAGAGTGACTAATATTCACCCAAATTTAAAAATTACCAAAATTTGCCACACTCAGATTTGATCCCTGGTCAAGGAAGTAACATTCCACATGCTGCAGAGCAACGAAGCCTGCATGCCACAACTAGAGTCCGCGCACCGCAACAAAAGATCCTGCATGATGCAACTAAGCCCCCTTTGGCAGGCCAAAAAAAAGGATACATTATATATATACACACACGCACACATATTTAGAAATACATATATTTGTGTCAAACCCTCCGTCATAAAAGGAAAGAGAATGACCAAATATGAAGGGATAACAGTTCCTACAGGACAGAGGTGGGCGGGGTGGGCAGAGGGGCCCTCACAGGGGTGCAGGTTGCAGATAATGTTCTAGCTCTGAGGCTGGGTGGTAGATTTATTATTTTATAATATTACCATAAACAATAATATTAATTAATAATAATATAAAACATTATTTTATAATATTATTTGTATATTATTAAATAAATATGAATGAGCCATGTCTGGATCAATGATGACAGTGTGATCAATTAAGGATTATGACTGACTTTAACCTGAAGTTAAAACTTAGAGTCAATTGCCCAGCCGACCACAGTCTGTGAGGACGTCTTGCCTCCTCCCTGTCTTCACTCTCTGCCCGCACTCTGGCTGCCTGGCCTCCTGGGTGTGATCTGAACACGCCCACTGGCCTGGGCTTGGGTCTTTGATGCTGTGCTGCCTCTCCTGGGCCCAGCTCCCGGCTCACCTCACTTGCCACAGTTTTTGTAGTTTTGTTTGCTTCTGCTCCCCACACCACGCCCTCTGTCTCTCTCCACCCCCTGTCCTGTTCTCCCCCAGATCCCCACAGCCAGCATATTATACAATGCCTGGTTGGTCTCCCACCCGTGAGTGCAATGCAAGTGCCCTGAGAGCAGGGATGGTGGTCAGTGCTGAACAGAACCCAGAACTACGCCTTCCTCCCTGATGCTCAGGTTACTGAGTAAATACACAAATGCTTTAGCAACCTAGCTCACAAAAGAGCCTGACGCTTGATCTGGGACTTACCCAAAAGGCCCACCTTCACTGGAACTCCAAGGGCACCATGGTTTAACATCATGCTGTTTGAAACGAGCTCCAAGACGACCCGACACGGGTGGGGAATGCGGCTTTGGGGCTCTACCCCAGAGCCACTGAATCAGAATTTCTGGGCATCCTGCCAGGAATATGCATTGTCCACAAACTACACTGGTGACTCTTGAACCTCTCAAGTTTGAGAACTACTGAACCCAGCAGAGGAATCAATGCCCTAAACAGTTAAGCAGTTTGGCTGTTCAATGGTCTTTCCCATTTCAGAGAGCTTGGGATACAGCAAAATAAGACGATGAGTCTCACGGTTTAAAACAGATGTATCATTCAAAAACAAGGCACGAATATGCTAAAGAAACTGAAGGTTGGTAAAAATGCACATTAAAGAGACTGATAAATGAGTTTTATCTGCTGCAAACCATGTAACATATAAAGAAAGATTAATTTATAAGATATTAAGGTATGTTCCAAATATCACGGCTGAAGGTTCATTTTTTCCTTCTCTTGCATTTTCATACCTAGTGGATCAGTAAAACATTGTGGATTAATATTTTAAATGCCGAAAGGAGCCAGTTGCTTGTTCTAGTCTGACTCAGTTAAGCTCTTACAATATTTTGACTGTTTGAAGAAATTAATAATGGGATGTTAGGCGGTAGATTAACTGAAACTAAATATCAACAGAGCTAGATTTATTTTTGGATGACTGAGCTCATCTCTTCAAAGAACGGAAGCAGGATTCATTGTATCATAAGTTATTAACTTACACAACATGAAACAGCCCCCGAACAGAGCCGGCCACAGCAATTAAGGCTTACGTAAGAGGCTGAAAGTTTAGACTTCGCATTAGCCACGACTGGGCTGTCCAGGCTCCAGTCGGTGACCCCAGGCTCACAGAGACGCCAGGAGCAGTTCAGATGATAACTGCCCGGAGAGTTCTGGAAGCAGGCTAGTACTGAGGCCTGCTCCATCTCCCCTAAGCAACAGGTCCTCCTTGCAGCAGTGGGGAGAGACTGACACACTCAGAAGGGAAGGACGCTTTTCTGTGTCGCTCGTGGGGTCACACAGCGAACCCTGACTCCGCCTCTGTCGGTCCCCCTTTCTCTCCTCCACCCTGTCTCCTGTGCCCTGCTCCCCGTGGGTCCATCAGCAGGTGTGTGCCTGGGCTTCCAGGTCAAGCACAGAGCCCGGGCCCACAAGTGATTGCTCCTAAGTCTCACAGGCTCTGAAGCCTGATGCCTCCAGGACAAGGAAAGGCAGGCTGAGCTTTTAGAGGAGCCACATTGATCCCAAATTGCCTTACAACGCACCTTTTCTATATACAGCCCTCATTTTTTCCTTTCCCCTCCTACACTGTAAAGAAGCTATGATGACAGGTTGGGACTCCCAGGAACCGATGTCTATAGATCTAAGGCACTCTGCTGCTTCTTGGCAGGGACTGCCTGCTGAAGGAGGAAACCAAACGGGGTCACCAAGCCTGCCTCTTGTTCACGGAATGCTCTAGACTTCAGTGACTTTATGCCATTTCCCCATGCGTGCACAAAAAAAAAATCCAAAAGCCCCTCTGCACTCACATACCAAAACCAGAAGAGATCTATACTGATGACAAAACCAGGGAACAGGCTGATCATGGAGGTCAGGCTACTAACTAGTCATTTCTGGACTGATGTGTACAGCAGAGTGGGCAGCACACCACTATATCTTACAGTTGTGTGACTTTTGGAAAAAACTATCTACTCCAGTGCTCCCAACATGCCCCTTCCTCTGCTAGACAGGGGTCTGCACTGGCTCAATGGCTTGGGATAAAGCTTAAAAATATATCCCGGTGTATGTACAAGAATGCTCATGCCAGCATTATTTATTTATTTACTTTTGACACATACACACGGCTCTATTTATTTCTTTAACTTATTTCTGGCTGCGCTGGGTCTTCGGTGCCGCGTGCGGGCTTTCTCTAGCTGCAGAGGATCTCTGTGTGTGTGGGCTTCTCATTGCAGTGGCTTCTCTTGCTGGTGGGGCAAGGCTCTAGGAGCATGGGCTTCAGGAGTCGCAGCACTCAGGCTCGGCAGTCGCGATGCGCTGGCTCTAGGGCGCACAGGATTCAGTAGCTGTGGCTCACGGGCCCTAGAGCGCGCAGGCATCAGTAGTTGCGGTACACGGGCTTAGCGGCCCCACAACATGTGGATCTTTCCGGAAAAGGGATCGAACCTGTGTCCCTTGCATTGGCAGGCAGACTCCTATCCACTGCACCACCAGGGAAGTCCTTATACTACCATTATTTAAAAAGCAAAACCAGAAACCACCCAAACACACAGTGACTGGAGAAAGAATAAAGTGTGCATGGTTACAGACTGAACCATCACACAACCAAGAAGATGATCAGACTGTCACACACAACCACCAACATGGCTGCATGTTAGAAACAATCACACAATATGATATTGTTCTTATAAAGTTCAAAATTCAACAGAACTCAATGATACGTTACTCGGGGATACATATGGGGATACATGTCCACGTGGTAACTCACACTTAGAAAAGGAAGAGGAGATGATTATCAGGATGGTGGTGATGTTGTTGGGAAGGGTGGGGGTTGAAGAGAAGAGCACATTGGTTATACTCTGCTTCTTAGGTTGGATGTGAGCTCAGGTGTTCAACATTAGACTTTATAACTGACATACAAATGACATGACTTAAAAAATAATAAGGAAAAATTACCTGCCTGGTAATTCTGGTCATCCAAATCTTTTTTTCTTTTTTTTTTTCGGCCACACTGTGCAGCATGTGGGATCTTAGTTCCTTGACCAAGGATTGAATCCGTGCCCCCTGCAGTGCAAGCTTGGAGTCTTAACCACTGGACCACCAGGGAAGTCCCCCGGTCGTCCAAATCTCACTCAGCACCACCATGAACTACAATCAGGGATGGGAGCAAGGAGCATCCTGGAGGCTTGGGAGCAGTGTCCTGGCCCCACGACCCAGGAGAAACCACCACCTTGGGTTCCTCACTTGTAAAATGAAAACAATCGGTGCTGCCTCCCTCGAGGGCATGATGAGGGTGAGAGGAGATGAGGCTAGGTAAACCCCAGCCTCCTCAGGGACGGGGACACTTACTGTGTCAGCGATTGCTGCTTTCTTGGCCCTGCTTCCCTTCCCTGGGGGGAATGACCCCCTCTACTCCACGGTGGTTCTGGGGGCCTACCAAAGCAGGACCCCCCCCCCAACCCCAGGTTAGGCCAGCGGCAGTGTTCTCCCTGGATGCATGAGTACAGGCATGGGCAAAAGGATGGAAGGCAGCTGATGCCCAATCACTTGGGCCACAGGGTCCCCAGGGATGCAGTCCTGCTCCTGACACCCTGGAGCCATCCTGCTTTCTCTTCTTCCTGACAGAGCAGCTCTATCTTCATGTCTGTGACCAGCCAGCATCAGTAAAGAGCAAAACAAAGACAAAAGGCAAGGCTTTTCGTCTTTAAGTTCATCAGAGGAGGCTTCTGTTGCCTGTACTCACGGAAGCCTGGCTGGCCTCCCCTTCAATCTCACTTGCCTCCCAAACTCTCAGGGTACCTGCCTCCCAGATTCACAAAGCTCACTTCAGAAGACGCTCCAGAAAACAGCTTTGACCTCTTGCCTGAACTTCATGCAGTGGTTCCCCACTGCCTACAGCACGGGCCCCACACCTCCTCCACCGCCCCAGGGAAGAGGCGACTGGCAAGGGTAGGAGGGGAGGTGGCAGCCCCCGGTCCTGCTCTCCACCCCAGGGAAAATTCCTTTCGACCTCAGAGACGTGGGTGGCAGCAGTGGAACAGAAACCTGCCATCTAATAAAATACCATCTTTTAAAAGTAAAAGCCAAATAAAGCCATCATGTTAAAAGTATGATTATCCACCTGGCAATCTGATTCTGAATCAGATCACCCAGTGCTCTTCCTGTAAATAGGCCCCACCTTGTGTGAATTCCCATGTCAACTGGGGAAGATGACAGCTAGCTGGCCAGATGCACAGTGATCTGAATTAGCCACTCATGGCAGTCAAAATGGTGTGTATAAAATAGAATTCTGCCCTTGACTCAAGCCCCTAAACTCTCATCAGCCTATTAAAACAGAAGCTTGGTGAGAAAGCAGATGAGTCTGACAGGTCACGGTGAAATAAAAGCCCACTCTCTCACGTGGAAGTAACTCTAATATCTTAACCCTGTTTACCCAGAATCCTGTTCTCTCTGCTCATTCCCATCAACGCCAAATTCCTACCTTCATCAGGAAATGGAAGCCCAACGACCCAGAAATAATCTGAGCAAACCTATCTCGCTGCAGACACTTTCGTTTTTATCTTCATTAACTCTTTGGTCCCTGTCAAGCATCCTGGGAGCAGGATTTATGTTTTGGCCGCTGGGTTTAGAGGATCTTAACATGTAGACAATCTGTACCTTTAACAGGGGGCAGAAAATACCGCATGTTTTGTAGACAGGTACAAACTGTTTTCTTTTTCGAGTGAAAGAACACCATGTTATCTCATTCACTGTATTTTTTAACTGGAAGAATTTTAAACAAAAGTAGCATGTCACCCAGATGAATGTCACTTAATTTTTTCTCACATGAAATCCCACCCATTTAATAATCCTATGTCTTTTCCCCCTCTTAAGAGAGGGGCTTCCCTGGTGGCTCAGTGGTGCAGAATCCGCCTGCCAGTGCAGGAGACATGGCTTCGGTCCCCGATCTGGAAGATCCCACATGCCTTGGAGCAATTAAGCCCATGCACCACGGCTACTGAAGCCCTCGTGCTCTACAGCCTGTGCTCTGTAACGAGAGAAGTCACTGCAATGAGAAGCCAGCGCACTGCAACTAGAGAGCAGCCCCACCCACCACAGCAAGAGAAAAGTCTGCCCAGCGATGAAGTCCCAGCATAGCCACAAACAAGCAAAGTTATTTACGCACACAATAAGTCTGTCCTCTTCAGGTAAATGGACTGAGTGAATAGTCACTCATCCTGGGTGACTGGATATTTATAAAAGTTCACAAAAGTAAAATGCTGAAGTCCAAGAAATTCACACTAGGCCCCAGAGCAGCAGTGCTGGCGAGACGTAAAAAACACTCAATCCTGAAGCTTGCCTCCATGATGACCATCAAATACCTTGCTCTCACTCAGTTAATTCTCCTTTTTTGCAAATGTGGAGGCTCCTCAATATCTGTGCTCTTCAAGTGTGTATTAGGACACAGAGCACCAGAAAAACATCTCATCACTGAAGTCTCAAACACACCTGTCTTTGGTGAATTTATGCAAATACAAACATCAGTGGTGAGGTCACAGGGCCAACTTGCTCAGAGCAGAGTCACATCAGAAACAACAAAATCAGAAACCGTCAGTGGTAAGGTCACAGACACTTGCTTCAAATACAGAATGAATTTTATAAATGACTTCCTATAAAACCTGTTTTTGTTTTAAGAGGCTGTTTTTATCAGCAGGATCCAACAGATGAGCATTTCCATTGCCTTTGGGATACTACAAAACAGATTCACCAAAACTCATGAACTGATAGGTGAGGGAGTCTTACACTGTACTTCCTGTCTGGGAACTCTTAGATGGGCTCTGGGATTTCACTCAAAAGCAAGGAATCAGCATTCAGAATTTTTAACCTAGAGAATGCCAGTAAGGAGAAGAAACACACTCTTCACCATCTAACTGGGACTGAATTTCCATTCCTGAGCTCCAACAACACAGAAACACGCACATGTCCCTACAGACAGGTCAGACAGAACTTACCAGAAGCATGGCGGATGTCCCATTGGGTCTGGACAAGTGGATGGTCATTTCAGGGAACATCCGGTCGATGCGGCTAATCACGTCGTCAACATATCTGAGAGGAAGAAACAATGTGTAAGAGCTGGAGCCCCAACTGAGAGAGAAAAATCTACAGTGCACCAGAGGCTTCTCTTCTCAGTTTAAGTTTTCATTAGTGAAATGCATTTTTAAGAAGGCCAGTGGGATTTATGAGGCTTTTTTATTTTTTATTTTTTTAGCAAAAATATGACTCCCTAGTTCCTCCTCTTGTTTTCCAGAACCATCCATTTTTTTTTAGTGATTTCTTTTGCTATTTACCTCCGCATTTCCATGTGATGTATTTTTAATGCCAGTTCTTGGTCTTTCATTTTAAGGTATGACCTTGTGGCTTTCCTCTATAGATCAGAATTTAATTCCACCGCCCTCCTGGCCACAGGGCCCCTCCCTCTGTCCCCTGGTTTAGGGG
Organism: Bos javanicus; assembly: GCF_032452875.1. Classification (NCBI taxonomy): domain Eukaryota; kingdom Metazoa; phylum Chordata; class Mammalia; order Artiodactyla; family Bovidae; genus Bos; species Bos javanicus. Next base: position 101,783,464 of record NC_083878.1, read on the forward strand.
TGGAAGTGGCTTCCTGTTTTGCTCACCTCTGCTTGCTTCTTGTTTCCTGTTTCCTTCTTATCTCAATCACCTCAACAGTCAATTCTCTGGATTAAATTCCTTCTGTTTTAAATACCTGAAGTCATTCCCATTTTTCTGGTTTGCGGCTAATGAATTCAAATTACATCACAATTTTTGCTTAAATCAGTATTTATTGTTCACATTCTAAAATATTTGCTTATTTTTTTAAGGGAATTTTTTAAAAGTCTTTATTGAATTTGTTACAGTATTGTTTCTGCTTTATGTTTTGGGTTTTTTTTTGCACGAGGCATGCAGACTATCTTAACTCCATGGCCAGGGATTGAACCCACACCCCTTGCTTTGGAAGGCGAAGTCTCAACCACTGGACTGTCAGGGACATCCCATCTGCATATGTTTTTAATAACTGAGCCACACAGTGGCTCATGGGTAATTTACAGTTATTTTTGTCTTACTGAATTTTTATTAGTTTTCTATGTACCTATTACAATTTTTTCCCTTAAAACTCTCTGCCTGACTCTAAAACTTCTCTCACTATGGTCAAACATATCAGACACTCTATCAGTTTACATTTTTTTTCTGGAAACATTCCTCTGAAAGGCAGTCTTCTGTTTTTCTGACCCAAATGGAACTTGTATCTCTTAAGATTTAATAATCATTGAGATTACCGACACTAAGCACTCAGCGTGGCATACACTAAAACCTCAAAAATTATAAACACTCTCACTGGACTATCATGGGCATTATGGGTAGTCTGCAAAGATGTCCTCTCTTTGCAGGAAGACTCCCTCCCGCCTCCACCACCCCAGTGGAAGCCCACTGAGGCTATGCCAACCCACAGCCTGAGCAGAGCTAGGGCTGGGTCTGGTTCAGACCCTCTGAGAGGAGAATCACAGCAGCACTCGTGCTCACTGTCCACAGTCACATGACACAAAGGGGCTGCAGAACACAACAGCTGAGACTCAAAACTACCTGTTAAGGCTTTAACATTTGATTTTATACCCGTCGGGTATGACAAATTACATGTCTATTAGATCAGGGACATGTAAAAGATATGTTCTCTTGGGAAAAGAGAGAGATTAGCTCTCCACTTGCAACATGAACAGACTTTAGTGTGAAACCTGGCGCTCACAAGAGAGAGCAGACAACACAATGCTGTGAATATCAACATACCAACTGTGGGAAGTTAGAAAGTAATCTTGCTGATTAACTTATCAGGTTTTCCTTAGAGAATGCTCCATGCAGCTTTAGACTTCAAGCTGACAAAGGAGGAGAACTCCAGAAGGCCCAGTGCTGAGGAGTGATGCTAGGAAGACCAGAGCAAAGATGTGTGAAAAGAGGTGGAGAAGCCTTCAAGGCTACTTGCCCCTGCAGAAGAGGGCTGCCTGCAGGAAGACTCAACGTATTCTTCAAGCATGTAAATAACTTTAACAAACTCAGGTACCACACAGTCATCTTCCACCTTGAGAAAGGACCATAAGAGGAGGTTGTGGCATTAAAAAGCAAACTAGCTCAGAAAGAACAAGAGGTGTAAGAGGTACTGCTTAAAGGCAGGGCCCTACAAGGCCCTATTTCTGTGGACTTTGAAAACGGTTAAGAAACAATCTTTCCTGGATGGCTGAGAGGAAGACTGACAAAGACATCATGTCCATGGTCCTTCCTAGATTTACAGCTTCCGGATGCACAACCTCAGCTCTCAGCTTAAATGCTACAAGGAGATGAAAAGATGAAGAGAGGAGGAAATGAACACATTTTTCATTACTACCTCCTGTTTCTGGAGATGGTGGAAGACATGTGGCAAGATTCATGTCAAAAGTTGACACCAGGTCACTGGAAACATCTCTGCATTTACATACTTCTTTGCTAACTCTATGTGTATGGCTTAAACTCTGTTCTTTCAGACTCAGCAGGAAGCAAAAACCTGCTGTCCTGTGTGGACGGAGGTCATTGCTAAGTATATGCTAATGGGGAGGGGGGCTGGCAATGCCTTCTGAACGAATCCTCAATCAATAGCCATCATAGCTCTGGACAGCAAAATGCAAATGAATGTGCAGAACTTCAGCACAAAGGTATCCTAATCTGCTCTCCCGTGTACTGTTCACCTTGAAGGGAATACTTTCTAGAACACTCGTGTCTCTAATAGGCTAAGAACTTTGGGGGATAGATAGGCTAGGTGATGATTCCAGAACCAAGTTCAGGGTGTAGACTTCCAGGATACTAAGCCAACTACCTGACCTGCTTTCAGCAGGAGCCAGCGTTCTGAAAGGGCAGACGATAAATGTTTCTGGCCATTTCTGGAATCCTTTATATGTGAACTCTTTACTTGCAAAGGAAGGCCATGGAGGGAGAAAAAGAGTTCCTAGGAGAAATATCTAACGTGGACACAGGGAAGTAGAGAGGTCTGGGGCAGTAGTTTTTGTTCCCTCTCCAACCAGTGATCTCAGATAAAGCTCAGCAAGCTCGATCCAAAGATTTTATTAAGCACAAATGCATTTCAAGGAGACTGTTTTTCCTTCCCGTGCCTAACATAAAGGAGATGCAAATTTCCTTTTTACAGGTGACATTATGTATTTGCCAAAAAGAGAAAAAGTCAGCTGCATCTTTCACTGAGGAAAACAGTGTCTAAATCCTAGAAGCAAAGAAGCAAAACATTTCATTTTCAAGTAGACCCAACCTTCAAAACGCAGACCCACCACTAGTGACTTGACAGAAATAAGGAAAGCTTGGAACGGCGAGCTAAAAAGCTGGAGGCTGAGGAGATGACATTTTCTTTCTGCCGGGGCTGGGGGCTGGCCTGGCAGGGGGTCCTGGTTTCCTCTCTGGCAGCATCCCCCGGCCGGTGTGCCCCGCCAGCCATGCCAGTGCGTGCAGAGCTGGGCGTGAAGGGCCAGGACAGGTAGGAACAGTGCGCTCCCCGCCCTCCCACACACCACCATATGTTCCACTCCGCTCTGCGGCAGGATCGAATTACTTTAATTTTTACCTTTGGAATATAGGCAAATAAGCGCTAACACAGCAGCGGTGACTAGTTTACACTTGAGCAGACGTGGTGCGGAACGACATTAATTTAGTGCCAAATTGAGCAGTGAGTCACAATTTGCACATATCTGTCAACCTGTTAACAGGGTAATAACTTGGAAAGATTGCTGTTCCTATTTACATTACAGAGGCCTTTCGAAAACAGAGAGCTGCTTCGTTCTCCCTCCATGAAGCACGCAGCCCATCCGCGGGCTGGCTGGGCCAAGAACCAGACTTTTAGAAACATAAACTCCTAGAAATCACAGGTTCAGATCAAGGTGTGATTCATAGCTTCAGTATTTTCAGGTAGAAAATGAATCTTTCAGCAATTAAGAGAATTCCGTTTCCCTGGCCTGCCCTCCCCCCGTTACAGTCAGACTCTCAATGGTTTCTGATTCAATTTCCTTAGCGCATCTGACGGTTCCTTCTCAGGGTTTCCAAAGGCATCCTTAGCACCAAGTTTCAGTCTCAACTCTTGCCACATCTCTGCTTCATCACAAACAATCACGCCATTCTCAGGCTCCTAACGTTCATCTCTGAAGCCCTATAAACCTTGCTCTCTTCTGATTTTCTTCAAGGAGCTTGGCCTCCTTCTCTAAGTGTCTTTAATCAGAGAATTAACACTGGGACCCCAGAGGTCCTCTTACTCAACGTCCCTGTCACTCTAGGGACTTAACAACACCTCCAAGAGGTGGTCTGCTTAAGTCCACCATCCTGGAGCACGGCTCACAAGGCAGCCCCACTCACTACTGGACTACCAGGCTGCTTCCAACCCACTGACCAGCGTCTTCACTCAATTCCCCCCCTTCAGTCTTGAGCCTTGTGAAGCCACATACAGGCGCTTCCTCTGAAATCTAAGGCTTTCTGCAAACACATAAAAGACTATTAGGCTTCCGGCTTATCGGTGCTTTTAACTCTTTCTTGGATCACAGATTCCTTTCAGAAGGTGCTGAAAACAAAAATACATGTCTACACACAGTTTTCCATACAATTTTCTGCAGTTTATAGGTCCCTTAAAGACCATTCATGGACCCCAAGTTCAGAATAGCTGCTCTGGACCTGTTCTAGAATGAGGCGCCTGGTTTTCCTCTTTGTTCCTTTCTGAATGGTAAATTGTAGTATTTTTCAATAAAGCCGTCTTCATCTTAGAAACACATGTTCATCAGCCCACAAGTGAACGCACTGGAATGCTGCACGGGGCACACCGGATCTCCTAGCTCTGATTATCTTAAAGTCATGGCTCCATGTTGGAGCCCAAGGTTAATGTTTGTTCTTAAACTACTGCCTCTCACTGCTAATCTTTTCAACAAAGGCAAAAACCTACTTCTCTGACCGTAGAGGTCACCTGACAGTAAGGAAACCTTTCCTCCCTGACAGCCACGTCACACCTCGGCTTTACGGAAACTCCGTGCTTCTATAAAGAAAGAGCCCCTGCCTTCTGCATCACCCCTTAAGGCTTAAGTCAGCGGTGAACTCAACCTCAAGTCCTAGGAGGGCCAAGTCCAGGTGCTGGTCTGGCCCCGCCTCCTCCCCCCATGACCCCAGCAGCTCGCAGCGCCCTGCAACGCGCTCTGCATTCTCTGCCTGGAGGATCCGTCTGGTAACCCCCCACCCCACACCCAGCTCAGCTTTGGGCTGGGCCCCCCACCACTCAGTGGCCTTCATCTCATCTCTATGGCACCTTTTAATCCTCTCTGTGTCTCCCGTCCCAGCTGTAATTAAGCAATTTTTCCGGGTGATTATTTGTTTAATGTCTATCTCCCCAACAGGTCTCTCCACGGAATCACATTTCTGCCTTCTTTAGAAAGGCGGAATCCCAGCACATGGCCAACTGTACCTGGCACCCACCAGACACTCCTCAAATATTTGCCCAAGAAAGAGACAGGACATTCGAAGTAAGCTATGCAAATACCAGTCGGGCAGTTATGAAACGACTCAACACAAAGTTCTCTTTAGCAGATGAAGATCTGAGGTGTTGAGGAGTTCATCATCTTAGCCAGCAGTATCACTACCAGCAGCAGCCATAGAGCCCCACGGAAGCAACCTCAAAGCAGGCAGGAGACGCTTCCAAGTCTTACTGCCTAAGACGTGGCTACAAAACCCCTGCATCTGTTTTAGGAGAAGCTCGATGCCTCCTGGAAGCAGGAGCCTTCTGAAGATGTACACTGCGTTATCAACATGCCAGTTTTCAAATGCTGCTTCTAATGAACTAATTAATTCTGCAAAAACATTAGTACAAAGATGCGTGCTACCAAATCGGGATCACAATACCCCCAAACGATAGCAAGACAGAACGTGGAAGACATTTCCAAAGATACCGGTTTTGTAAAATGTTAGTTCTCTCCCTTGCACAATGAAATACATGGCAAAGCATTTGTCATTAAAGCCTTAAAATAACTTGCTGGACAGATGGCTTAGCTCTCTATAAAGTCTGACCCCTCCTCAAAAGAAAAAAAACAACCAACAAAGCTGGACTCTGGCCAGTGATCCCGTGTTAGTGAGATGCTTAGCAGCTCGAACCAGATATTTAAATAGCATTTACCCCACACGGTGCACACAACACATGCTGTTCATTTTCTCCCCCATACAAAACCTGAAAGTTAGGGATGCATAGATTAATAAACCACCTTCTTGGGGAAAGGGTGATGCCCAGGAGATAACAAAAAGGGAGCAATTTACACCATCTGAAATTGATTTAAGATTTTCCTCTACACCTGTCCAAAAATGATGAGACCGAGTGGACTTTGCTGGTGGGTGGAAACAGAAAGGGGTTTGTTTAATTACTTTGTGAGAATGAGATTGCCTGAAACTCCAACTATTAATCTCAATATGATGAAGAAACAGGATTGGGAACTTAGGTCAAACTTGCTCACTCCTCCCAATTTGGTCAAACTTCTTAGGTTTGTAAAATATTGAATCGACATGTCTATAAAAGGAGTTTGGTTGTTCTCTAACTGTACATTAAGAAGGAAGACCAGATGAGTTGGGGGCTTCCCTGGTGGCTCAGCAGAGAAGGCAATGGCACCCCACCCCAGTACTCTTGCCTGGAAAATCCCATGGACAGAGGAACCTGGTGGGCTGCAGTTCACGGGGTCACTAAGAGTTGGATACGACTGAGCGACTTTACTTTCACTTTTCACTTTCATGCATTGGAGAAGGAAATGGCAACCTACTCCAGTGTTCTTGCCTGAAGAATCCCAGGGACGGGGGAGCCTGGTGGGCTGCTGTCTATGGGGTCGCACAGAGTCAGACACGACTGAAGTGACTTAGCAGCAGCAGCAGCTGGTGGTGGCTCAGTGGTACAGAATCTGCCTACCCCACTGCAGGAAATGTGGCTTCGATCCCTGGGTTGGGAAGATCCCCTGGAGGAGAACACGGCAACCCACTCCAGTATTCTTGACCAGAGAATCCCAAGGTCAGAGGAGGCTGGTGGGCTACAGTCCATGGGCTCGCACCGAGTCAGACATGACTGAAGCAACTAAGCAGCAGATGGTGGTCTAGTCGCTAAGTCGTGTCCAACTCTTGAGATCCCATGGCCTATAGCCTAATGGGCTCCTCTATCCTCAGGTGAGAATACTGGAGTGGGTTGCCATTTTCTTCTCCAGAGGATCTTCCTGACCTAGGAATCGAACCTGGGTCTCCTGCATTGCAGGCAGATTCTTTACCTACTGAGCTATGAGGGAAGTCGTAAGCAGCAGATGAGTTACAGACAAGAAGAGCAGCTTAGATTCCTCCACTCTCTCTCACTGCACCCACTCCCTTACCACTTCTGCCCACCTAGCGGCCTGCCTACTGTTAGTCCCCTTCAAGAAAAGACACACAGGGACTTCCCTGGCACTCCAGTGGTTAGGAATCCACCTTCCAATGCAGGGGTCACAGGTTCAAAGCCCTAGCTGGGGAACTAAGATCCCACATGCAACTAAGCCCTAAGGTGTGAACACCTCCTGCTGTGCCACAACAAAGAGCCCACACAGCCAAAGATAAATAAGTAACAGACCTGAGGATCTGTTTCTTACCATAGGAAAGAAAAAGACACTCAAAACTTCAAAATTTCTTTATGGAAACTCAACACCTAAGGAGATACAGATCAGGAAGGCATGCTTCCTTGGAGGGGAGCTGCAGCCAGGCCACGGATGTAGAAGAGCGGCTTCTTCCTCTTCTCCCTGAACAGCCGATGAACTCTGAACTACATCGGTGTGTAACCTGAAGAATCACCTGGGCAGGCAAACAAAAGCCACCTCCATTTCCATAAGGTGAAATAAATGTGCACTCACCACCTAGACTCATACAGAGTCTAACCTCTCTTCTTCTATTAGGTACAAGCAGCCTAGTAAACCCTGGTTATGTACAAACTGGAACACATAGCAAACACCATCACAAGACAGAATTTTTCCTATACTATCCTAGTTTGTAACTATCCCTATTATATCTATTAACAAATATTTATTGAGTGCCTTGGGCTTCCCTGGTGGCTGAGTGGTAAAGAATCCACATGCAATGCAGGAGTCATGGGTTTGATCCCTGGGTCGGGAAGATCGTCTGGAGGAGGCAATGGCAACCCACTCCAGTATTCTTGCCTGGGAAATCCCATGGACAGAAGCGCCTGGTGGGCACAGTCCCTGGGGTTACAAAGAGTGGGACAGGACTGAGTGACTAAACCATCAAAACAGAGAGGTAGCGCTCACTTCGGCAGCACATGGACTAAAAAAGAGGAGAGGTAACGAGTTTAGTTTGTAAACTATCCCTATTGTATCTATTAACAAATATTTAATGAGTGTCTACAGTTGTCAATAATTACTGTGTTCAGGGAATGATCTTAAGTATCTAAGGATTAAAAAAAAAACAAAACTGGAATGAAAGGTGGGATGGAGGTTCACAAGCGAGGGGACATGTGTGTGTCACCTATGGCTGATTCATGTTGATGTATGGCAGAAACCAACAGAATAATGTAAAGCAATTCCTACAATGCAGGAGACCCGTGTTCGATCCCTGGAGAAGGAAATGCAACCCACTCCAGTATTCTTGCCTGGGAAATCCCATGGCCAGACGAGCCTGGGAGACTATAATCCATGGGGTCGCAAAGTCGCTCAGACACAACTCACTCACTGGCTAAAAATAAATTAATTAAAAAAAAATATCGTATTAGCTGGCTCCCAGCAGACTTTCTCTGGAGGGATGGGTCCAGCCTGTGCTTTCTGCTGGAGGAGTCAGGCTGAGCAGGAAAGCAGGCCTTATTTTCCAGTTTCCAAGGCACTTGTGTGTTCTTTATCTTGTTTGATCCCTCACCAAGTCTGTAAAACTAGAAGGGCAAGTGCAAAACTCCTGCTTTATAAACAACAGAAAAAAGGAGGTTAAGTGACCTGTTCGAGGTGACAGCACAGAGTGGATGAGCTGGCCTCAGACTGGACCTCTCTGATCCCCACCCCAGGGTTTCCCTGCCCTGCCCCCCTGCGGTACTTTACAGGTCTGGGAGGACCGCACGGAAAAGGCAGACTGCCCCTTTCTCATTCCCCAGACTTTAGAAGATAACTGAGAAAGTGAGAGGTAGCGTACTGACAAAATATAATCAGTGTATGATTTTTCTCTCTCCCAATCGTTCAGTAAATACCCACTTGGTGCCTCACTGGGCCCAGGGACACAGGGATGCTCTGGTGGTTTCCACCCTCTCAGGGCTTACACTTCATTTGGTTACAAGGCATCTTCCTTCAGAAAAACCAGGACAGCTAAGTTAAAGTTCCTTCAATTCTCCTGTCAGGAGGAAAATTAAAGTGCAAAGTTTGTAGGCTACAGGAAGGGGCAGAAAAGTGAATACATTTTTTGGTTTTATTTTATATTAATAACTAGGATGCTCAACATTTAGAAAACCAAGATCACAGCATCTGGTCCCATCACTTCATGGGAAATAGATGGGGAAACAGTGGAAACAGTGTCAGACTTTATTTTTTGGGGCTCCAAAATCACTGCAGGTGGTGATTGCAGCCATGAAATTAAAAGACACTTATTCCTTGGAAGAAAAGTTATGACCAACCTAGATAGCATATTCAAAAGCAGAGACATTCCTTTGCCAACAAAGGTCTGTCTAGTCAAGGCTATGGTTTTTCCCGTGTCATGTATGGATGCGAGAGTTGGACTGTGAAGAAAGCTGAGTACTGAAGAATTGACACTTGTGAGCTGTGGTGTTGGAGAAGACTCTTCAGAGTCCCTTGGACTGCAAGCAGATCCAACCAGTCCATTCTGAAGGAGATCAGTCCTGGGTGTTCTTTGGAAGGAATGATGCTAAAGCTGAAACTCCAGTACTTTGGCCACCTCATGCGAAGAGTTGACTCATTGGAAAAGACTCTGATGCTGGGAGGGATTGGGGGCAGGAGGAGAAGGGGACGACAGGGGATGAGATGGCTGGATGGCATCACTGACTCAATGGATGTGAGTTTGAGTGAACTCCGGGAGATGGTGATGGACAGGGAGGCCTGGCGTGCTGCGATTCATGGGGTTGCAAAGAGTCAGACACGACTGAGCGACTGAATTGAACTGAATAACTAGGAGGTAAACGTTTTCCTCAACTTCTGTTCTTCTTGCATTAAAAAATTCATTCAGATACTGGTGGGTTCTAGTTTTCCCTAAAATGTTTAAACAACGTATTAAGCTTAGGGAAGAATTTACAGTTTCACTCGGGATCTACCTCCTCTGCAAGCCCTTCCATGTTACACAGAGGGGGGAAAGAATTCCCAAACAAAAATCCACACTGAGCTTTCCAACAAGACCAATTAACAAGTTGTTAAATTGGTCACCTATGTCAGAGCTGCAAAAATGACCCCTGGAGCTCACAGCTCACTCACTCTCTCACAGCTCACAGCTCACTCACTCTCTCACTTTGGGCTCCAGTAACCAAACTCTTCTGCAGGGGAAGGGCTGGCCTGGGCTATTACTGCACGGGTCCCTGGGATTCCCACACCCGCTGGTCCGTTTACTAAAGACCTCTCACCCTGGAAATCGTCCCTCTGCTGGAGTCTCCTCCCGGAACAATAAAGATTCTTCTCAAACAAATCCTACGACATTAAAACCAACCCTGCAATTCTCCTGCTAGAGTAAGAAAGCTGAAAAACAGTTCAATTAATTGAGAAGACTGATACGACTATTCTAAATTGGTAATGAAGTACAACTTTACAGCCACTCTGCTTACTTAATGCAACGTCATTCGTCAACAAGTATTTCCTGGGGTGTTATAACCATGGGATGTGGCTAGTTTTGAAATTCATGGCATTTAAACAGAATTATGGAATCATAATGAAAGTATCTGCCTCCCTGAGAAGCAGTTTGCTCCTCCTCTTGCGGTTCCTTCCTCCTGAAATGCACCATGGCCCTCCACGCCGCAGACACAAACCGCTCCTTCACAGATCCCTGCCGAGCGACAGTCTGCTTTCCCCTCCACTGTCCAGTTCACACTGGCCCCAGAGCGACAATTTTCACAACGCGACGTGACACTCACAGACTGGTATGTGGTATGGACAAACATTTGCCTTAAAAAAAAAAATTTATTTATTTACTGATGGCTGTACCAGCACATGTGGGATCTTAGTTCTCTGACCAGGAATCAAACACACATGTCCTGCATTGGACATGCAGAGTCTTAACTGCTGGACCACGAGAGCCGTCCCATATGGATGAACACTTTCAACTTAAATATATGTATACTGGAAAAGACCCTGACACTGAGAAAGATTGAAGACAAAAGGAGAAGGGGGCGACAGAGGATGAGACGGTCAGAACACAATACCCACTCAATGGATGTGAATTTGAGCAAACTCCGGGAGACAGTGGAGGACAAAGGAGCCTGGCACGCTGCAGTCCACGGAGTCACAAAGAGTTGGAAACGCCTTAGCCACTGAACAACAACAGCAACAACATATAGAACAGCACGTAAGTAGCAAATAAAACCTGTGATTTCACAGGCATTATTTCTTAGAATGAGAGTACGTTTTAAAAAATGAGTTTATTTAGAGAAAAATATGGAACTAATAGAATAGCTGACTAAAGATTATGGCAAACATCCTATAAGAGACTAAAAATGACTGAGTTTAGAAACACCCTTCAAATAAACCAGGTAATTAAACAGCTTTGTTTTGAAAGGTTTTGCTTGTCTTTGTAGATTGTGGGGTGTTTTTTTTTTTAATTCTAAATGAATCTTCACTTTAGACCTTAAAAAATCTGTTGTCACTCATACATCTGGAGCTATTGAAAACAGGATATGGATACGCATCCTCAGAGGGGCGAGGTGTTTAGGTCAGCAATACGGTGAAGCAAGGGCCGTGCTGATCAATCACCCTGGGCGCTGACTGCACAAGAATGTGTGTCTGGGAATCTGCCACATGAGCAAGAGACAGAGGCCTCCTTCACAGAAAATAAAATGGCTTTCAGTCCGGCACCAGCATGCGTGGCCACCAGCTCCAGAGTTCCTTTTGCCACCCTCAAAAGGAGTGAAAAACTGGACCAGAACATAGTTCTCCAGTGGAGCCGAGTCTAGGATCCCACCCACAGCAGGCGATGCTTAAGGCAGCCTGAACACACTCTCAGAGGGCACCCCCTACAGGATTATGCTGGCCTCACTGAACCAGAGCCAACTCAACATTCATCATATTACCCTACACTGAGAGATCTTGCAGTAGTCTTTCAAATCATGGCTGAAAGAATCCTGGGTCGGGTGTGGAAAGATCTGGGCTCTCTCCTAGTTCCCGCTCACTCAGAGGCCACAGTGGGCAAAACATCTAGCCCTTCCAGCTCTGGTCTCCTCTTCTTTGGACGAGATGAACTCAACAGGTCCTTCCAAATCTAGTCAATTCAGCACCCACTTCCTAAGAGCTTAGTATATACACAAAGAAGTGATTTCACAGTTTCCAAAGACTATCCGTCTTTGAATGGTACATACAGTAATCATTATAGAAAATCCAATGAATCAGAACACCCTATTCCTTAACCTTTGTGAATAACTGAAATCTACTGTACTTTGGTAAAAATTTATCAGAGTTTTAACAGCAGGACTACTTCAAGTATATAGTCCTGGCATAAAACACATTGCCTTTGTCACTGTCTAGTGGGGCCCGTTTCTAGAAATGTCTGAAGAAACGTATAACTAGAAAGGACTCCCACAACCGAGTCTTAGGACTCAAGATGAGTCTCTTAACAAAAACCCCAGGAAACATCAATTCTGTAATCAAGGAAATTTTCAGGAAGGACTCTCTCCACTAGAGTTCACACATGAATATTTACTGCGGCCGAGTGGGCTGCCCTAACGTGGCGAGTAACATACTCAGAGGGCATGCGTAATTAAAGGGCACATAACAAATATATCTTTCACTTGATCTCAGAATAAAACAGATAAAAACAAGCATTTACTTGAATGCTAATGGCTTTAGGAATAGAAGCCAGGAGTATAAACATCCAGGTCCTTAAATGCTCAAACCTCAGACGCCCACTCTCATAAACAGAAGACCTGCTACAACCAACGGATGCAAATGTACTCAGATTTGTTTGTCGAAAAAGTCACTCCATGTAACGCTCCAAATATCCCCATATACAATTACCCATGAAGGCTGTAAGGCAGCTCTGACCTGTCAAGGCGAGTGTGTGTGCACAGCTGTGCACATGCATTACATGCACACACACACACACACACACACACACGTATTTCCGGGGGCAGAACAGACTGCTCAAAAGCTGGGGACACAGCTTATAGGGATGAAACATGTTTCTCCTGCTAGGATCTCACAGCAGTCCTCAACACACAGGACTTGGCGAATCACCCTGCAAATGAGTTGACAACACAATGGGTCCAAATCAAACGCTCAGAACGTGGAGGATTATGTGTAAAAGGACAGAGAATCAGTCCATCGTGGTAAAAACAGCTGCAGTACCAACGTGCATGATAATAAATGGATGACAAATTGGAGAGTATGCTTAGAAGATGAACACACCGAGTAATCCTTTTTGGAAGCAAGATGTACAAAGACTTCACAAGGGGAGAGAGTCTGTCTCTAACAGAGATAACACGGTTACTCCTGAAACATGCAAAAGGAAGTTGCCGAGTGAAGACAGATCAATTATTCTTGGTCGATGAGAATAAGAAGAGAGAGTTCCAGCAGGGAACACTGAGGTTAAATATTAGGCAAAACTTTACAAGCAGAAGGATTGCTAGTAGAGGAGAGAGGCTGCCAGGAGAGGCACGGAAATGACCGCCTGTAGAGACATTCAGGGTTAAACCTGACACCTGCCTAATTATACCCGAATTATTCCTGCCACAGTTCAGGAGAATGGGAGAAATGTGCCACCAGAGAGGTCTGCTCTGATCTAAAGGAGGAAGAAAACAGGAGGTTAAACTCCCGCTTTTCAACACTTTTAACCCTCCGGTATAAGCGAGGGTTTTACCCACTGGGCAAAACTCTTGACCCTTAAACCCATCACATGCCTTTGAAAACGCTCTGCATCTGCTGCGGCGGGCAAGAAGTCAACACAATGGCGACTGTTTTGGAGAAAAGAAAGGCGGGCTTTCTGGAAGGTGGCGCTGGGTAATACACAGCACACCCAGACAACAGCACTTCTTCCCTGCCTGCCACGCTCTCTGACATTTCCCAGTCTTAATTCAAAGCTTGCTTTCTTTGTTGAGTTCCAAACAGGGGCATGTTACTTGTTGTTAAGCAATGTAAAGCGTTTAGGCTTGATTAGCATGACCCAGAAACTTTTCATCATTTTCAGGAAGGTTCTAAGGGCCTGCTAACAAGTCTGGGAAATAGGGCTGTTTTTTTGTTTTGTTTTAAACAGATTTCTACTGTAAATGATCACTGACCATCAGCCTCTGTGTTCCAAGGCCTAATGAAGGCAGCAGGGTCCAGATCAGAACTCCCACCTTCATTAACTAGCCAAGGAATCCCATGTGTGTTGGCGGGGAGACTCTGCTTTCCACGATCGCTTCTCATCTAGGCTGGCAGAGTCCATACGTGTCCACTGGGACTTGAACGCTCTAAGACTAAAAGGTTTTCTGCTCACTTTCTGAGATGACAAGGTGGAGAATGTCACTTCCAGCACTTTTTTCCCCCATGAAAAGGAAGGTACTTTAGTTTATCTCCCTCTTTGGAAATACATTCCAAGAGTTGACAGATTTAAGAATCGGAATAATAGCCCCCCTCCCCCAAATCATATAATTCCAGAGTTAGAATGCACGTAGGAGAATGGCTAATCCAAATTCTTTACTCTTTGGAAACAAAACTGGGGCACGGAAACTGACGGGTTTGGATAAAGCCTTCTAGGTGGCTGTAGGCAAAGCTGGGATTAGAACGCAGACCTTCTGAGTCTCTTCAGGTCCTAAATATATGGTTACCAACATACAGTTTTTGTTTGTTTAGTCGCTAAGTCATGTCTGACTCTTTTTTGACCCATGGACTGTAACCCGCCAGGCTCTTCTGTTTATGGGATTTCCCAGGCATGAATACTGGAGAGGCTTGCCAATTCCTTCTACAGGGGATCTTCCTGACCCAGGGATCGAATCCACACCTGCACTGCAGACAGATTCTTTACCACTAAGCCACAAGTGAGGCCCTACTAAACATAATGAACCAACAGATCCCCTGGAGAAGGGAAAGGCTACCCACTCCAGTATTCTGGCCTAGAGAATTCCATGGACTGAATAGTCCATGGGACCTCAAAGAGTCGGATACAACTGAGCGACTTTCACAAACTCTTCCAAAAGACAGATTTAAGAGCCTCTTAGAGTTAAGTTGTCACTGTACTTTTACACTGTGGTTTTCACAATATTCTCATGCACTCTCACTTTTCCAACAATACCTTCTGGTCATAGTTTAAATGTACTTGAAATTATGCCCCACGGTTTGAAGAAATAGTCCCGATCTATTTTCAAGCACAGACTCTGAGAAATGATGAGTTTGTGCTCAGCGCACTTTTGGGCGTCCTTGACTAGTTCCGGTAGGGTGCCGCCCCGTGCTCGATGAACACCTGGCTTCAGCATTTCCTAAAACCTTTCAGGAAAAAATAATCATCCAGTTACATGCATTTTCGTAGACTCTCAGCACTCTCTCCTTCAGTGAGGAGGTGAGGCTGGATGAAGAATGGAGTAAAATGGTTTTATTTGATGTGGATTTCAAGAAACAGGTTAATGATTTTCACTCTGCAGACGTGCATGACATTTCAGCATTGATTCAAACATGCTTGATTCATCTATTTTGGTTTGTGAGAAAGTTTCCACTCTAAAAACACAACTTTAAAAAACTGAACATGTGTTTTGAAAACCAGTGCTACACTGACCAGTAAAATATTGAAGCATGCTGTTCAATGAGACCATTTTCAAGCCATACATCACTTTCTGTTTGGGTCCGACCCAACTGTTTCAAAGTTCATTTTTACAGTGTTCAGGGATAATAGCAACCATATAATTCACAGGAGCCATGTCCAGTCGATTTCTACAGAGGGTAAATGGAATTTTTCCAAATAGATTAAGTTTTAGTGGAAAGAACAGAGAACCCCTGGGGTTGGTATTTCTGAAACAAAATGGCCAGAAATTAAGTTTGGATAATTTCAGGGTATATTTTTCAAGTGTGACTGGCTCAAAAGGGGAGGGTTGCCATCTTACACAGGACATTTTAAAGCCCCCAGAAGCATCAAGCAGAAAAAGATGGGAACAATCAAGACTCCTATATCATGGCAAAAGTATTTCTGATGCCAACAGCTGGGCGAGGGAGACTAAATACTGGCAGCTGCGCCCAACTTGGCTACCACTGCCAGACGGTGGGCTGTCCCTCATCTGGGACTGCCCCTCAAAGGTTTCAGTGCCTCCACCTGTCTCTCTTGATACCTGAACTTAACTGTATCCATTTTTATGACTATCTTCTGAAAACAAAGATATATTATTCCTAATAAGAAAACAATGTATTCAGTCAACCTCCTGGGCACCAATTCAAGTCCCTGTGCTTTATATTTATAGTTTCCTTTCTTTCTTTTTCTCCTGTTTCTCTCCTGTTATATAAGCATTGGCTCCTGGCTGTTGTTAGAATGTGTGCTGCGTGTTTCCAAACGCGTTACCCTGACAACCCAAAGGAAATGGGCTCTGTGAGAGGGTCTTGGACATCTGGGAAACTGACAAGAGCCACATCAGTGGGGCCTGCTCTCATGTGTCTCGGTTCTTGACTAGGTTCCAATCTGTTACGGGGCCAGAAACCAAAGGGTGACCAAGTGAAGGCGCCCTTCTATGCTGCTGGCGGCCCAGCCGGCATCATAGAATGATGATGCACTGAGGCCCTGGGTGTGACCACGAGGCGATGCAGAAGGCAGCAGAGGTGCTGAAGGGATAAACACATGGGCTCCGGTGAACCTGGGCAGGTAAGTAAACACTGTCTCCGTCTCCTCAACTGCAAATGAGGGTAATGGCTGCACTTAGCTCAGGAGGTTGTTAGGATTAATTAAGTGTAAAGTCCTTAGAATGGGGCCTGAAACCGCCTGAAACCAGGTAATCACTCGAAAACCAACAGCTGCCTGTTGTGGCGACAGCGGTATGAGTGGTGAGGCAGTGTCCAGGCCCCTCTACGCCTCTGTTGGTGCCTTCAAGGCCAAGATGCTCGATGAAAACTTCATCCACTGAGGCAAATCATCTATCAGGCTCACAAACAAAACACCATGGGGATTCTTAATGATATGAAGAACCAGAGGGAGAAGAGGGGAGTTGGCAAGGTGGGAGGGAACGGGGGGGGGAACGGGGGGGGGCTGGATTGTGATGCTAGTACCCACTCCACCTCAGCCTCTTACTGGAACCTTGAAGCAAGGATGTGCGAATTCTCCTAAGATGGTGATCTGGTTTAGGAAGTGGGAAGCATAATGTCTAAGCACAAGGGATCAAACTGGTCTGCTTTGATGGAGTCCTTTTCGACACAAGGACATATTAACCACATTTCAAGCTTTCCCACGGCACTATGCTAATGCACGCTCAATGCTACATTCTAAAATCCCGCAACCCTTCCAGCAATTCCATTCTCAGTTCTTATTTTAAACTCACTGTATTTACATGACTGTACTTTTCTCAGTAAAGGTTCTTTAAAAGGGAAAGCATATAAACTTACAGATACCACGTATGCATTATGAATCTTATTTATCTGGATCTAGCTATCATTTATAGATATGCTCACTTAATGTAAAAAGGGTTTGGGAAGGTGAAAAAAATTCAGATCCCTTAATCTTTTCTTTTGAAAATAAATTATTCATGAAGCTCTCTGCCTCATTCCCAAATGGTTAGGTTTAAACAATTGCTTAAAGTGTTTTTAACTGAAGAACACATTATTCATAAAGCCTGCAACCCAGGAAACACTTACTTGCTAACTGGTCATTTTCATCTGATCAATGACTTCACAGCGATGAAACAGACCACAGTGGAATGTGCTTCCAGCACGAGGCCAGTGGCATTAAGAGCCTGCCTCCCATAAACAAAGCAAGTTGGTTAATGGTCACGTTATGGTCCACATATTACCCTGAAAATCTATCATGGTGTGGCTTAGTCAACCTTGTCTGAGATGATCTGGGGTCCTAAGCACAGCGAGAACCTTCCTGTAACAGGTTAATGGATCAATTTATTTATTTTAAATTTGTTCTTTTCAAGTTGAAAAACCACTGAAGACTTTCCAAGCAATCAGCTCAATAGCCAGAGGGCGAGGCAGTCACATTGGACCTGCTGATCTCGGCCCTTCTCTGTCATTTACGGCCCCTGGCTCAGTGCTCTGGCTCGTGGGTGGCACTGGAGCAGAGTCCAGCAAGACACAGAGCCTGAATTTCTCCCTGTGGGGTCTACACGTCCACCAAAATCTCAGGCTACCTTACACTGAAAAGTACAGCTGGGTTTCACTTTTTCTTAAACACAAACCCAAAGTTAATAAACAGTCCAAATAACAACTACTACAAAGGGTTCCATTTTAAAGCCTAGGCCACCCTCACTCGTTGATATGTATTCTCAAACTTCTCATAAAAAATGTCACCAACTTTAGATCTCACCATCCCTCCTCCCCACAAATCCGGAGGAATTCTCTTTTTAAATTAGCATCTGTCAAACACTAACCCTTCAGCACAGAGTAACCAAGCATGACGAAAATCAGAGATTCGGGAGTCTAATGATCCTTGGTAACCATGTCTATCTAGAGGGGCATGTGACTCTGACAACTGAGATGAAGAGTGCGATCTTGCTAATCACAAACTTCACATTTTAGGGAAAGAGGAAGTTTTATTTTGTCGAATTTCAAGTCATGTGCAATAGGGCCAAAAACACAACGTTGTTCCTAACGTAAGAAAGGGCAAGTTTTACAGTCTCTGACGATTCTCTCTGCTCTTCCAGTGCCACTCCTAGTGACACAGTCTCTGTGTCAGTCACCACACTGCTGCCAGGCAACACTGTCCAGAAGACAAGAACCTGCACTCTGGACAATGACCGCCCTGGCTCAAATCCGCACTCTGACACCACACAGCCGTGTGACCTTAGCCGAGTCATCCAACCTCTCTGTGCCTCAGTTTCCTCCTGTGTTAAGGAAACATGATAGTACCAGCTTCACGGGGATCTTGTAAGGATTAAATGGCTTATTAAATGCCGAATCCTAAGACCAGAGAGCAGCGTGGAGTATCTGAATGAATGCTCACTACAACCTGACACCGCTTGCTCTTCACTAGCTGTGTGGCCCTGGCTCCCCTTCTCGCATCCCAGTTTCTTCATCTGTAAAACAAGGACAATACTTTCCTCACAGCGTGGCTAAGTCACACTGCATGTAATGAGTGCTGGGCACAGAGTCTAGTACACAACACGTGCTCCATCACAGTGATCAGAACTGAACACTTGCTCACACCATGCTCTACTTCATTCAAGAATCTTGGTGTCTGAATAAACAATATGCCATACACTTACTCAGGACACAAACCCTGGGCCATTCCAATTTGTGGGTGTTAATTCAAAAATTTCAAAAATGCTTGGTACTACTATTTTTGGAAATCTCCTAAACGTATCCCCCATGACACCATGGCTGTGAATCAACAAAAAATATACTCAGTGGTTATCTGCAGATGGATAACTGCAAAATTAAACTGAAGTGCATATGTGTTTTTTTAAGATATCACTCCTGCTTTTGTTATCAGGTTACGTTTACAGCGGAGACTTCAACTCAGAAAACACTTGTGTCTCAGGACTCTTATACTGGGAGGCTGGAATGGGTCTTCAGCTAACAAGTATTTATGATTACAAGAATCCTAGTACTCAGAGCTGAAAGGAACCCAACCCCCGTATCTTAGTGATGGGTGGAACCCAGTGACAGTAAGTGGTAGACCTGGGGTCATGTAATTACCAATGGCAGAGGTGGGGCGAGGCTCTTGCTTCGCTTCTGGCTCCAAGGCCATCTTTCTTCCCACTCTAATATTAGAAGGCTCCCCAGTGCAGACATTCTGTGAATCTAGAGTTTGCACTGTCTTAAACACCAGTTACTATTCTGTGTTTGACCACAGTATGGTAAGTCTACACACACACAGTGCAATGAGAGACTCTATAACAGAAATTATAACAGAAAAGTCCTCTTTGCTGGGACATGGTAAAACCAGATTTTAAAATCTTTGATGATACTTAAGTCAGTGTATATCACATTACTATTTTAATATCTTGGATTATTTTTTAGTTTATGTGCCTTCAAAACATTTTAGAGAAATGTTTTTCTTTTAGTTATTTTTCAGGGTAATATAATCATAGTAAAAAGGGTTAGAGCTTTTAGGGAAAGTTTCACAATTTTAGTGCGAGCAGGGAGGGGTGGGGCCTTAAGTGCCCATGAGTCACCATCTACTGTCATGGGGCCACCACTGTTCTAGCCCATTGGGGATTTAGGAGCGAGCAAGAGAGCCCTGACTAATGACCAGAGAAGGAAGAGAAGCTTCCATTCTGGTGGCAATGGGCATCATGCACAGAGTTCAAAGTGGGTGAGATGGCAGGGTACAGGGGTTGCTGTGTCGAGGGTGGCCAGGAAGGCCTCTGAGGCAGCATTTAACTAGACGGAGCCTGCAGAATTGTTAGAATCTCTCTAAATTTCCTCCTGGAAACTAGACAGAGTAACTAGAACAGTGAGAAGTAGATGAAATCTTCAGTAAAACTTGATTTAAAAAATTCCCCAAAACCACAGAATACAGCTGTGCAGGACTGCACAGGGTCAACAGCTGTAAGGCTGGGTGGTGGGAGGGAAAAGGAACAACTGAGTGGCCCCAGGGCCACAGATCCCCAAACCACCAGGAAACATCTCCTCCAAAAACAGGGGTCCTACCTGAGCAGGAGCCCTGCAACCTGGGGCTAGGAAATGCTGGCGAACCGAGTGCATCCTCTCACTGTCTGAGCAAGAAAGATCGCACTCACTCACAGGGGCTCCTCAGGGGCTCAGGAGGGTTGGCCAGTGCTGCCTGGTCCACAGAGCCATCCGGCAAACACTCCACTCAGAAGGCAGCCCTCCTGCTGAGGGCACGCGCTGGGAACGGCCATCACATGAAGCAGGAATCAAAGCCCCTAAAGGTAGGCGGGTGGGCCATCCAGAGCAAGTGCCAAATGGCAAACAGCATCAAAAGGCTGGGCAGCCAGCACCCTTGAAGGCCTGCACAGCATGGAGCTCTGAGAGGCAGACCAGCACCTGGGTCCTTTATGAGATGGGGAGGCCACCCTGGCTGCCATGCTCCCCCCACAGAACAGGAGGTCCACCCCCAACACACACACACAGGGACACATTAGAAATGTGATCCTGCCCCACTCAGTATGACAAGGAAAAAAAAGTAGAGTGAACAGACTAAGCCATGAAAAAGTGACCACAAGCAGATGAAAACTAACCAATTATTTCAAAATGAGCTAAAAGAAATTAAGGGAACACAACCAAAGCTTTGAAAAACAACACAAATCAGAAGTTCTCAGAAGTGAGACAGCTGGACAACAAGAGCATATATAACGAGAGCTAACAAAATTCAGCAAAATGTGAGAAATATTCTTTAGAAATCAGACCAAATTAAAAGAAACATCAGAGCAAAGAGACATCACAGAAAGCACAGTAAGAGGAATGGAGGCAAGAAAGAGACAAGAGAGGGATGCAAGAATCTGATGTATCGTGTGGAGCTTGTTTGGATGCTGGTTAAAAAAAAAAGAAAACCGTAAAAGCACATTTTCAAGACAACTGGGGAAATGTGAATAAGAGTTGAGTGTTACATCGTGTGAGGGAATTACTGTTAATTTTGTTAAGTGTGATAATGACATTGTGATTATAAAGTAAATGTCCTTATTTTGTAGAGACAAGTATTCAGGAGCAAGATGACATGATGTCAGAGATTTGCTTTCAAGAGTTACAGTGGAAACAATTTAAAAAATAATTGTATTTGTTCTTGGTTGTGCTGGGTCTTTGTTGCTGTGTGAAGGCTTTCTCTAGTTGTGGAGAATGGGGGCGCCCCTCTAGCTGCAGCGTGCGGGCTTTTCACTGTGGTGGCGTCTCTCGTTGCGGAGAGAAGATTTGTGCTCATTGTGGAGCACGGGCTCTAGAGCGCAGGTTCAGTGGTTGTGGCGCACAGGCTTAGTTGCTCCAAGGCATGTGGGATCTTCCCGGATCAGGGATCGAATCCATGTCTCCTGCACTGGCAGGCGGATTCTGTACCACTGAGCCACCAGGGAAGCCCTGCAGCAGAAACAATTTTAAACAATGAAAAAAAGGAAAAGGAAAGCATGGCTGAATATTGGTGATTTGGATTTAGGGGACTGTCCCATGGAGTTCACCCTACTTTTCTCTTCTTTTACATATATTTAAAACTTTAATGGGGGGAGGGGGCACCTGTCCCATGATCAGGGGAGGGCAGAGCAGGCAGGCAGAAGGAACAGTGCTGAGGCTCAAGGCAGAAATGAACTTGGAGATTTCCAGAAACAAGGGGAAAGCCTGTAGCTGGGGGGCAGGTGCAGCGGGTAAGAGGAGAGAGGTCATGGGGGAGGTCAAGGGTGAAGTGGATGGAGCTGAAGCTATGAAACCAAGCAGGGGCCATGTTATGCAGGCCTGGCCTTTGTCGACCCAGAGGAGGCATCTGGAATTTATTTTTAAACTGATGGGAAGCTCCTCATTAAGGACAAAGTTGAATTTAAGCTGGAAAAACACTGCTCTGTGTAGGGGCAAGAATGGAAGCAGGGAGACCAGTGAGGGGTTTGCAGGGCTCCAGGTGTGACTTGGACCCCATCAGTGGTGACAGAGAGAAGGGTGGGGTGTAAGATATGATTTAGAGATACTGCTGGTGGACTGAAGTGGGGGAAAGGAGGAGAGGAGGTGAAGAAAAGACATGTTCCTTCTTGGACTGTAGTCATCATAATGATCTCTCTGATCGTAATCTTTCCTCAGAAATGAGAAGAAAATGTCCCAGTTCTTTCTGTCTATCTCTAAACGGTGCTCCATGCCAAGGGTCCTCTTTCTCTAAAAGAAATTTTCAAAAGCACTGTCAGATTTAAATCACCATCAGAAGTCTGACTTACACGTACCTTGGCTCAGGCCACTCCTTATATCCAAAAAATGAGACCAGAAACACGCAGACTACGCAGGTGAGTGACAAGTGAGAGGAGACTGCACGGCCCTCCACACTCTCACTTTAAAAACAATTCCTACACTGGCAATTACTGTCTTCTGCCCAAGCAGCACTGTGGGTCTAGTACAGATGACTTCTACTTGGATTTGTTCACAAACCTAAAGGCTTCACATATAAGAGGTCTGAACCATTGAATACTTATTTAGATACTTTTGGAGGAATGAATACTACAATGATCTGTCCTTTTAGAACAAGGCCTCAATACAAAACAGTATCGTAACAGGTGTTAAGTCATTCCTCTGTCATATACTGATTCTCAGAAATGCTGCACTGAGAACAGAGGAGAGAAAGTCAAGAAGGATGCCTGTGCACTCAAGGGAGAAAGAACAGAGGTACCCGCCAGGCAGCAAAGAACAGTGAACTCCAGCAATAAGCTCCTCAAAAGCCAGACCCTCCTCCTGAGGGTGCCGAAGTCTCAGGTGACACATCCATGTCACCTCTGCGGTGAGTCCTCCTCAGCGCACGGCACTGGGCGCTGTAGACACAAAGGGCTCAGAGCATGAATAAGTGCGTTCTTTGACTTTAACGGCCCTCCTCCCCTGAATGCTTCAAGTCCCTGAGCTGAATGCAGAGAGGCTCAACTCAGAGCAATGCTCCAGAGGACACAGGTCAAGAAAACCCCGGTTGACATCGTGGGAAGAACTGCTGTACCACAAAAGCAACAGCCTGGGCGCTGGGCACCTTCCCAAGTCTGTGCCATCCACTCTACTCAGAAAATCAGGAACAAAGTAAGCACCAACATACAAAGAGGAGAAGTAGGAAACATATGATGCAATCGGGGCAAGTTTCCAGGAGAAACGTGAAAGAAATGGGTCACCTCCCAGTCACTAAGTAAAGAGGGACTGTGGGCACAAAGGTGAAGGCCAAGAGGATGAGCTGGATACCGTCTATCAAGAAGCAAGGGGGCCACAGTGTCTAAAATGTTCCAGATCTTTATCAGGAAAAGAATAAACAGCTGCATTAGTCCAAATAAAAGTGGGGCATTAAGAACACATACTGCATTGTTGTGAAGCATTTTAAAATGACAAAATTAAGCCTAAATGTATGAAGTAAGAATGTTCAAACATGAGTAATCTAGTATCCACCTGTAAAGGAATTTTAAGAACAGCATGTCATAACAGAATCAACCAGCAAGAATTTAGAAACAAACCTCACAGCTTAAAAAAATTGGGAAGTTTTTCCAAAGATGACATACAGATGGCCAAGAGGCAAACGAAAAGATGCTCAACATCACTGTCATTAGGGAAATGCAAATCAAAACCATAATAAGATACCATCTATCAGAATGGCTATTATAAAAAAGACAACACATAACAAGTGTTCATGAAGATGTGGAGAAAAAGGAAGCTTGCTACACTGCTGCTGAGGATGTGAACTGGTGCAGCCGCTGTGGAAAACCGTGCGGAGGGCCCTCAAACTCTCAAGAGAGGACGACCACCGGGCCCGCCAATGCCGCGCCTGCGCATCCAGCCAGAGAAAACGAAAACACTCATTAGAAAAGGTTTCTGTATTCCTATGTTCGCGCCAGCATAGTTAACAACAGCCAAAATAGGGAAGCAACTGCTCAAGAATAGATGAGTGGATTAAAAGGATATTGTATGTACATCCACACACACGCATGCGCACACGCACACGCACGTGCATGAGCACACGCACACATAGAGGAGTATCCGCCATAAAAAAGAAAAGAAAGGAAAAAGAAATCTTGCCATTAGGGACAACATGGATGAACCTAGAGGGTATTATGCTAAATGATTTCCTTATCTGAAGAGTCTAAAAAAAAGAAAAAAAAACAAAAACAAATGGACAAATAAAAAACAAAAACAAGAGTTATAGATACAGAAAAAAACAGGCAGTTGCCAGAGGGGAGAGTGGTGGGAGGAGGAGAGAGGTGAGGGAGACGAAGATACACAAACTTCCAGCTGTGAAATAACTGCGTCACAGGTTTGAAATGTACAGTGTGGAGAGCATCTTTTTATGGTAAACATTCTGCAACTAGAACTACAGTGGGGATCATTTTGAAATGTATAGAAATATCAAATCACTATGCTGCGTAAGAGGAACTAATGGTGCTACAGATCAATTATAGGTCAAAAATAAACTTATAGAAAAAGAGATCAGATTTGTGGTTACCAGAGCAGGGGGCTGGGGACAGAGAATTGGATGAAGGTGGTCAAAAGGTACGAACTTCCAGTTATAATATTATGGATGTAGTGTAGAACATGATAAATATAATTAACATGGCTGTATGTTATATATATGAAAGTTGTTAAAAGAGTAAATCCTGAGAGTTCTTATCACAAGGAAAAAAATTTTTTTCTCTTTCCTTAATTTTGTATCTATATGAGATGATGGATGTTCACTAAACTTACTGCGATAATCATTGCATGGTGTGTGCAAGTCAAATCACACCTGTACACCTTATGCTGTACACCTTAAACTTACAAAATGCTGTATGTCAGTTACATCTCAATAAAACAGGGAAAGAAAAAGATTACAAATTTTTTCCAAAACTAATGATATATTTTTCTATATTAAAATGCATGGAAAGTTAATTACTACTGCAGAAACGATTTAATGAATCAGCAACAACCTTCACGGGAGTTCCCTGGTGGTCCAGTGGTTCAGACTCGGCACCGTCACTACCAGGGCCCAGGTTCAATCCCTGGCTGGGGAACTAAGATTCCACACGTTATGTGGCAGAAAAAAAAATAAAATAAAATAAAACAAAAAACAAAACTTCAAACACTCAAATGCTCAGACCAAGAAGATAACTAACATTAATCACAAACCACCTTCCTCTCATCAGTTTCTACCTGGAAAAATCCCAAGCTCTATCTCTGTACTTTCTTGCTTCTGTAATGATCTGTTCACTCCCTCTTTCTTTCTCCTGTCAGAAATCATCCCCCGTGGTAGGGTAAATCCTAATTAGTCTGACTCTAATGGGCCCCTGGGCAGTGACCTAGATGCCAGGGGGCATTTGTGTGACCTGTGACCTTTCAGCCAATGAGACTTGTGGTGAAATCAGCTGCAGGGCTTCTGGGGAAGGTCCCCTTTTTCCTAACAGGAGGTGCCAGAATAGGCAGGCCCACCTCCATCGCTCCTTCACCTTGTCTGCAGCTGTCTTGCACCCGTGAAGGGAGACAGCCATGGATAAGGTCAACAGGCTGAGAAGGCAGTCTGGAAGGATGATATCCACTCGCTAGTGAATTAGTATTTCACTGGATTCCAAGATACATTCTTCCTCCACATTTAATTATCTGTCAAATCAGATGTCTTTTATTCAGTAGTATGTCATAGTTTAACTGGCAGAGATGATTCTCTTTCAGTGGAATGTAAAATGAGGGTACATCTTACCATTGGTGACATCCTAGATTTGATTAAATATGGTGCACCACAAGTGGGCTCCCCAAGGGGTGCCTGTCAATGCAGGAGATGCAAGAGACTTGGGTTTGATCCCTGGGCCGGGAAGATTTCCTGGAGGAGGAAATGGTAACCCATTCCACTATTTTTGCCTGGAAAATCCCATGGACAGAGTAGCCTGGCGGGTTACAGTCCATGGGGCCACAAAGAGTCGGACATGAAAATACGTGAGCAAATATGCACACAGACCACAGTACACTCCCCAGAGCTACTCCATCTCAGAACCTTTCATAATGAATTGTCCTGTGATAAACAGACTGTCCTACTGCTTAAGTTAGTTCACTGGCGTTTCCGATACTTGTGGAGAAGGTACCAGGTGTAACTGATGTACAGATGTCCCTTTGTAGCCAGAGGGCCGGTTCTAGGATTTCCTCAGACACCAAAATCTGCAGGTGCTCAAATCTCTGATGTAAAATGCTGCAGTATCTGCACACAACCTCCTCGCATCCTCCTGTATACTTTAAACCATCTCCTAGATTACTTAATACCTAATACAATATAAATGCTATGTAAATAGTTGGAAATACAATGTAAACGTTAGGTTTGCTTCAGGGAACTTTCTAGGATTTTTTTTTTTCTCCTCTGAATATTTCCAGTCCCCAGTTGGTTGAATCTGCAGATGCAGAGAGCCTACCTTACAGATCAAACAGGAATGACCTGGGGCTCCTGGGTGGTACCGAGTCCATACACTGATTTCCATTCTTTTCCACCTGTACTACCACTAGGCTAGCTTGTTAACCATCCCATTTAATCAGGATGTGTGATTATCTCTAACCATGTAGACAAGGTTTTGTTTTTATTTTTTACAGTGAGGAAGGGGCCTTAGAAGTTGTCAAATTTAATTATCTCATTTAAAAAGTGAGAAAACTCAGGCCCAAAAGGAAGTGACCTGTCCAAAGACACAGGGCCTGTCAATGACAGAATCTGAGAGTGCTGACTGTGATCCAGGCTGCCTGGCACACCCACTGGGGCCTGCTGTGCCCACATGCCCAAAGGTGTCGTGCAGAAGAATGGCGGTTGACCCAAGCGGTGTTTTACTGTAAATTCTCGTCCAAGTTCATCCCGGGCTTCTCACCGCGTCAACTGCGTTACCATGACCATCCTCCATCTGTCCCTACACTGGTCGCTTCCTCAAGGCTGCTTTTCTACTATCTTGCCTGTTTTCCATCAGTTCAGAAGGGCACCTAGATTTTTTTAAAGACCAGCCAGGGAGAACTGTGCAATTCAGGTATAAAAACTTTGGTGAGAGGGGGTGATCAATGGGACCTAAGTGATTTTCTGTCTGAGATGCTTAGTTCTGAGTTTAACTCTCATCTATTTTCATGCTGACCTTTAAGCCAATGTAAAAAGCCATAAAAAGAAACTTAATTACTTTGCAGTCATTCCTAAAACTTATTTTGGTTACTGTTTTATTTTTTATCCTTTAAATATGTGAGCTGGAGAAGGTTTGCTGAATACTCAAGTTTTTGTAGTATGTTGGAGCCTCTATTTTTCAAAACGAACGTGTTGCCCATTTTGAACGATGGGCACTGAATAAATGGCAGGTTAGTATCACACCTCTACTATGAGAGGTTCACCTAATTTTTAGTATTGTAAAAGCAGTCACCCCTCTGTGTTACAAAGAGTACATAGGAATGCGGTTAGTGGCCCATCCAGACCACGTCATTTTTCCTTTAAGCTTGCTGGTCAACCCCACTGCTTATTATTTCCTCCAACAGATAGTGGGCAGAAGCAAAGACAAGTTTTGCTACATGCTAGTGCTGCAGCAGAGAGTGGGACTCACAAGGGTGGTCGTGTCCCAGGTCTCAGGCTGGTCTCTGGGACTGGCTGCCAACTGTGGGCTCCTGGCTTCCCACAAGAAAGAAAGAACCACAGTAAAGTAAAACCAGGCTTATTTAGGGAGATGCACATTTCATAGAATGTGGTACGTCTCAGAAAGTGAGAGCAGCCCTGGGAGAAACACTCCAGACTGTGGGCCATCTCAGAAGGTGAGAGACCCAGAAATATGGGGTGGTCAGCTCTCATTGGCTGGGTGATTTCACAGCTAATGAGTGGGAGGATTATTCCAACTATTTGGGGGAAAGGGTGGAGATTTTCAGGAATGGGGTCGTTGCCCACTTTTTGACCTTTTATCTTTGACAGCCTTGGAACTGTCATGGTGCCTGTAGGTGTGCCATTTAGCCTAAGCTAATGTATTATCACAAGCATTAATGAGGTTCAAGGTCTAGTGGAAGTGGATCTGCCTGCCACCCTGGATCTAGCTGATTCTAACCAGTTTGTGTCAAGTCCTCAATAGCTGTCATTCTTTGAAACGTGTCCTGCCCCCTTCCTGTCTCACTAGAACACCAAGGAAAGAATGAAAGAGAAGAAAGGAAACCAAAATGACTACAAGAAAGTGCAAGCTTGATAAAAAAAAATCCTGAGTTCTCATCCAGTTGCTGATTCTAAAAGATCGAGCAAATATTTCTTTGTTATCGTTGTTCAGTCACTAAGTCTGCTTGACTCTTTGTGACCCCATAGCCTGCAGCACGCCAGGCTTCCCTGTCCTTCACTATCTCCCAGAGTTCAATCAAACTCATGTCCATTGAGGTGATGATGCCATCCAACCATCTCATCCTCTGTCACTCCCTTCTCCTTCTGCCCTCCATCTTTCCCAGCATCAGGGACTTGGTTTCAGTTTAAAAAGTATCTGTGTCTAGAGTCATTCATTTTTAAACCAACGTTTACCATATCCTGAACGATTACAAGCACTGGGGCCACAAAGATGAACATGGTGCAATCCCTGCCCTCAGAGTTCACAGTATAGAAAGGCAAGGAGAAACACTGACACGGAAAAACGGACACGATAAGGAATCACACAGACAAGAAACATGGCGAGATGACGAGGATATAGATGTCTTTGGAATCAACTGGGCGCAATGGACAGGAATTCACTAAAACTAAAGGAAAACAGGGCGTTCATTGGCAGGACACCGAGATGTCTCTTGCAGACCCAGGTAACAGGAAAGCTGCCAGTGCTCCAAGCGAGAAGGCCTAGGAACTGAGGGGCTGCTAAGGATCTAGGCAGCATCTCCATCTCTCTGTCTCAGGGCCAACAACCACCCCACTCAGCAGGGTCTGTGATGGAAGAGCAGGGTGTAGGGTCGGCAGCTCCTCTAGGAAGGGGCGTGAGGGCTGAGCAATCGGCGCAGGCAATAACTGTCACACCCAGGAGACAGAGGTTCTATAAGAACCTGAGTGATACCATAGAGAGGAGTTAAAAGAGATCTTAGAACTGTATTTGTTCAACTTCTCTTAGTCAGAAGTGAAGAACTGGGGGTAAATTCAAGTCTTGTGGGCTCAAGGTCACCAGCTAAATTCAAAGAGCTCAGAAAGTACCAGCTTCTGGTCTCTCACTCCGCTCAGGAACGTAACCACACCCCTGCTCTAAAACGCTAGGACCCCAGAGATTCAGTTATTTCCCTATTATCCTAATCAGTTGATAAGTTATGAGCTTAAAATCAAAGGCTGAGAGAGTGGGGAGGGGGGCGGGGGGGGAGACAAAAATGAAGATAGACATTGGGCAGGGGGGATATTAGATTATTTTAATACTGGGATAAGTGACAGGATTAATCCCAGGTTCCTGAATACTAGTCCTGAAACCAACTGTGAACAAATGTTATCACTAATTCAACCTCCCATTACTGACAAGCCTTGCCAATGAATTAAAACCAATCCTGCTGGGAAAAAGAAGGCAATCTAGGCAAGTGAGAAAAGCAATACCTTCAAAGTCTGTTTTCTTCCTTGATAAGCTGAACTTTTGACCAATTTGCCTCATCCCTTGCTTTAAGAAAAAATCTGTAAATACAAACTTGACAGTGATTATGGAAATAGCTACCAAAAGACATCCAACCAAATAACAAATGAGCACAGCAATAAACTAAGGTGGTTATGAATGTATCCACAATGCTATTATCTAATCAGGAAAGACTGGAAAACAGATCATTATGCTTTAAGAACACTGTAATTATAAGAGAGACCTTCCCCTTTTTGCTCTCCCAAACCCCAATCACAACACAGTCATTTCAAGACTCAACTTGCAGGAGCTCCATTAAACAGGAAAAGCACTAATTGGGACTCCAGCAGCAGCTGTACTACTTTGATGTCAGTTGCAAGGATGAACTTGAGCAGAATTCTTTATGGCCCTGCCAAGCCAGAGTCAGGAAGGTTGTTAACCCTTAGGCCGCTCGTTATTCCATCACGGTTTCTGAGCCCCTACTCGGAAGCTGCTTCTGCAGGAACGTCTCTCACGTGATACACCCTCTGACAGGGGTCTCTGCTTTGCGACGGTCACACAGCAGTCAGGTGGCAACTGAGTAAGTCTGTCCAGTACGGAAGCAACAGCTCTAGGACCCAAGGCAGTCAGGTCAAAGCCTGGCTTCTTGGAAGGACTGAACTGAAAGCTGGAAAACGTGGTCTCCATTCGCCCTGGCTGCTGTAGCCTTACACAGTCTTTCTGGGTCTTATTTTCCTTGACTGTAAAAGTGAGTTGGTCAGGTACTGGGATGGACGGTGCTGGTGGCTGTATGACAATGCACACGTACTTAACACCAATCAACGGTGCACTTAAAACTGGTTAGGGTGATAAACTTTAGTTTATGTGTATTTTATCACAATTTTTAAAACGGAGAAAGATAAAAAAAATAGTAATTTGGTTCAGATAATTGCTAAGGCGTGTTTCAAATCCTTAAAAACCACAATCAGGGCCATGTGATTTATCCAACCCACCCGTATAGGTTCTCGGGTGGTGCTCTGCTGCTGGCCTCTGAAGAAGGCCTCACCCCTCTCTGGGAGCTTCGTACTGGGCTCCTGTGGGGATTCTGGAACCCACTCCACCCTTCAGCTCCCCAAGAGTTAGGGCCGTTCTAGGCCACAGGAAGGACCTAAGCCGTCTCAAAAATGAACGTTCCTAACAAAAAATGTTAAATTTTAATTTAAAAATAATTTAAAAAATAGGTGAATTGGTCATTATTGAAGGATGCTAGAGAATCAACTTTATTTTGAAAACAAATGAATACATGGAAATCAAATATTTACTCTGCCTCTTATATAAGCTGCACCAGTCTATCTTGGGGTCAGAAAAATCACCTGGAGAAGGAAATGGCAACCCACTCCAGTATTCTTGCCTGGAAAATTACATGGACAGAGAAGCCTGGCAGGCTACGGTTCACGGGGCCACAGAGTCATACACGACTGAGCAATTGAGCACACGTGAACACACGTGCTAACTAAACAGTTGATACGGCAGAGGCTGTCTTTACAGAAGCATTCCAGCCAACAGATGAACAGGAACGATGGCATTAATATATCACCTCTCTGTGTCCTAATGAATCTGGACACGAAACACAAACAGCTGGTGACGTCATCAAGAGAGAGAGAGACAACCCCACATTTTGTGCCTCCTGACAGAAGACAAGGCCATAGATGAAGCAGCCTTAACAAGCAAGTCAAACACGGCTGACCAAGCTTCTTGATCCAAGTGCCAATTTATACAGTGCATAGAGAAGATAGATACATATATTGTCTATATAGATATTATACAGAGGATAGACAGACATGATCAAGGAAACCACGGGGACTCAGCCAGCCAAATCCAGACCTCGGAAAACTAGAGGATAAACAACCTGGTTTCTTCAACACCAGCGACAAAGTTGTGAGGAGGAAGGAAGGAAGGAGAGGACGGAGAAAGAACTGCACACTGAAACACACACAAAAGACACATCAGCCAATCACAAGATGTGGATTTTATGTGGCTCCCAATTCAGATGAACTGTTAAACGACAACAGCAAAATCTGTGACATTTAGGAAACAACTGGAAATTTGGACACTGACTGGACGCTGGGAGTTAAAGAACTATTCTTACTTTTATTTTAAATAAGACAACAGGTTTGTTGTTTTTTTAAGACTTTATGTATCTCTATACTTTGAAGATACATACTATGGAGAAAATGATATGTCTTAGATTGCTTCAAAGTAATACGAGGCTGCTGGAGTTACACTTGAGTTAATTACAATTACCTCTACTTTTGTGTATGTTCGAAATTCTCCATTAAAAAGTTTAAAAAAAAATAACACTAACAAAATTATTGGGGAAGAATTGGTAGAGGACAGATAATTTTCAGGGCAGTGGAAATATTCTGTGTGATACTATAATAGCAGCCACATGTCATTATACATTTGTCAAAACCCACAGGACATACAACCCCGAGACTGAACTCTTTATAAACTATGGATTTGGGGTGATAATGAGGTGTCAGTCTAGTTTCTTCCATTCTAACAAACACACCAGTCTGGAGGGGGACAGGAAGTGTGTGGGAACTCTCTATACTTATTGCTCAGTTTTGCTGTGAACCTAACACTGCTATGAGAGAATTCAGTTGATTAAAATAATAATAATGATAAAAGACTGTTTCAGGCCCAGTCCTACGTGGCCCTCAGAACCCACAGTACTAGCCTGCACTGGGGCTCAAATGGGCTGCTCTTTAGAACAATCACGGGTCTGAACGAGCCACCTCAAGGGGGCCCAGCATTCAGCTTTTAATTTTATATATAAAGAACTTCCAGCAAAGAAGACTCTATTGCTTTTAAGATAACTAGATCATCTCTACCCTTTCCCCTCACAATCCATGCACACCACAAAACCCTAAAATTTATGGCTTTGTGGTGTGCACAGATTGTTTATATCACAAAACCCTAAAAATCACGTCAAAGAGCCCTACACACAGAAATGAATTACAATCCTAAGCTCTACATGCACTGGATCACTGAGCAACAGCGATGCGGTGACAATTCGGGGCGTGAGCCTGAACAGGAGAATGATGCCTGCAGAGGTGACGGCTGTCACCAGCGTCACTTGCCTATTCTGTCTCCCTCCCACCCAGGCCTTGGGCCTCAGGCGCTCCCCTGAGTGTCCTCTGGCTCTCCGGTGGCGGAGGCCTGGAGGCCGTGGCCACCCAATCTAGGTCAAACAATGGGACCCAGCACCTTCCTTTCTGCCCCGTCGTTTTAAAGAATGACCAACCAATGAATTAAGACAGGTAAGATCCAGGGCATCTTGGGAATCTCTGGTTTTAAACAGATTAGGAAGTTTAACCAATGCTTGTGTATCTTCCTTCCTGCATTATAGGCATACAATAAATATGAGGAGATATTTGGTTTATTCAATTGTGTTACTTACTTGCTACTAACGTGTAAAAACCGTTCTTTTAACACCCCTGGATTTTAGTATTGAAACAAGATCAATACTTGTGGGCTTCCTGCTATCTGCTACCCCCCACCCCCCGCCCCCGCCCAGTGCCTGGGATGCAGCAGTTACTCAATGAAGAAAGAAGCAGAGCTTTGGTAAGCGAAGCCTGCGTATCAAGTGACACCCCCAGGAAACACAACTTCCTCAGTGGCCCAGCCCCTTATCCCAGAATACTCCTCACCTTCCAACAGGGTTCTCTGCACTAGACCCTGCTACCTACGTCCTTGCAGAGTAACACCTGGCCCTAGAAGACAGAGGGACGGAAGAATGGATAGACAGACCATAAAATCTACCCCACCCACAGGATTCTCTAGGATCCTTTTTCTCAGAACCTTAAGCTACTGGGTCTGCCCAAATTGACATTTCAACTTTTTATTGAAAACATAATAAAGCTATATGGATCTCCATTTCAGAATCCCAGCTCAAACTGTAACTATTTCTTTAAATGACTTTTGGTCTGCAAATTGCCTAAAGTACAAACACATCACTAACAAGAAAATCGCTGTTTCTTGTGGAGAGGCAGATGTACAAAACGGCCTTTAACAAGTGGGCAGAGGGGAGGGGAGAGGAGAGAAATCGAGCTGCTGCCTAACAAGAGCCACAGAACAAAACTGCTTTTGAAATGAACCAGCCACCTAAATCATTAAATATCAAATGCTGGACCAGGCAAAAATTTCCTCTCATTCAGAGGCACACCTGATTCTGACCCCCAAACACAGACTACTGCAATCAGCAGAAGACTGCGCCGATTAAGAGATTCTAGCGTTCGCGAGAGCTGGAAAGAGCCTGGCGGCACCAGCTCCCCTTTCACAGTAAGCCATTTCATGTGTCGACACTGTGTCTTTCCATAAAACAAACGGGACCTTAGGGCAAAAAGGTAAGGGGTACAAAATAATACATCACTCTTCACTTACCAAGAAGAGTCTGACAGGAGACAGTTCTGCTTCCCAATTAATTCCTAAAAATCAGTGTACAATATTCAATCATTTTGTGAATTTTGCTCTTCTTGGAAACTCTCTTGAAAATGGGTTTTGACTGTTTGGTGGAAAAGCTGTATAGAAACATGAGCCTGCCTGGTCCCATTGTTTCAAAGAGGCACAAGAGATGCTGAGCTTTAACTAGTTCACTGCTGTTAAGGAGAACCTTCTTAGTTCAATGAATTCTGACACTTCTTGCAGGAGACAGCATTCAGCAAAGACACAATTTAATTCCTTGTTAGTGGGAGAAACGGTTCAATGGAGCAGATTAGGAAATAAAACCCTGGAGGAAGAGTTTCAGTCACCTAAATTGTTTGACAGAATCTGCACATTTTAAAAGCAAGGATTAAATCCCAGGTTTTCACCAGAAGTTAGCATAGGTTTTTGGGGGGGTTTTTTTGTTTGTTTGTTTTTTGGTGCTATTATAAATGGAATTGTTTTGTTTTCTGATTGTTAATTGCTAGTTTATAGAAATACAACTGATTTGTATTGATTTTATACCCTGAGACTTTGCTGAATTTGTTTATGAGCTCTAATTGCTATTAACAAGTGACCCTTGCTCTAGTCCATACTTTCTTTCATCTGGATTTAACTGCTGAAGAAACCAAGCAGCTGGGACTTGCCCAAGGTTCTACTGCCTCTTACAGCTGAGCTTTTGCTCAGCTCAGCACTCCAGCTCACCCTCTGAAATGAACTCGGTTCTTCCCAGTGTAATATACACACACAAATTCCAGTGAGTCCCCTCTACAAAGCCTCCTGTCCCTCCTGCCAACCTCCCTGTCTCCACCTCCTGATTGCCTTCTCTGAACCATCACCACGAGCCCAGCTGGACTCCTACCCCGACACTGGCCCTCAGCTCTGACTGCCTGCTTGCAGAGAGACCTCTCAATAAATGAAATCACCAAACCCTTTATTTGCACCCTCCTATCTGGAGAAGAGAACCACTGGGGGCATCCACCACCTCTGTTCCCCCTGCCCTGATCCTGGCGACCCTGGTCCCCAGTGAGAGAGTGCTGGTCCCAGGCCTCCCAGAGCTCTGCACACATGGTCTGAGCAAGGTCAGACCCTTTGCTTACAACACACCTTCCAGGAAAGCAGGCAAATTCAGAATGCAAGCCAGAAATATTTTAGGGGTTCCCCCTCCCTGGAATCTGATTTTCATGCTCACAGAAAGGCAGCCCCAAAGGTGGGACTCCAATCTCCAGATTGGAGAAGCTCTAGCCTAGCTTTCTTCATCAAGAGCTAAATCTGGACATGGTATCATTTCTCAAAGCAGCAGGGCTCCTAATTGTGACAAAGAACACCACTGAAATTGTTACCCAAAATATAAATGATTTCAGAGCTGTTGGCAAGGACTCACATTTTGTGACTGTATGAAACTTAATTTCACACCTTGTATAAACAGTTGCTCATTCACAGCAATTGTTGCAAGTTCTAAGGAAAACCACTATTTGTTTTAGCTAAATTACAATAAATCACATGCTTCTGATTTCTGCACAGGGTGATAGCTAAAGACGTTTTCCCTCAAAACTGCAATAAGACGAGTGTAAGCTCCATGGAGCCTGGGCCCATGTGCTGAAATGAAACGAAAATACCGTCTCCAATCATGAAGAAGTCAAACACATAAGAAAATGCACAGATGATCCCAAATGCCTTTCTCCCCAGTCTGTTTATTTTAAAATGTGGCCATTTGTGAGAAACACGCCTAACTCATGCACACAGCACAGCTCTTCTTCCATCGACTCCTCCAAGGAGAAGAAATGACTAGTTCCAAAGAGGGGGACCAGAGGGGGCTCACAGGATTTACAACCACCTGGGTGGCTAAGGCTGGTCTGCAGACACAATGGCAGGAAGGCGATTCACCATCTTGACCCAACCACACAGTAAGGCTACAGCATGAAAGGGCAGGCTATGGTCGGCCGTGTGGGCCCAGGATCATCGCTCTACCACCCGGAGGCAGCAAGGGGAGCTCGGAGGCAGGGCATGATGCCGGGCAAGGAATTAGCAGGCTTTCAGACAAGAACGGGCCTCCGATTTCCAATCACATCCGACCACGGATCTGTTCTCTTCCCACTTCATTTTGAAGTGGTAGGGAAGGTGAGAAAAGGGACTCCAATCAGGAGGAAAGCATGTGCAGAAAAGCGGTATCACGCTTGGACCTGCACGTGCTGGGGCAGGAGCAGCAGTGGCAGTGGGCGCGGTGCGTGTGCTGTGCACTTCCTGTGTCCTTCCACACGCAGTAGTCGGCTGCGCTGATGGCCCCGGTGGAGCACTGTCATGCACACCCTTGTTCTGGCCAGTCCCTTCTCCTTAAGTCTCAGCTGATTCTGGTACTTGCTTCAGCCCACAAAATGTGGCTGTACTTCAGTATAACTCAGTCTCCTCTTACTGCCTCAAGCATGTCACACTTTAGAAGGAAAAGTTTAAGATGTGTATACAGAATTTAGATGTATCAGCCAACCTGCCAAGTAAACTTTCTCATTTCCTAATCATCCTGCAAACCTTTCCCTCACTAAATAGTTACTGTTAACTGCCTGGGAATATTCTCCTTTTACTTCAGCCATAGTTTCTATTTCAAAGGCTGCCTGTATTACTTTACAAAATTGGCTTTGACTTTGGTGTGAGACAAATATACGGAAGTTTATTACTACATTAAACCTAGCCTTCCCTTCCAGTCATTAACAATGAATATTTTTAGCATCTAAAAATGTGCATCTCAGACAGATATGTAAATATTTAGCACCATCCTTTTGAGACTGTTAAGCTTTCATTTTCAATCACGGAGGGTATGTAAGTGTTTTCATTAATAGTCTAATTATATCATATATTTTCACTCTGTACAATATTTTGCTTCTATATTTGAAATAACTGAATTCATTTGTGCTAATAAATGTTCTAAATGGACATTTTAATAATTGAAATCAGCACATATTGTAGCCCTCGAAACGATCTATAAAACAAGAACGAATGTTTATGTTACACAAAGGCAGAACTGCCCACAAGCAGCAGCTTGGCTCAAGGTCACATATCAGTTTAAATTCCGTATGTTGCTCCAACTGACTCTACCCTATCTGGGGCCATTTCTTATCTCTAAGTTTCACCAATAAGACCCACCATCTTCACTTGCTGTTCTGTTCCAGGTCCCCACTTGTCCTCACAGCCTTATAGTGATGCTCCCCATTCTTTGTACTGCTCTGCCTGGAGCCCTTTCCCCTCAGAGGCCCACAGGCCTAACCCTCTTCTTCCATGCGCTCGAATGTAATCAGCTCCAGGGTCTCCCCTCACCATTCCTTTCAGGCCAGCTCTCTCAGCTCTTCTGACACTGTATATTCCTTATTTACTACAGTAACTTCCTTCCACACACTCTGCTAGAATGTAGACTCCAGGAGGGGAGGAAAGTTGTTGATAGAAGTATTCTGAGCACCTAGAACCATATGTACACATACATCTACACACATACATATACCAGGTTGGCCAAAAAGTCTGCTTGGATTTTTTTAAGATCTTACTGAAAAACTCAAA
Source organism: Bos javanicus (assembly GCF_032452875.1). Classification (NCBI taxonomy): domain Eukaryota; kingdom Metazoa; phylum Chordata; class Mammalia; order Artiodactyla; family Bovidae; genus Bos; species Bos javanicus. The sequence continues at coordinate 101,821,358 of NC_083878.1, forward strand.
CGAATTTGTTGGCCAATCCAAGAGGTGGCATTCAGTAGCTATCTGTTTAATCAGGAATGACTTCTCTGCCGGGTACCGTTCTAGACTATGGCAGTGAACAAGACAAACATGGTCCCTCTTGCACAGAGATTTCAGCCCAATAATTAAAAATTTAAAAAAAAATCCAAAATAATACACCAGTAAGTGGAAATGGCAATGGCAACCCACTTCAGTACTCTTGCCTGGAAAATCCCATGGATGGAGGAGCCTGGTGGGCTGCAGTCCATGGGGTCGCAAAGAGTCGGATACGACTGTCTTCACTTTCACTTTTCACTTTCATGCATTGGAGAAGGAAATGGTAACCCACTCCAGTGTTCTTGCCTGGAGAATCCCAGGGATGGGGGAGCCTGGTGGGCTGCCGTCTATGGGGTCACACAGAGTCGGACACGACTGAAGCGACTTAGCAGCAGCAGTGGCACACCAGTAAGAGGACAGCTGATGGTCATGAGTCTTACAGAGATAATTAAAAGCTAGTATGAGAGAATGATGGGAGAAGCTACTTTCGACTGCAGTCAGGGAAGGCCTCTCGGAGGTGACATTTCAGCTAAAAAACTGCACAAAAAGAGAGCAGACTCTTGCACATGCTCCTCTGACTTCCTGTCGTCCAGTACACCATGGGCTAGGGCAGGCACAGCCCCCACTTACGCTTGGGCTCTGCTCCTCCTGGCACTTCCTGCCTCTGTACAGTCAGCACTTCGGCCCCAGGTTTACCTGTCATGGCCTCACTCTGGACTGTACACTCTGTCGTTTCGACATTTCCCTCTGCAGCCGTTTAGGCCGTGTGCCTTGAACTCAACTTCTCTGGTGTTTCTATCACACACCTACTTTTCTCTTACTTAGAAATGCAGGATCTATCTTTGTCCAATATTCCTTGAATGCTATGTATGGTAGGATTTTGGTTTGGGGGACAATCTGATGAGACTTTTTAATAGGTGTTTATTCTATTGGGTATTTATTAATAATACAGATGAGCAGTCTAAAACTGGCCATCTTATTTTGTGTTTTTACCTATTAACATTTTGGTTTTTTAAAAAACCTCGTCACATGGATTGTCTTTTTGTTGTCTTGGGGGTTTATACTGCATTTTCTTTCTTTTTTTTTTTTTTTGCCCTCGAGGGTTTTCTAATTTTACATCATACACTTAAACCTCTATTTCTTGATGTTTAGACATATTTCTGGCTCCCAAATAAGATGAGAAAACATGCCTACCAAATTTGATTCTATTTGCTCTGTGAATGTTTTTACATCCCCATGTTTTATAACATTTACCTTCTGATATATAATTAGTCTTGACAATGATATGGCCTTGATTATACATTCAAAACGAGCGATCATTTTGCCATTATTCACCAGAAAGTAAACATTTATACTCCCTGTGCCTAGAACACCACTTGAACACAAGAGGCAGTTGATACACATTTGCTGACAATGAATAGACTTGGCTGATCCCGACTCACTGCATGTTGTCACTGAGGAGGTATTTAAAGAAAGGCTCATAGGCTTTTCCCAGAGTCCATGCTTTATTCTGCACTCCTCTCCCTACCTCCCCCCCCCCTTTTTTTAAAAAGAACACTGCTAACACCACTTTCTTAAAAAAAATTATTTTATTTACTTACTCGACTGTGCTGGTCTTATTGCGGCATGTAAGATCTTAGTTCCCCGACCAGGGATTGAACCCAGGCCCCCTGCACTGGGAGCATAGACTCCTAACCACTGGACCACCAGGGAAGTCCCAACAGTGCTGTCCTTCTATATAACAACACTTGGCTGAATTCTTGGGTCAAACTTTCCATCCAAATTCTGTGGTACACTCTCCTGGCATTGAATGAATGCTGTAGAAAAGAGCCTGAGAGAACGATTCCTGTGAAGTGTGATACTTTCCCTGGACACTGGTTTTCAAGGAGGTTAAGGCCCTTCCTTGGATTGACTGGTGCATCTTTTGCTAATTTCAACTTCTTGTTTGTTTCTTTCATTAAGTGTCATGAGTAGAGGCCTGGTGGAGTGACCAGAAATTTGGGCAGTTTTTGAAACAGGGAATAAGCAAAGGCAGAGAGATGAGACTGAGCAGAGAGAAGCGTGAACAAGCACCCCATCGGTCACACAGGACACACGTGTCCCGAACTCGCCCAGAGAGGAAGGCACTCCGTTTGGGAGCGGGGCAGGTGGGGTGGCGGGGTGTGGACAGGCAGGGGCCAGAGCGCTTTTCCTTCACTACAACAGGCCCTGTCTTCCAGAAAGCACTCCCCACCCCTGCAAATCACGCCTGACAGTGCACTAGATCAAGATGCCTTCCTGATGACGTTAAGTCAGTCTTTCAGGTATTTCAAAGGCATTCGTATTTTCTTGCAAATTTACTCAATTTTCTATCCCCTCTTGCTTTCTGTTTACATTATCCCAACTGTCAGGAGGACAGTATTCTGACACAGTAACAAGCAATTAAAATTGTTCTGGGCAGTCATGAAGAATTATGCATGAACTTGGTCCTCTTCCTACTGGAAGAAGTATCAGAAGTGGTGGTGGTTTAGCTGCTAAGTCTGGCCCGACTTTTTGTGACCCCAAGGACAGCTACAGCCCATGGGATTTCCCAGCCAAGAATACTGGAGTGGGTTGTCATTTTCTCCTCCAGGGGATATTCCTGGCCCAGGGATCGAACCAGGGTCTCCTGCATTGCAGGAGGATTCTTTACCGACTGAGCCATCTGGATTCTGCTGAGGCAACAGAGAAAGCAGTCAGCTAGGATTCAGGACAGGGGTGTGTGTGTGGAGGGGTAGGGGTAGTGGAATTAGCTCTGGCTCCACTCTCATCCTATGTAAATGACAGAGGTCCCAGTTAGACCATGAGAGTACATGCTGAAGTCCTGGGCAGCGAAAACTACTGGAAAATGTCAGAGTTTGTATCTCTTAAGACATGGACTGAATCAGCTGACTTTTAGATTTACATTTTTTTAAAAAACGAGCCAGGAAAATTATTTCTATAAACACAGTCATAAAGTAAAACAAAATCATGGTATTAAAGGGGAAAAAATGAGCTCTTTTTCCTTTTTTAAAAATTCTCTAGCATAATGATTACTCAGATTTTTTAATTTAAAAAAAAGTGACAGTTGGATATGCTTGTTTACACAGGAATAGTCATTAATGGATCAACTGAGATTTGTCCATTAAAGAAGCTATTAACTTTGCATTCTAGCTCTGAACAAGGATATTCAGAAATGAGGGGCGATGAGAACGGTGCTGGGTTTCCTCATGTTCATTATCTCATTCAAACTTCACAGCAAACTCCACAACAACTGTGAACATTGTCATCCCTGTTTTGATAAATGGTAACAAGTGTTATCATCCCTATTTTGTGGGTGAAGAAACCAAGGCTACAGTAATTATATAAGTAGCTGGTGAACATCAGAAAAAAGGATTTATAACACTTTGAAAACATTCCGTTTATTTAGACTTCACTACGATTGAGTTTCCTCTTAACAAAATCATGAAGCAAAGGAACTGGTGTGGTTCTAATATTTTACCTGGAAACTTCCCTCTCAGGACAAGAACAAGGAGCCCGGAATTTTTTCCCTTGACCTTTCACCCCATAAAAATGTGTCTTCAGAGGCCTCAGCAGTGGGTCCTATGGCTGCTAGCCACAATCTATTATTGCTCCTTTGTAGATTATGTGGTTAAACATACATAACACAAATTTACCATTTCCAAGTATACAGTTTGATGGCATTAAGTACCTGCGTAAGGTTGTGCAGCTAGCTATACAATTTTTAACTTTTTATCATGGAAATGTTTGAATATATCCAAAAGGAGAGAGAACCATATAATAAACTCAGCCAGCTCTAGCAATTACCCATCCTATTTTACTTATCCGCCCTCTACATAACCATACTTTAAAAAATAGAGGAACACAAATGATCAATTCACCTACAATCTACTGTAGTATGACAGAGTTGTACTTTAACACCCACCACTAGGAAGCAACATATTCATCTTTACAGTAATTGAACCAGGAGCTCCCTAATCAAAATACTGTTATGGACCACCCACTAGTTAAAAGCCACCTTCACCAGCACCCAATCAGGCCCCGGTCTGCCCACAAACCAGGCAGCTCACCATCTCTCCCGTTCCCAGAGAGTCAGCTCCATCACCAACTTCCCTGAGGCGGCCCTTCTCCAACGCACCACCTCATGTTTCCTCCTCACACCGCCTCTGTAAGTACCTGAATGGGCGCTCTCCTTCCCAGGGTACATTGCAGCCCATGGATACATTGTAACAGGCACCTATGGCACATCTCCAACAACGCAGGGATGCTCTGAGGAGTCCAGGCCTCTGGAACCTTCCTGCTCTGATGGGTGTCTTCTGCTTTGTCCATGGGCCTCTTTCTGATCTACCCCGAGGCTGCCTGACCTGTGGTCCTGAAATTGCACGCAAGTTTCTAATGCTCCCAAGACTACAATTTCCATGAGACCAGGGATCTTGTTTGATTAGGCATCCCAGATCCCTTGTGCCTAGAAGAGTACCCGATCCCACCAATGTTTATCGAGCATCCCATACATTTTCCAAATGTGGGGGATGTCTCTGATACAAAAAAAATATCCAGACCCTCCAGTCTAGTCCTTTTGGATCTATGCCTTGGTCAAACGGCCCACCTGGTCATTGGTTAAAGCATGACCTCTGAGAGGGTGTGGTCTCCTGGGTCACCCGGAACCCCATGTGCTGCAGTCTGAAAGTCAGTCCTGCCTTGGTCTCAGGTTCTGACTACAGGGAGGATTTCCGTTAGAGGAGGGGACCTGGCCAAATCTCACCTCCCAGAGGACTACAGCTCACAGTAATCTCATGAAGGACTGTCTGTACAAATTATCTGGGACAGAGACTATCATGATATTCTCTGTTCTGCCTCTGAACATAATTTCGTCCTTCAGTCCGATTGCAAGCGCCTCATAGTCAAGGGCACATGACTCTGTGCACTAATCAGACACAGGGTGGAAAATCCAGAAACAGGCGTGGTCAATTAATTACTCCAGGCCACTGGCATTACAGGGGCAGGGAACAATGGGAAATGTGGAGGTGTGCTGAAGAGTAGAGCAACCAAGAAAGTGTTGTCTTTCAAATCATAAACCAGAGGCACTGAAAGAGCCTCTTTCCCTTCCAAGACAACTTGGGACAGTTTTTCACCTCCTCAAATATCTTTATGGCAGACATACAAAACAACAGATGCTTGCTATACAGAAGTACAGTTGCATTTCAAAAAATGCAGGTGCCATCAGAGACCTAACTCTGCACCTGTGGAGAGCGAGCTGCGATACCACCAGACACCACAGCTCAGAACTTCCGTCGTAAAGCAGAGCTATTAATTCCACATTCTCTAATGAGCCAGGAATCCCTTACCGAACAGACAGAACAACCTAATTTTATTAGTTGCTGTAGAAATCCAAAACAATCTAACTCCCTACTGGAAGCAAGACAAATACCTTTGACTTATCCCTGCCCAAAGCCCACAAAGATGTGAATCAAACTCAATAAGGGTAACGGGCAAATCTCCGCTGAGCTCTGTACACGATCTGTCCTCTTATAAAGCCAGGTGCTAGTGACTTAACTTCCTCTTTTACCACAACACACTTAAATATTCAGTTCAGTTCAGTCACTCAGTCATGACTTTGCGACCCCATGGATTGTAGCACATCAGGCTTCTCTGTCCATCACCAACTCCCAAAGCTTGCTTAAACTCATGTCCATCTGTCATCCCCTTCTCCTCCAGCATCAGAGTCTTTTCCAATGAGTCAGTTCTTTGCATCAGGTGGCCAAAGTATTGGAGTTTCAGCTTCAGCATCAGTCCTTCCAATGAATATTCAGGACTGATTTCCTTTAGGAGGGACTGGTTTGATCACCTAGCAGTCCAAGGGACTCTAAAGAGTCCTCTCCAACACCACAGTTTAAAAGCATCAATACATGACTGCTGGAAAAACCATAGCTTTGACTAGACGGGAAATGTGTTGGCAAAGTAATGTCTCTGCTTTTTAATACGCTGTCTAGGATGGTCATAGCTTTTCTTCCAAGGAGCAAGTGTCTTTTCATTTCACGGCTGCAGTCACCATCTGCAGTGATTTTGGAGCCAAAGAAAATAAAATCTGTTACTGTTTCCACTGTTTCTCCCTTATTTGCCATGAAGTGATGGGACTGAATGTCATGATCTTAGTTTTTAGAATGTTGAGCTTTAAGCCAGCTTTTTCACTCTCCTCTTTCACTTTCGTCAAGAGGCTCTTCAGTTCCTCTTTACTTTCTGCCATAAGGGTGGAGTCATCTGCCTATCTGAGGTTATTGGTATTTCTGCCAGCAATCTTGATTCCAGCTTGTGCTTTAACCAGCCTGGCATTTCACATGATGTATTCTGCATAGAAATTAAATAACCAGGATGACAATATACAGCCTTGATGTACTCCCTTCCCAATATGGAACCATCCTGTTGTTCCTTGTCTGATTCCTTATCTGTTCCCTGTTGCTTCTTGACCTGCATACAGATTTCTCAGGAGGCAGTAAGGTGGTCTGGTATTCCCGTCTTTTGAACAATTTTCCACAGTTTGTTGTGATCCACACAGTCAAAGGCTTCGGTGTAGTCAATAAAGCAGAAATAGATGCTTTTCTGGGACTCTCTTGCTTTTTCAATGATCCAAAGGATGGTGGCAATTTGCTCTCATGTTTCTTTGCCTTTTCTAAATCCAGCTGAACATCTGGAGGTTCTCAGTTCACTGTTGGAAGGCTGGCTTGGAGAATTTTGAGCATTACTTTGCTAGCGTGTGAGATGAGTGCAACTGTGCAGTATGAGCATTCTTTGGCATTGCCTTTCTTTGGGATTGGAATGAACACTGACCTTTTCCAAGTCCTGTGGCCACTGCTGAGTTTTACAAATCTGCTGACATATTGAATGAAGCACTTTCACAGCATCATCTTTTAGGATTTGAAATAGCTCACTGGAATTCCATCACCTCCTCTAGCTTTGTTTGTAGGAATGCTCCCTAAGGCCCACTTGACTTCACATTCCAGGATGTCTGGCTCTAGGTCAGTGATCACACCAGCACTGTTATCTGGGTCATGAAGATCATTTTTGTATTGTTCTGTGTATTCTTGCCACCTCTTAATATCTTCTGTTTCTATTAGGTCCATACTATTTCTGTTCTTTATTGTGCCCATCATTGCATGAAATGTTCCCTCGGTATCTCTAATTTTCTTGAAGAGATCTCTAGTCTTTTCCATTCTGTTGTTTTCCTCTATTTCTTTGCATTGATCACTGAAGGCGGCTTTCTTATCTCTCCTTGCTAGTCTTTGGAACTCTGCATTCAAGTGGGTATATCTTTCCTTTTCTCCTTTGCTTTTTGCTTCTCTTCTTTTCACAGCTATTTGTAAGGCCTCCCCAGACAGCCATTTTGCTTTTTTGCATTTCTTCTTCTTGGGGATGGTCTTGATTCCTGTCTCCTGTACAATGTCACGAACCTCATTCCATAGTTCATCAGGCACTCTATGAGATCTAGTCCCTTAAATCTATTTCTCACTTCCACTGTATAATCATAAGGGATTTGATTTAGGTCATACGTGAATGGTCTAGTGGTTTTCCCTACTTCCTTCAATTTAAGTCTGAATTTGGCAATAAGGACTTCATGATCTGAGCCACAGTCAGCTCCCGGTCTTGTTTTTGCAGACTGTATAGAGCTTTTCCATCTTCGGCTGCAAAGAATATAATCAGTCTGATTTTGGTGTTGGCCATCTGGTGATGTCTATGTGTAGAGTCTTCTCTTGTGTTGTTAGAAGAGGGTGTTTGCTATGACACTTAAATATAAGTCAATCATTTTCAAAATAAAACACACAACATAAACTACATAAAACAGGATTTAATTTTTCTCTGTAGGTTCAGAATGGAACTCACACTTCCCAGTGTCTTGGGTTAATTTAAATCAGGACATTTACAAAACAAGGCTGTTAGCAGAGCTTTTGGTAAGTTCCTCTGGTGACCTCTCCTGACCTTTTCTTGTTCTTCATTGGCCAGTTCCTATGATGTCATCTGGAAAGAAAGCAATGTCCCTGTGTGTACACTGCGTGTGATGTGTGTATCTGCATGCAACAGAAAACACACAAGCCAACAAGGAGACACCATTTCAGAGACTTTAAAGTGATGACAAAATCCGGAAAGGAAGACCTGTTTCTGTTTGCATCACCAGGAACAGTGATGACAGACTCTTTTGCTTTGGGAATCTTTACCTCATAGGACGTGGATATGCAAAATGGCTGCTTGCAAGCAGGGATAAAAATCTACAAAATTCCAGTGCATTAATACTGTATCTCTTCTACTGCTGTCTCTTAAGAGAAAGGCATGTATTCCTACAGAGGATAACTCTTCAGAGCCTACCTCCTCCACGAAGCCTTCTTCACTGCCCCTCACTAGAACTCTTGGCCCATAATATTCATTTTGTATGTACTACTAGCATCTAAGTCACAACACTTACCACAGTAAATAGCCAACAAGCATTTACAGAGCGATACTGTCCTGTTGGCCCATTAGTATTATCTCCATTAACCAATGAGAAAACCAACGGTGAGAGAGGTTAATTCAGAAGCCCAGAGGCATACAGGTAGTTAACGGGAGATCCAGGCTTGTTCAAACCCAAGCAAATGGACTCTGGAAGCTACTTTTTTCAGCCTGTACTTCCTCGTTTATGTCTCACATGCACCATGTTCTAAATCCCCTTGGCTATAAACATCTAGGAACAAGGGTTCTCTCTGTTCCCAGAGTCTACCACCATGCCTTATATACGTCTGCTGATTAATAAACAGCACAGCAGTTTAACATCATTTGGTATTCATTAAAAAACAAAACAGTCAAGCTTTCCCCTTGCAAACCCTTATTTACCACGTTGAAAGGTTATACAGGAATGCCTCGTTTTATTGCGCTTTGCTTCACTGAGCTTTGCAGATACTGCATTTTCACAAATTGAAGGTTTGGGGCAACCCTGTGTTGTCAGATGATGGTTAGCATTTTTTAACAAGAAAGTTAGGTGTTTTTTAAATTTTTTTGGCTGTGCCATGAAGTTTGCAGAATCTTAGATCCTCAGCCAGGAATCAAACCCAGGCTCCAGTACTGAAAGCACCAAGTCCTAACCACTGAAATACCAGGGAATTTTCAATAAAGTATTTTTAAGGCTTAAAGATCAACATTCAGAAAACTAAGATCATGGCATCTGGTCCCATCACCTCATGGGAAATAGATGGGGAAACAGTGTAAACAGTGTCAGACTTTATTTTGGGGGGCTCCAAAATCACTGCAGATGGTGATCGCAGCCATGACATTAAAAGACGCTTACTCCTTGGAAGGAAAGTTATGTCCAACCTAGACAGCATATTAAAAAGCAGAGACATTATTTTGCCAACAAAGGTCCATCTAGTCAAGGCTATGGTTTTTCCAGTGGTCATGTACGGATGTGAGAGTTGGACTGTGAAGAAAGCTGAGCACTGAAGAATTGATGCTTTTGAACTGTGGTGTTGGAGAAGACTCTTTAGAGTCCCTTGGACTGCAAGGAGATCCAACCAGTTCATCCCAAAGGAGATCAGTCCTGGGTGTTTATTGGAAGGACTGATGCTAAAGCTGAAACTCCAATACTTTGGCCACCTCATGCCAAGACTCATTGGAAAAGACCCTGATGCTGGGAGGGATTGGGGGCAGGAGGAGAAGGGGACGACAGAGGATGAGATGGCTGGACGGCATCACCGACTCGATGGACATGAATCTGAGTAAACTCCAGGAGTTGGTGATGGATAGGGAGGCCTAGGGTGCTGTGATTCATGGGGCTGCAAAGAGTTGGACACGACTGAGCGACTGAACTGAAATAAGGTATGCACATTGTTTTTTTAGACATAATGTTATTGCACTTAAGAGACTACACTATGTGTAAATGTAACTTTTATATGCACTGGGAAACCAAAAACACATGTGGTTTACTTTATTGTGATACTCACTTTATTGGGGTTGTCCGGAACCAAACCTCTGACTCTCCAAGGTATGCTCGTGCAAAGAAGATTCTGGGTCCTGGCCATACAGCAACAGTCTCATGGCTAAGGAAGATTAAGGCAGACAGGGGCCACACCTCTCAGCTGCCCTTTGGGAAGGCCTGGCTGCCGGGCTGTGGGCATCACAGTCAGCCTCCAGTAGTCCACTCATTCTGGGTCAGTGTCAGCTATAGAGAGCCACTGTTCCGCATTAACACCAGTTCCCAGAGACCTACAGCTTCATCGCTCTCTCCCTGTTAAAAATAGAGGTGCGTGAGGGCCAGGAAGTAGATGGAGCCCGAGCCCAGGCCCCACGTATAGTGGGTTTGTCCACGGCGTCTACAGACCAGCTGGAAGCTCGCAGTTGAGATGAACGTACTTGGCAGTTGACACAACCACGGCATTAGGTCCTTGGTCTGTGGGTAAGACCTATCAGAGTGGAGAAGGCCAAGTACAAGGTTGATACCACCCTGCCCTGCCCCTCCCCTGTCTCCCAGCCAAGATAGAAAATCAAAACTAACACTGCATCCCAGGGCAACAGCAGAAACTGGATGCAGGGGCAGTGGTTCCCATCCTGCCCAGGCAGGTTTAATTCGCCAGCCTGAATCCTGCAGAAACCAGATGGATACTGGAGGAAGACTGTGGACTACTGAGAGGTCAACCAGGAAGACAGCCCTGACCACAGCCACTGTGTCAGATGTAGCTTCTTTCCCGCTGCTGCTGCTGCTGCTGCTGCTGCTAAGTCGCTTCAGTCGTGTCCGACTCTGTGCGACCCCATAGACGGCAGCCCACAAGGCTTCCCCGTCCCTGGGATTCTCCAGGCAAGAACACTGGAGTGGGTTGCCATTTCCTTCTCCAATGCATGAAAGTGAAAAGTGAAAGTGAAGTTGCTCAGTCGTGTCCGACTCTCAGCGACCCCATGGACTGCAGCCCACCAGGCTCCTCCGTCCATGGGGTTTTCCAGGCAAGAGTACTGGAGTGGGGTGCCACCGCCTTCTCCGTAGCATCTTTCCTAGGACACAGTAACACTATGTCTGATTATACAAAGTCATTGATTTAGTGAATGCATTTTTTTATTTCAATCAATCAAAAAAAGATCAGAAACAGTCCATATTCCACAAAACAGTGTACATTCACAGCTCTGCCTGAGGGCAGACTTCTGCCCTCTGTCATAATACAGTAGGAAGAGATGTCTGGATGCCTGGACTTTTCTCTGGTCATCACAGGGATCCATGACATAATGACACACTGCTGAGCAAGTCAGATGAACACGAGGCGGCCAAGTAGTTGGAGGCCTTGGTGAAACACGTGCTGTCTTCCCCATCCATGAAAACGTTTAGGGGTCCAGAGGCCGATGCGTGGCAGGACGCCTTACTGTAGAGACAGCCCTCTGCAGGCTTCCCACACCCCACACATCTACCGGTACGCTGAGAACGTGGGGCCCAGAGCACTCTTGGTCTGGGGCGTCTCTCAAGGTCCTGTTTGCTGTGAGCAGCCTCAAGGGATAAGATAACATCTCCTTGCAAATAAAGAGCAAGCAGCTGACAGGCTGCCCTAAGGCAGTGAGTTCCCAGACTCAGTGTCCCTTCCTGTGATGTAACCCACTGTGAATGCAGGCATCCATCTGGGGACACCGACATCACCCCTCATGGGCTTCAGGGGGCCCAACAAGACCCTGCTGACAGTCTGGCTACTCCTTTTGCTGGGACTTCTGTCAGCATCATGTAACTGCGATAAGCTAACATTTTAGCTTGAAAAGGGGTGGGGGGAGAGGCCAGTAAAAGTCTCAGACCTTTCACAGCTCTTTACACCTATATAAAGTAAAACACAAGCGACTGCATCTTGCATCTCTTAGCACGGGGAAAGGAGCATCGCGTCTGGTGCAGCTCGCTGGGTGCTGTCAGACGCACCCAGTTGTCAGGTTGCTCAGGCCCAGCCACCGCCAGCGCGGAGAGAGCAGCAGTACACCCTGGACGAAGCACGGGCAGAACTGCAGGCCTCCGGCTCTAGGCACCCGCGTGGCCTCAGCCTCCCTTCTGCACCTTGTACTGGTCTCTACAGGGCACCCCACGGATCATCCAGAGGAGGAGGAAGAAGCCCAAGCCTGCCTTTTGTGGGTGCAAGCCAGAAGTGCCCGGCAGCTATAGTATAGCCTTGTTCAGGAGGGGCACAAAGCCAGCAGGGAGAGAGGCCTCCTGACTGGTAAGGCGCTGAGCAGTTGTAGCAAGGTGTCGACCGTGTATGGAGAGCCAGGGGCACAGGTTAGACGATCCACGGGCTTATGGGCAGTGACGAGTGGTCCAGTCATTCGGTCAAGAGCCTAGAGGGAAAGGCTGGAAGGTCAGCACAAGAAAGTCTAAGGTGCAAGGACGTTCCTGGTGGTCCAGTGGCTGAGACTCCTCACTCCCCGTGCAGGGGGCCTGGGTCCCACCCCGGTCAGGGAGCGACACTGCACACGCCACAACTAAGAGTTCCCACACCACAACTGAAGACCCACGCGCTGCAACTAGGCCTGCTGCTGCTGCTAAGACGCTTCAGTCGTGTCCGACTCTGTGCGACCCCATAGACGGCAGCCCACCAGGCTCCCCAGTCCCTGGGATTCTCCAGGCAAGAACACCGGAATGGGTTGCCATTTCCTTCTCTAGTGCATGAAAGTGAAAAGTGAAAGTGAAGTCGCTCAGTCGGGTCCGACTCTTAGCGACCCCATGGACTGCAGCCTATCAGGCTCCTCTGTCCATGGATTTTCCAGGCAAGAGTACTGGAGTGGGGTGCCATTGCCTTCTCCTTTAAAACACACTGCTACTGCTACTGCTAAGTCACTTCAGCACGGCCTAAATATCTTTTTTTTTAAGTCTAGGGTGCAGACATGCACGAACACAGGAGGTGGGCAGGAAGGGCGGGAGACCCTTGTATCACCAAGCACGGAAGAGCACTGAACACCCAAGGGGACAATGTGACCTGAGCAGTTACTGTCAGTCGACCGCTGTCAGCATGGTGGACCCATGGAAGCAGTGGCCCGATAGCACGGACCTGTACTTAGAAAAGTTGCTATTGTAATAGCTACTGAGGCCAGCAAACGTCCAAACTCCAGCAGCAGAGACCAGTGCTGAGCCGAACAGTGATGTTGGTGTGGCTGACAAGGACCCGCGGCGATCCCCTCATCAAGGAGGAGCATGCTGCCCGGCTAGGGGAGTGTAGTCAGCGCTTGGTTCCCAGCTGCCAGCTCACCCAGGGACAGTCCTGGCCCTCCTGGAGCCACCTGCATCCGGGGCTGAGCCAAGAAGGATGAGAAGGCCGAGGCTTCTGGCCGATGCAGGACGGCTCTGAGAGGCAATGTGTGCTCCAGAGATCTCCCGGGTTGGCCCAGGCTCTGTCAGGGCTCATCACAGTTTACCATCTTCCCCTGCCCAATCCTGCTCTGTCCTCCTTCCTCAGACAGGTGTTGCTCCCTAATACATACACTGCACCCCAAACTCCATCTCAGCATCTGCTCCCACAACACCTGATCGATGACAGAGGTGAATGCAGCTCAGATGCGTGGGCTCTGGAGTCCCACCACCACCCAGCTGGGAGACACTGGACAAGGTAAAGGCAGGAGGGTGACAATACCTCTCAGAGGAAAAAACTGCCAGAATTGAACGGCTGCCTTGTGCACTGGCTTTCGTTATGAACCAGCCTGATGCTATCTCTTTCCTCGCTGTAGATTCGGCTGTGGCTGGTGATCTCTCACCTCCTTTCTTTGAACCTTGAGTCTATAAATCTGAGCTCATTTGTAGAACAGAAATATCTGTTCGTACTGGCTGATAAAAGTATTGTTTCTCTGCCAAAAAGCAGTGCTAACAGGGCATAGCTCCAGGGCCACAAGGAGCACTGATGCAGAAAGCTGGAATTCTCAGCACACAAATGCTGAAACTGTCCCCTTCTTGCAAAGAACCAGGAGCAATGGGCTGCGTGGCCTCCATGAGGCACACACACAAGACTCAAAGAGCAATCAGCAAAGTAACCCATGTGGGAAATCTCAGAACAGCAAACAGGTGTGGCGATTCTACAACACCATCCAAAAACATTACCTAGAAAAGATGCTTTTTTTTTTTTTTTCCTGGCCTCACCATGGGGTTGTGGGATCTTAGTTCCCCAAGCAGGGATCTAACATGGGTCCACGGCATGAAAGCTCAAGCCTTAAACACTGGTTGTTGTTATTCAGTCGCTAAGTCCTGTCCGACTCTGTGGCCCCCTGGACTGCAGCACACCGGCTTCCCTGTCCTTCACTATCTCCGGGAGTTTGCTTCAATTCACGTCCACTGCCATCTAACCATCTCCTCCTCTGCTGCCCCCTTCTCCTTCTGCTCTCAGTCTTTCCCAACATCACAGTCTTTTCCAATGAGTCAGCTCTTTGCATCAGGTGGCCAAAGTATGGGAGCATCAGCATCAGTTCTCCCAATGAACTGTCAGGGTTGATTCCCTTTAGGACTGACTGGTTTGGTCTCCGTGCTGTCCCAGGGACTCTCAAGAGTCTTCTCCAGCACCGCAATTCAGAAGCATCAATTCTTTGACAATCAGCCTTCTTCAGGGTCCGACTCTCTAGACCGCCAGGGAAATTCCCACAGTTTTTTTGTATCTTGTTTTTGAGGTTTCTCTCTCTCTTCCTCCTCCACTGCCACCACCCACCAAGTCAGGAGACAGCAGCAGAATACCAGCAGGAGCATCAGAGGGGCAGAACAATCAACACGGTCCAGTCCTGGCTCTGCTGCTAAGAACCCCTGTGACTTGTTCAGGAGAAATACCTCCCTACCTGCACCCTTGGCTTTCTTCACAGTGAAATGATGTGGGGGAAGCAGCTGCCTCCTGGCTCTTCTGAGTCTGGGCTTTCATGACACTCTAGACACGGTCCTCAACAACATCAGAGCCGCCTTAATGGGGAGGACAACGCCACATGCTGTCTAAATGTCTGCTGGATGAACTGTATTGAATTAATTGGTCTTAGGAGACCGTTAAATATTTAAGTGCCCTTTGTTAAAAAAGTGCAACAACAACAAAAATCTTTTAAAAGAGAGAGGAAGTTAACTTATAAAACCCCACCCTGGCCCCACACCTGATCTGTGAAGTTGGGTTCTGTGCACGACACATCTGGAGTGGGGGATCCATTTTAACTGACAATAGAAGACGAGAGTTTAGGCCAAGAGAAGGAAAAGGGATTTGGTGCCTTTTATTTACTTAATTTCAGTTATTTTATTTTACTTTTCCCAAGGTTCTCAAGTCAACAACAACAACAAAAATTTAAATCTATTTTGTTATGTGTCAGATAGGAAATGAACGCCTTTTTGGAGCTACTGTGCTTGGGATTTACATTGGCTTAACAATATGATAAAAATGAAATGAAATTTTATTTAAGACTGTGAGAGACTTCTGAGGATTTCCTCTTTGGGGCACTGAGATGTAACAGTAGGAGCAGATGAGTGGAAGGAACGGACCCCAGGAAACATGAGTGGAGCTGCAACGGGTGGAGCTAGGATGGGAGAGGGGACAGGATATTAAATCTACGGCAAAAACCCCTAGGTTTCTTCTCTGGAGACATTTAAGTCCCAGCAAATCTAACTCAGGGGGTGGGTGGGGGGAAACTGGGGCAATCGTACAAAAACAAAGTTCTTAGAGCCAAGAATTAACATTTCATTGAAAGATCTCCCTGCGAATGTCTGTGCCTGAGCCCCAAATGCAGCAGGGTAGGGGAGACGGAGGGGGTGTGAGGACACCCAGCTCAGCAGTGCATAATGGAGTCGGTCTGCGGTCAGAGCACGCCAGGGGACCACCAACGGCGGCTCTGTCCTCCTGAGCGCCCACCGGCACTTGCAGACTACGCAAGCTTCATCTGAAGCCTGGCAAGGTCCACTGCCGGGGTGATTAAATAGTGGGGGGAGAACAAAGAATCCTACAAGCTTTCTAGGGACAAGGATGATAGAGAGAAGGGAGAACCACCACCTCAGAAAGAGAGCCGGAGAAGGCAGCACTGGGTCTCAGGCCCACCATCACAGCAGCCTGCCGATCTCCACATCGCGGGGCCCCAGGACCAGGGACACAGGCAGCTGCTCTAGGCCCCTGCGAGTCTCCCAGAGAGCTGAAGGGATCGGTCTCTCTCCACTACTTCAGGAAGTGGGCTCCGGGAGTGGACCAGGGTAGAAGAGTGAGAAGTGAAATGGGGTGGTCCAACCCAGCAGTTTCTACTTCTAGAGTCTTGCCTCTACCCCTTCCTCTTAGGAAGTACCGGGCAGTGGACCTGTCTTGCTGTGTGCGCGTCCAGTCACTTCAGCTGTAGCCAACTCTTTGACTCTCTGCAACCCCATGGACCCTACAGGCTCCTCTGTCCATGGCATTCTCCAGGCAAGAACACTCGAGTGGGTAGCCACTCCCTTCTTCAGGGGATCTTCCCAACCCAGGGATCAAACTTGCATCTCCTGCAACGCAGGCAGATTCTTTATCCACTGAGCCACCTGGGAAGCCCAGTAGGCCTGTCTTAGGCTGTTCTAATACGAGCCATCAACATTATATTTAAGTCTGTTTATAGGGAATTTCAGCTTTTCTGAGTCCATATCATCCAGAGAGCATTCCTGGTTCCCTGGAGTTGATTTCATGTCCTTTTGAGTTCTAACAGCCTCTGCACTTGTCTCCTCAGGACACTCTAAGTTCTTTAAAGAAAGGTTTATTCATCACTGGATATCCGGCATCTGGCATTATGGACGTCAGATTTTATTTTTAAAATTAACAAAAGCAGAGCAGACTATAAATAAATACCAATTAAAGATAAAAGACAGCAAGAGTCTAGACCGCAGTGGCTCAGAGACCAGTACCCTTACCAGAAAAGTCAGCACGAACTGAATTAAATACCTATTCTTCAGCACCAATCAAGTCCAGACCCACAGCCATGACACAAGCACAGGAAAGAAGATGGACAAGGTGAAGAAACACCATGAAACGTTCAAGTAAAACCTGCAGTGTTTGATCCCCAAGGTCCTGACTACTATTACCTCTCAATTCCCCAGAGCAACTGGTAGCATGATGAGCACACAGTAGGTACCTGACAGATACGCACCCATCAGGCAATATATAGTAACATCTATGATAGGCTCTATATTAAGGCATCTTCAAAGCCATCAAAGGAAACTTTCATTTCTCAAATGTTTGTACTTTGCCAAAGAAGATACATATACAGTGAATAAGCACAAGAAAGATGCTCAACATCGTTAGTCATTAAGGAAATTTGCAGGTTAAAACCACAATGAGATACCACTGCACACTTATTAGAATGTTTAACATTAAAAAGACTGATTATGCCAAGTGTTGGTGAGGACAGGGAGCAACTGGAACTCTCATGCCCTGCTGGCAGGAACGGAAAATGCTACAGTCACTTTGGAAAACTGTTAGGCAATTTCTTAAAAAATTAAACATACACCTACCATTTGACCTAGATATTGTACTCTTTAAGAGCTTACCCAGGAGGAAATGAAAGCACATGTCCATACAGAGACTTGAGCATGAATGTTTATACTGGCTCTATTTGCAGTAGTCAAAAACTGGAATCAATGAAAATGTTCAGCAACAGGAATAAATGAGTTGTGGTATATCCATTCAGTGGAACACAATTCAGCAATAAAAACAAATGATCGATTGATACCTGCAACAATATAGATTAATCTCAAAACAATGCTGAGTAAAAATTGTCACAATGAAAAAAGAGTATATACTATGATTCCATTTATATAAACTTCTGGAAAATGCAAATTAATCCATAGCAACTAAAAGCAGTTCAGAGGCTGTGAAGGGATGGAGGTAAAGGGTGAGCAAGATGACAAAGGGGTGTGAGGAAATGCAGGGTGAGGAATATGTTCATTATCTTGATTATGATAAGGTGATGGTTTCACGAGTGTCAAAAATTACATACTTTATACACATGCAACTTACTGTATTTTTTGTACACCCCAATAAAGTTGTTCAAAAATGCTATAATGAAAAGTAATATATATCAGACTAACAATAAACTAAATTGTATACTTCTAATTTATAGCAATACCTTTAAAAGTGTACAAAATGACAATGCAACATGCTTCGTTGTAGACTGCAATTTAATCTGAAGGACCAAACCACTAATATAAAAATACATTTAAAGGAAAAAAGTAAAGGATCACCAGACTACCTTACTCTGTGGACCAAAGAGCCACAAAGCTCAATAAAGCTGGTCAGAGAAGTCAGGTATTGAGACATACGATATATCTGGGAACTGATGAGCAACCAAGTCAGGATGCACCTTTTTCTGAGTTTTAAATTGCAGCAGGTTCTTGTTGGTGGCCTTAAGCAAACAGGCTCTCCCCAATTCTTCCCCACAACAGTTATTCCCCTCATCTTGCAGATGTTCTGACAAGATAGCTCTGTCCCTGGAGTGTCCCTTCACCCCTCCTGGAGCAGGAGTCCTGAATCTCAGGTGCAAACAGGGATCCCCCTGGGAGCTGTTTAAGAATGTGAGTGTCTGGGCCTCTCCCCACAGAGGGCTCCCAGTAAAATTCTAACGTGCATCTGGGGTGGGAATCACTGCTCCAAAGGCTCCCTCACTCCAAGGAAGAGCTGGCCCCCACACCTGGCCCACGGGTCCCTTTTCTCGGGATCCCATTCCAGATCAGTACTACCCTGCTGTCAGAATGTCTAGAGTGAGGACTGACCTTGACAGCTCATCCTAAGGACCAGCGGGCCCTGAGCTCAGAGCTGAATCCGGGTTGAAAAACTTTCCAAACGGAAAGACCATGACCAATTCCTTCATGCTAAGCACACTTAAGGAGACGATACTCAAGTTTCAGGAAGCTAGAAATAAGTCTAATCTAGGCTGAAAAAAGGTCTCTCAGGTTGTTTTTTGTGTTTTATCATTAAAAAAAAACAAAACCCTGGGAATCTGCCATAAATGAGGACTATCAAAGTGATTGGTACCCCAGATCAAAATCCATTCTGCCCCAGAAGACTCAAACTAATAGACAAAGCCATTTCGTGTTTCCACGTTACTGAGGTCACTGTACCGGTCAGAGCTAACAGAGCAGTTTTCAGGAAAGATGAACAGAGACCATTATGACTCTAAACAGGGACTTTCTGGGTCAAAATCTATGGGTTACTAATAGCCTCAACGGCACAGAAAGAAGAGACACCCTTCAAGAGACCGCTGAAATGACTGTCCATTCCAAGAAAGAGCAGAGAAACGAAAAAAAAGCTTCACTTAGAACCACTGTGGATTGGGAAAGGCATCCTGTGAAATATTAACAATCCTGAAGCTCTCTTTGTTACGCAAAAAGGGATTTAAAAAAAGACCCAACTTCTATTTGATGAGTGTACTATACAACCACCATTTCTTTTCTTCCTTTGCCTAGGACTGGCCGGAGTGATGTAATAACCACACTAGACAGCTGTCTTCCTAGATAAAATCACCTTGTAAAGGAGAAATGCAATTAGAGGATGCAATGAAATATAAGTTTAAACTGATCTCGCAGGCTGCCACATTCGACTTGGTGCTTAATGGCCAGGTTCTTTATTATAGTTTTCCACTTTATGCAATTTCTCTTTGATTCAGTATCTATGGAAGACATGGAGTCTTAAATTTTAGTCTGTGTCACAAAGGGCCTGAGATAAATATAGGACAGATCAGCTGAGAGTGAGGCTGGGGCAAGAACCTGACAGCAAAGGGCTGAGGTGCCCTGGCGGCGGGGCAGGGCAGGGCTGGGAAGGGTGACAGTGTCCTTCGCCAGCACCTTCCCTGTGTGCCCTCCCCTCGGCGCTCCCTCCACCGCCCCTGGTAGATGGCACCCACTCCCAAGACTTCTCCTACCATCCCCACACTGAAACTCCACTTCTTCAACAATAATCCAAGCTCCCAAGCTTCATATTTAAATAAGAAAAAAAAAAACACTGAAAAAACTTAAAATATACACAAAAGTAGACAAAAACAGTATATTATAATGAGCTCATTGACAGTATGAAGGTATCATGACCCAGTGCCCATGATTCAGTTCAGTTCAGTTCAATTCAGTCGCTCACCTGTGTGTGACTCTTTGTGACCCCAGGACTGCAGCACACCAGGCCTCCCTGTCCATCACCAACTCTCGGAACTTGCTCAAACTCATGTCCATTGACTCGGTGATGCCATCCAACCAGTTCATCCTCTGCTGTCCCCTTCTCCTCCTGCTCTCAATCTTTCCCAGCATCAGGGTCTTTTCAAATGAGTCAGCTCTTCACATCAGGTGGCCAGAATATTGGAGTTTCAGCTTCAACATCAGTCCTTCCAATGAATATTCAGGACTGTAGGATGGACCGGCTGGATCTCCTTGCAGTCCAAGGGACTCTCAAGAGTCTTCTCCAACACGACAGTTCAAAAGCATCAATTATTCTCCACTCAACTTTCTTTATAGTCCAACTCTCACATCCATACATGACTACTGGGAAAACCATAGCCTTGACTAGACGGACCTTTGTTGACAAAGTAATGTCTGTGCTTTTGAATAGGCTGTCTAGGTTGGTCACAGCTTTTCTTTCAAGGAGCAAACGTCTTTTAATTTCATGGCTGCAGTCACCATCTGCAGTGATTTTGTAGCCCAAAAAAGTAAAAGCC
Source organism: Bos javanicus (assembly GCF_032452875.1). Taxonomy (NCBI): domain Eukaryota; kingdom Metazoa; phylum Chordata; class Mammalia; order Artiodactyla; family Bovidae; genus Bos; species Bos javanicus. Next base: position 101,842,052 of record NC_083878.1, read on the forward strand.
TGCCACTGTTTCCATTGGTTCTCCATCTATTTGCCATGAAGTGCTGCAACTGGATGCCAGGATCTTAGTTTTTGGAATGTTGAGTTTTAAGCCAGCTTTTTCACTCTCCTCTTTACTTTCATCAAGAGGTTCTTTAGTTCTTCTTTACTTTCTACCATAAGGGTGGTGTCATCTGTATATCTGAAGTTATTGATATTTCTCCCAGCAATCTTCATTCCAGCCTGTGCTTCATCCAGTCCAGCAATTATCATGATATACTCTGCATAGAAGTTAAATAAGCAGGGTGACAATATACAGCCTTGACTTACTCCTTTCCCAATTTGGAACCAGTCCGTTGTTCCATGTTTGGTTCTAACTGTTGCTACTTGACCTGCATACAGATTTCTCAGGAGGTAGGTCAGGTAGTCTGGTATTCCTACCTCTTTAAGGATTTTCCATAGTTTGCTGTGATCCACACAGTCAAAGGCTTTGGTGTAGTCAATAAAGCAAAAGTAGATGTCTTTCTGGAACTCTCTTGCTTTTTCAATGACCCAGCAGATGTTGGCAATTTGATCGCTGGTTCCTCTGCCTTTTCTAAATCCAGCTTGAACATCTGGAAGTTCATGGTTCGTGTACTGTTGATGCCTGGCTTGGGGAATTTTGAGCATTACTTTGCTAGCAAGTAAGATGAGCGCAATTGTGCAGTAGTTTTGAGTATTCTTTGGCATTGCCTTTCTTTGGGATCGGAATGAAAACTGACCTTTTCCAGTCCTGTGGTGTGGGGAGCGAGCTCCGCCTCTGGCAAAGGTCATGAGGAAGGAGGCTTGGCATACGCAAAGGCGGGATCAAGCCTCAGGAGTCTCCCTGGAAATTCTCGAGCAATCTACCCCCAAAACCAGAGTCTGCCTACTTTCTGCTTTGTGCTTTCACCTACACCTCTGACTTTACGGGGGGCTGTCCCCCACTACCTCTCTGAAAAAAGAGTTAGCTTACAGCTCCAGTTAATAATTCCTGGGTGTGACAGTGTTTAACCTACAAACTCCTTTGGAAATCGGCTAGCCTGCCTGAATAGGTTTTTCAGGCCACATGTGATTGTTCAGAGCCTCCCAACTGTGAGAGGCAGGAGATGTTCTAAACTGTCTAAACACAGATTCTTTTGAGTAGTTAAAAGATTGATTAGAAATTGTATTGGTGAAGGGATTTTCACTTGTTGGGCCAATGTTTGCTGCTAAGTCTCCATATCCCTTACCTGCTGTGTCCCTGGCAGTGTATTGATTAATATAATTGGTGTAAGTAGTAGCTTTAATGTTTGTAACCTGGGACCCTTGAGTTAATTCTTTTTCTTGTTGTAGCCCACCACACCTTTGCTCTGTAGGAATGCAACTTTATCTAATGCTTTTGGAGGGTGGCTCCTGACCAATCACCTTTAGAGAAAAATAAGTTTTCTGAAGAAAAGGTCTTAAAATGTTAACAGGCCTCCGGGCCAGAAGATGATGCAAATCACCTAAGCTTTTGCATATGATAAGTTTGCAGGAAGAAAGCCTGGTTTGCTGCAAGACTCTACCCCTTCCCCCATTATCCTCTGTGCATAACTTAAGGTATAAAAACTACTCTGAAAAATAAAGTGCGGGCCTTGTTCACCGAAACTTGGTCTCACCATGTCGTTCTTTCTCTTACCTTCTGGCTGAATTATTCAGCCTCTTTTCTCCGCTGAATTTCCTCACTGAGCTATCCTTATTTCAGCCTCTTTTCTTCCCTGAATTTTACTGAGCTATCCTCATTCTATTACTCTTTATATCCTTAATTAACATTTAATTAAGCAATTGTCTCCTGATCTTCGCCTACGCCGTCTCTCCTTCGAATACCCTGGATCAGCCGGGGCTGGTCCCCGGCACTGTGGCCACTGCTGAGTTTTACAAATTTGCTGGTATATGAGTGCAGCACTTTCACAGCATTGTCTTCTAGGATTTGAAATAGCTCAACTGGAATTCCATCACCTCCACTAGCCCTGTTCTTAGCAATGCTCCCTAAGGCCCACTTGACTTCGCACTCTAGGATGTCTGGCTCTAGGTGAGTGATCACACCATCGTGGTTATCTGGATCATGAAGATCTTTTTTGTATAGTTCTTCTGTGCATTCTTGCAACCTCTTCTTAATATCTTCTGCTTCTGTTAGGTCCACACTGTTTCTGTCCTTTATTGTACCCATCTTTGCATGAAATGTTCCCTTGGTATCTAATTTTCTTGAAGAGATCTCTAGTCTTTCCCATTCTGCTGTTTTCCTCTATTTCTTTGCATTGGTCACTGAAGAAGGCTTTCTTATCTCTCCTCGTTATTCTTTGGAACTCTGCATTCAAATGGATATATCTTTTCTTTTCGTCTTTGCCCTTCCTGTCTTTTCTCTTCTCAGCTATTTGTAAAGCCTCGTCAGACAGCCATTTTGCCTTTTTGCTTTACTTTTTCTTGGGGATGGTCTTGATCCCTGTCTCCTGTACAATGTCATGAACTTCCATCCATAGTTCTTCAGACACTCTATCAGATCTAATCCCTTGAATTTATTTGTCACTTCCACTGTATAATCATAAGGGATTTGATTTAGGTCATACCTGAATGGTCTAGTGGTTTTCCCTACTTTCTTCAATTTAAGTCTGAAGTTGGCAATAAGAAGTTCATGATCTGAGTCACAGTAAGCTCCCGGTCTTGTTTTTGCTGACTGTATAGGGCTTCTCTACATTTGGCTGCAAAGAATATAAATAATCTGATTTCGGTATTGACCATCTGGTGATGCCCATGTGTAGAGTCTTCTCTTGTGTTGTTGGAAGAGGGTGTTTGCTATGACCAGTGCATTCTCTTGGCAAAATTCTGTTAGCCTTTGATCTGCTTCGTTTTGTATGCTGAGGCCAAATTTGCCTGTTACTCCAGGTAGCTCTTGACTTCCTACTTTTGCATTCCAGTCCCCTATAATGAAGAGGACTTTTTTTTTGGCTGGACCCCAGGGGAAGTCTCCTCCCCAAAACTTTTGAGAAGTGGGAGGCATGGAGTGTAGGCAAGTCCATCATATTGTTTCTCCCGAGGCTTGTGGGGGCCTCCAACCTAACCAGCTTCACAGGCAACTCGTTCTCTTTTCTGTCTGTTTATACAGACAGGAGTACTTGAACACCTTACAGTTCCAGCTTGATTAAGCACACGCCTAGCGTACAGAGAGGGCCTGATGAATGCCTGCAAACTGAAGAGTACAAAACACAAGTACGTGTGTCTGTGCACTCACACGTGCACGTGGACACACTAGGAACCTAGGCATGAAGCAAAGGTCCAGAAAAAGGATCCAGAAAACGAGACTGGATCCAGGACTTGCTGCTGGCTTCCTGCCGGGGCCCAGCACTCCTGAGGACGGAGAGCCCAGGAAACCTGCCGGCTGACACGGAGCACAGCAGCTCTCCTGGCCGTCTGAAGTACAAGGATCTGACAACCTGCGGCTCTCAGCAGGCAGCTATTAGCTGAACTAAATACGGTTTTCTCAAGGGGAAAGGAGGATCTTTCACAACACATATGCTAATGAAGCACAATGACATAGAGCATTTAAAGCAAAATGTCCCTATATTTATTCTCCATAGACAGATTTTTACATTAATATTTATGAGGGATTCCTCGTTTATTTCTCCTGGAAATTTTTCTCCTGCCCAAACAGAGGGATAAAAGATAAGTAACATGAACCAATTATCTTTTTAACAGCTACAAAGAACTACCTTATTTAGCTGCATTCTTCCACTTGATTAATTGTCCTAAAACACCACTTTGCACACACCAGGCCTGCTCATGAGCCCCCAGGGCCTGCTGCCCCCAGCGGTGGCCGCTATGAGGCCTCCGCCTGCCTTTCTGGCCCTGCCTGCTGCCAGAGCCTGCAGATCCAATCCTGTCCCCCCAACACAGCAGAGTCATCTTCGCATGCTCACCTGCAGGCACCCCTGCACCTGGTTCTCAGCCACTGATTTCTTAAACTTCCGGCTGTGCTGGGTCTTCGTTGCTGTGCTCAGGCTTTCTCCAGGCACGGTGACGAGGACTGCTCACTAGCTGCTGTGTGCAGGCTCTGGAGTGTGGGCTCCTGTCACAGTGGCGCACAGGCTTAGCTGCCCTGAGGCACATGCAATTTTCCCGGACCAGGGATCAAACCCGTGTCCCCTGCACTGGCAGGCGGACTCCTAACCAGTGGAGAAGTCCTGGTTCCCATCCACTTAAATACCCAACGCTCAACGCTTCCAGTTTACTGAGAGCCATGAGCAGTATAAAGGATGATGACCTGCGCATCTTGTAAAAAGACATTCTTGCCTCAGCAGCTGGGCGGGGAGCGGGGAGGGAGGCACAGAGGGGAACTAGCCTTCAGGGCTGGTTCACTCAGGGGAGCCAAGACCAGGCAGGAAGGGGATGCAGGGAGCCCTGGTCCCCAGGGAGTTTCCAGTCTCAACAAAACACAAGGCAGAGAGTGGCAAAGCCAGAGGCATTTGGCTACCAAATGCAAGCTGTACAGAGCCGGGAGCAGACAGTTTCTGCCCAGTCGCTGAACCACATTCTCCTCCTCCACCTGCCAATAACACTAGGAATAAACATAAAAAAGGACATTTCAAGAACTATTACTGACAGCATCTTCTCTGGGCCCTCAAAAGCTCTAGAGAGCAGGAACAGGCGACAGCGGCGCCTGGATGCACAAGACTATCCCGCACCCTTGGCCTTGAATGCCTTCAGATTCGATTTTGAGGCACATGGAAAACAAACAAATGTGAACAGCAACAAAAAAGCAGAGAGAAAATGAAACGGTGCTTGTGCAGTTAAACTTTTACAATCCAACTGGGCAAGGCCCCAGGCTCTTCTCTGAGGTCCAGGGTGCAGTGGGCTGCAAGGAGCTCGGAGTACAAGGTATCTGACTGCCGAGGTTTCTTTTGTCACCGTGTCAAGATGGTCTGACAACGTTTTATGGTGTTCTTGCCTCTTTCCCAGCCTCAATGATACAACCTCAACACAGGTAGGTACACAAGTTCCTATCAACTTTTTATTTTTGCATAAGAAACTGGCTGAACCTGACAGCGTGAAAATTATTTTTTGACAAACAGAGGAATACAGTGAATTACAGAACTGAAGCGCCATACTGAGGTTGCTTTTGCTCAGTCTCACAACAAACTGTGGAAAGTTCTGAAAGAGATGGGAATACCAGACCACCCAACCTGCCTCTTGAGAAATCTGTATGCAGGTCAGGAAGCAAGTTAGAACTGGACATGGAACAACAGACTGGTTCCAAATCGGGAAAGGAGTATATCAATGCTGTATATTGTCACCCTGCTTATTTAACTTATATGCAGAGTACATCATGAGAAATGTTGGGCTGGATGAAGCACAAGCTGGAATCAAGACTGCCGGGAGAAATATCAATAACCTCAGACATGCAGAAATACCAATAACCTCAGACCACCCTTACGGCAGAAAGCGAAGAAGAACTAAAGAGTCTCTTGATGAAAGTGAAAGTGGAGAGTGAAAAACTTGGCTTAAGGTTCAACATTCAGAAAAACAAGATCATGGCATCTGGTCCCATCACTTCATGGCAAATAGATGGGGAAACAGTGGAAACAGTGGCTGACTTTATTTTTTTGGGCTGCAAAATCACTGCAGATGGTGATTGCAGCCATGAAGTTAAAAGATGCTTACTCCTTGGAAGAAAAGTTATGACCAACCTAGACAACATATTAAAAAGCAGAGACAGTACTTTGCCAACAAAGGTCAGTCTAGTCAAGGATATGGTTTTTCCAGTGGTCATGTATGGATGTGAGAGTTGGACTGTGAAGAAAGCTGAGCACCGAAGAATTGATGCTTTTGAACTGTGGCATTGGAGAAGACTCTTGAGAGTCCCTTGGACTGCAAGGAGATCAAACCGGTCCATCCTAAAGGAAATGAGTCCTGAATATTCGTTGGAAGGACTGATGTTGAAGCTGAAACTCCGATACTTTGGCCAATGAGCAAAAAACTGACTCATCTGAAAAGACCCTGATGCTGGGAAAGATTGAAGGTGGGAGGAGAAGGGGATGACAGAGAATGAGATGGTTTGATGGCATCACCGACTCAATGGACATGAGTTTGAGTGAACTCCGGGAGTTGGTGATGGACAGGGAGGCTGGCATGCTGTAGTCCACGGGGTCGCAAAGACTCAGACGTGACTGAGCGCCTGCACTGAACTGCTGTTCAGTCTCTAAGTCGTGTGTGACTCTTTCCAAGCCCGTGGACTGGGGCACGCCAGGCTCCTGTGTCCTCCACTATCACCCGGAGTTTGGTCAAATTCGTGTCCACCGAGTCAGCGATCTAACCATCTCATCCTCTGCCGCACCCTTTCCCCGTGAACACTCCCATCCAAATTCAGGATGCTGCATCAATTTTGATAAATTCTTTTTTGAGATAAGACTGGTATCCCTCACTATTCCTGGACACAGCTCCAGTCTTGTAGGAAAAAGACAAAGAAGTAACGAGTCAGACAGCTTCAATATGACTGATGTTAATAAATGAGCTTCTGTAGTCTTGGTTATTGGAAACTGATCTCTTCCTTATTAATATGGTCCCGCAATGGAGAGGAAGATTTCTCCATGTTCTAGAATGCAAACAATGTTTTAATCTTTAATTATATTCTCAATTTCAACTCTTCTGGAGAGTGAGAGCCACCAAGGCCTAGGATTATTTCTTTATTACACAGCCTCTCAGTGGTATCTAATGAATATTGTTACTTAATACATGCCAGTAGGGGAAAGGGGAATTTTGTGAATCTCTACTTAAGTTTTGATGACTTTTTGCCAACCTCAAGGAAACTTAAAAGCTGCAAAGTTCTCTGTTTCATTTCGGGGACACTTGCAACAGCCAACAATGCACTGGCTCTGCTCGCCAGCTGAGGCCCAGAGAGTGCAGGCCTGGCAAATAAACAACCCGGAAGAGGGGGTTATAGGAGGCGATGCTGTATATTTCTAAAATCCACAGCAATCAATCGGTTTGCTTCTCATTCGTGGTATATTAACTGATGCTTTGAAAGTGAAAAGTGAAAAATCCTTAGTCACTGTCGTGTCCAACTCCTTGCAACCCCATAAACTGTAGCCTGCCAGGCTCCTCTGTCTGTGGGATTCTCCAGGCAAGAATACTGGAGTGGGTTGCCATGTCTTCCTCCAAGGGATCTTCCCGCCCCTGTCTCCTGTATTGCAGGCGGATTCTTTATCATCTGAGCCTCCTTTGCTCAGAGACAAACTAAACTCCCATGAAAAGAGATGCCAAACATTCCTGTTCAGGGCTCCTCTCACCATCTGAGTTGAAGCACTTAAATATAAACCTATCAACATACAACCAAATGCTGCCCTCAACAAAATATCAAGATCCTCGGGAGACAAAACAAAGCCTAAGTAATCAAGAGAAGGGTTAGGTACCTCCAAGGAAGCAGGGTCATAGTCACTATCAAATGACGGCTAAATCAAGGCTTCTGTAATAGCAAAGCAAACACAGAAACCTGGAGTTTCATCTCTGTGCGGCTGAGAAAAAAACTCAAAGAAAAGGTCTGGGAAAATCAGCAACAGGAGAGAGAATGATGTAATGGCCAGGAAGCTACAGGAAGAGACCTGGGTTTTGTATGCTCATCCTGGCAAATATTTGCCTTTCTCGATTTCAACGTCAATGACGAGGAAGAGTGGGCCCCCTCGTTCCTCATTGTCGCCCAGCACGGATCCACGTCTCCGCTTTGCCTTCCGGGTCTCCCGGCAGTTTCACATTAAGCGAGAGACAACAGGAGCCTCTCCCTTTCAAGAGCAGAGGCAGCACTTACCACGTGTCTTAGAGAGAATCCAGTCACTGATACAAGTACCGTGTGTGATTTCAAGTCCATATCTTCACGGGACTAGTGTGCAAGGCAATGGCAGAATATGAGCCTCTTTCAGTTCAACTTCCAGAATCCAATCAGTGGCCATACCGAGACAATCTGATGTTCAAACGCTGGAAGCCTGAGGTGGCCAAGCGGTGTCGTTATGCCAGTGCCTGTCTCCATCAGTGGCATTTCTCCCCAGCAACACGTGTCCCAGCACGTGGTTTTTATGTGTCGTTGTTACTCAAACCTGAGGTAGGTCATCCAAGAGCAGGGGCAGGAAGTGAAGATGCCCTACACTCTCAGAGGCATGAGACAACACTGAGGCGGAGGCCACACGGCGAGGAAGTGCCACTGGTGTGCTCCGGAGACCATCGAGGAATCCTGTTCAGCAATAAAATCGAGCAGAGCGCTGACACACCCATGAATGAATCTCCAAAACATCACGTCGTGCAAAAGAAGCCAGGGGGAAAGCACTGTGCTCCACATGACCCTGTTTACGTGGAGCGCTAGAAGAGGCAAAGCTAGAGAACGGGGGTCGGAACCAATGCCTGTCGCCTGGGGTGGCTGAGAAACCGGGGACAAGTACAGTCAGTCTTTCCAGGAGTTGTGCTGCAGAGAGGAGCGGGGGTGGGGAATGGAGGAGGTCCTAGGAGTCAGTGTTCTCCCAGGAGATGATTCTGGGGTTCGCCCATTTCCATTCAACCAAGAACGAAGCAGGAGAAAGGGAACACGGACGGGGTGGGAGAGAAACAGGAGGCCCCTGCAGAAACGCGTGGGAGCAGGTGAGGGGCACTGGACCCATGAATGAGCAGAAGGGCTGCTCTGGGCTGCAAGCAGGGCTGGAGCATCCCCGGTGAAGAGCGAAGGCGGCCTCTGAAGCGCCCCTAGTCTCACAGGCAAGACCTCTTCACAAACCATAATGTGATACCCAGAAAGTGCCTGGCGTCACAACCTCCAGCGGGGTGGTGGCGGGGAGGGCAGCTAATACTTTTAAAAATAACCTTTCTGTAAAACAAATAACTTTTTTTTCCCTTCCAACCTAAGTGAAACCTGGAACTTCCCTGGTGGTCCAGTGGCCAAGATTCTAAGCTCCCAATGCAGCGGTCCGGGTTCAATCCCTGGTCGGGAAGCTAGATCCCACACGCCAGTGCAGCCAAATAAATGAAAATAAGTATTAAAAAAAAAAAACCCGAATGAGATCTACATGTGCAAAATAAGAACACACAAGGGTCTTTCACCTCTGATGAAACCCAGGAGTCACAGTGATTGTGTGTGACTTGGCCACAATGATTAAAACCAACACCCCACGCTGCCACAAGAGTACACGGAGCAAGGTCTTGTAGAGCGGAAGCTGCCGTCCATGACGGCACAAGGAAATAAGGCGCCAGCTGACACAGGGATCCCCGGATGCAACTTACAGGTCAGTCAAGTGCGATAGCTGCTTCCTAGACTTAGAGACCAGTCCCACAAGGTCAAAGGCGAACCATGTTTACCCAGCAATGGGGGACACAGCCTCCTTATGAAAACGATAGTGTCTGTCCTTCTGCAAAAGACTTAAGAAGAACACTCGGGAATCTGGGAGTGAGGTCGCTTCACCAGGGCCCTCTGAATGCTAATATAGGATCAGATATCTTTCATCATGAACAGCATCTTGTTTCCTTACAAGCGTCTTTGGAGGGGGAGAAAGATATGAATCGTTAATCCCACAAATCACTAATCCTCTGGGAACTTGGAGGGTGGGGGGTGGTGGTGAGGCATGGAATCCGAGTCTTCAAAGACTATTGCTTTTAAAGCCAACTGCACTTTAAAAACAAACACATCAATGATGGTACAAATCTCCTGCATTCTTGACACAACCGTGGTCTCAGCACGCTCAGGAAGAGGCTTTGGGGCAGCAGCTTCCACACCACCCAACTGCTGACACGAGCCAATGCAGAAGCCCCAGCGCCTCCGCACTAACAGGCACACAGAGTTCTAGGGGAAGGCGAGTGAGGAGACCAGCCCCCGGCCCTTAACCACCTCCTCCACTGTTTAGAAATAAGCCCTTTCCTCAGAGTTCTCTAGGCCTATGCAAGAAAGCTCCTAGCTCTCCACAAGGAAGCCTCCATCCCTCTCGGCCGGCAGCGGAGAGACTCGGTTAAGTCTGGTCCCCGAGTGGCCTCTCTTAGCATTGCCATGGCCTTCTCGGGCACATGAGGATCCAGTCCTTAGGACTTGGCACACTTGACTATGATGCTGCAGTATGGTCATCCCTTGCTGCTCATTTGTTCCTCTGTTTCTACTCGGAGCATCCCAAAAGCCAAAATCCTATCTTGCTAAGTCACTTCAGTTGTGTCCGACTCTGTGCGACCCCATAGACAGCAGCCCACCAGGCTCCTTCGTCCCTGGGATCCTCCAGGCAAGAACACTGGAGTGGAGTGCCTTTGCTTCTCCAATGCATGAAAGTGAAAAGTGAAAGGGAAGTCGCTCAGTCGTGTCTGACTCCCAGTGACCCCATGGACTGCAGCCCACCAGGCTCCTCCATCCGCGGGATTTTCCAGGCAAGAGTACTGAGTGGGGTGCCACTGCCTTCTCTGAAAATTCTATCCTATTCATCTCCAAATCCCCAGCTCGGAGCACAGAACCAAGCACCTGTAGGCCCCAGGTAAGTATTTGCTGGATAAACAAGAGAATTGGGCTCACAGGCCCTACCACCCTACTCTCTGTGCAGTGTCTCCTTGTTGGCAATCGTGGTGGTTTTAAAATATGTCTGCAAATTTGGACACTCCTTCCTTCAGAAGCGAGCGCCTCACCCCCTCCCCACGAGCATCAGTCAGACTTGGCAGCTCATTTCTAATCCACAGAACAGGTGGAACTGATGCTACATTTCTTGAGGTGAGGCCATAAAAAGGACAGGCTCTGCCCGGCTTGCCTTCTCTGAGTGTGCCTGCTCTGGGAGAGTCACCGCATGTCCAGAGGACACTCAGGCAGCCTGTGGAGAGGTGTGGGGAGGAACTGAGGTCTCCCACCAACAGCCATGAGTGACCACCTTGGAAGTGGCCTTTGGGCCCTGGCCCAACTTTCAGATGGCTATGGTCCTGGCTATCTGACAGCAATGTTATGAGAGGCTCTGAACCAAGTTACTCCCAGTCTCCAGACCCACAGGAAATATAGGGGATTATGTTTATTGTCGTTAAACCCACTAAGTCTGGGGGGAATTTGTTTTGTAGCAATGGATGAAAATGCAGCAACCTTGGAGCATTTAGATGCTGTCTTATAAGGGAGTTCAAGGGATTTCCTTAAAGATAAAGTTTATGGTCATACCATGTTTATAGTAAGAATTCTGTAATGAGGAAATGTCCTATGATAAAACCACAACACGGCGGATTAACAGGCAATTTTAAATACTCCATGGGTCAAATTATACTACCTTAAAACTAACAACTACAATAAATGTTGGGATGTGATACAGAACAGTATCAGAAGACAATTCTTCTTAAAGGCTGGTTTTTGTTTTTAAAAATTCTATATTACACATACATAGGAAAAAACTCTAGAACAGCCCTCAAAACTTTAACAATACCTTTATCAGGGTGCAGCACTATTATTTTTTCTTTTTTAATAACCTTTGATTTTTTCCAAAATCTACAATATGTATATATTACTAGTTTCTTCTTTTTTTTTTTTTTTAATGATGTATGATCCAATTAGGTCAGCAGCTATGCCATATACTGGTGTGTCTACTCCTGACAACTAACACAGTAAGTGGCACATAGTAGGTGCTCAGTAAAAGTGAGCAGAATGTCCTTTAGTTATAGATCCCGCCTACTGGACAGTTGCTCTAAAAGGGATGTCAAGATAATGTGAATCCACAAAGCTCAAGGATATGAAAAGGCTACAGTCAATTTTCACAGGAAAAGAGGCTATCAAGTATAGAAAATCATTTCAACACTGCGTTCTTAGGGCACGGGAACCACTTTTCTCTTTGAAACTAAGTATTTTGAGTGATTTATTATAAATTTATAATGACAGTTGTGAACACCCAGTTTTTTTTTTCTTGGCATGAGAACAGAGTCTGTTGATTGCCTTGCTGCTTAAAATAGTTTCTAAGTGTCCTCATAATAGCATGTCACCTGTAAACAGGTTTCAAGCCAATGCAAATTAACAATGGTGAACAGATGGACTACGAACTGACTTTTGTCGGGAGAGAGTTAGTAACAAACACTTCTGGCTCCAGTCTTGTGGGACCATTAGAAAGTCTTTCACTTCTCGCCACACATCCTGCCTCAGTAGACAAGCCAGGCAGGGAGGATGACAAGTTATAAGGCCCATTAGACTTCTGAGAGCCAAAAGTTGAGATGTGCAGAATCGCCAAGTCAACATGTGCAAAACATCAGACAGAGGAAGCTTTTTGCCAAATGGTGAAAACTCCCTCTTTCCTGCATCACTCGAGGAAGCGGGCCCTGCTGTCTCTGGAAAGGATGGCGCCTGTGTGTGTGGCAGACAGAAAGGAACTTGCTGGAGGCCAGCTGGTTATGTTCACCCCACCCTGGAAGCAAATGCTACGGGTGAAGAAACCCTGAAAGTCATACAAATGGTGGGCTATGACATCCACTGGTGAGAGAAGAGACCCCCCCAGAATCATGCCGTGTAGTTTTCCCAGCTCCTCACTGGTCTTTCTCCTCCCTGTTCTCAAGTCTCCCCCAGCACCAGCGCCTTGGAGAGGCCTTCTCTGACCACCTGTTTTAAGCAGCCTCCCCTCCTTACCATCCTATGTGTTCCCTTCAGAAGTACTTACCATAACCAGAAATTACTGTACTGGTTTACTTATTGGTTTAGGGGTACTTGCTTTTTGCCTTTCCTCCCCAGTAAATCAAAAGCTTTGGGAAGATGGGACCATGTCTGTCTTGCTTGTGACTGTATCCCCAAAGCTGAGGACAGTGCATGGCAGACAGGAGGTATAATAAATATCTGCTAACCAAACATAACATAAATGAGATCCTGTGTGAAGGCAAACAACTGAATCTCCCCTGCAAACCCCCTTCAGACTGGAAACTTTAAAATGCAGTTTGTAACTGAGGATATTAAGGAAAGAGGGTACAACAGGAGAACAGGCTGAGCTGGGCAATGTGTTTAAAAATCAGGTCAAGCCTTTGGGAGGCAGCACCCCTTCCAGGGGAGTCTGTGTGTGGAATGGAAAAACTGCCAGCAAAGACTGGTGTGTTCAATTTCTGATTCTACATCACTGAGTGAGCCATGGCTCTCAACTACTGAGGTTTGGAGTAAAGGCCAATCCAATGGGTGGAACACCTACGGCATGTTCAAAGGAATACTATGCAGCAACAAAAAAGAACAAGCAATCTAACAGATATTATGTTGAGTGAAGACAGCTCCTATAGAAGATTACATAATGTGTGATCGCATCCATATGAAGTTCAAGAACAAGGCAAATTAACTGTTCAAAGAAGTCAGGACAGTGGTCAACTTAGGGAGGTGGCAGCCTGTGTACAGGGTGGGAATGTGAGAACCCTCAGGGAGTCCTGGAAGTGGTGGCCAGTGGCCTGATCTAGGGGAGCTACACAGAGGCAGACACGTGAAAAAACCATCCATCCGAACGTACACTTCACAGTGTCTGCTCTCCCTCCTACTGGGAAAAAGAAGAGCACATACATTTCTCTTTTAAAAAAGAGCAAGTGAGCCCAGCACTGATTCTAATCCCAGTGCTACCAGATTTTCTAGACGGCCTGCAGTTTATCAAAACGTGCTCCTCAGTGGCCTCACTTGTGAAATATGGAGAACTGCACTCACACGCTGCCAACTCTGGGAGTGTGAACGGAAACAAAGAATAAGCCATGAGGGATCTTCAAGTCCTAGAGACACACACAGGCCAAGTAAACTAGGAAGCGCATCATCACTGCTTCTTTGAAGACCTATGCAAAATAGGTGACCACGGTCTCCAATCTTAACAGAAACCTTTTTAAAAGAAAGAACGATCTTGCCAAAATGAGTTTCCAATAGCCAAAAACAAGCACAAATTAGAGTTCACCCAGGACAAAAGAACTTTTTCCAACCCATCACTCACTGAGGCGGTAAGACGAGAGTCGTGGGTTGAGCCTTTGGTCTACGTTTAGCAGACACTCCCATCTGGTTAGCAGAACGTTTCAACGACTGTTGATTCAAAAGGCCAGATGCCAGACCAGCGTGGTACTGCAACTGCAGAGGAGAACCAAACAAAAGGGGAAGAAAAATAACATTTGGTAAAAGCAGGACAAGGGCTATTAAACTATCAGTACTTGATACATCTTACCAGCTCAGAACATTTTTAATAATTTCAAATATACCTGCTAACATCTTGCTTCAAGAAATGTATTCATAGGAGATAATCAGACAAACAGGAAAACAAGCATGAATAAGGATGCTCATCATGGCATTACAAAATGATAAAGAGCTGGAATCAATCTACATGCCCAATAATAAGAGGGAAATTAGGTAAATACATAAAGAACTTTACGACATCATTTTGTTGAATTAAAAGAAAAGGCATTGTAAACAAAGAGGTACTTAAACGTTCTCCAGACGGTTAAAGCGTGCTCTCCAAAAGGTTAACAGTGTATTTCTGAGGAGAACTGTGATAATTTTTTACTTCTTTTTTCACTCCTGTTCACATCTGCTTTATGTAAATGGTTTTTAAAAAGAGGATCCAGTGGGTTTCCTTAAAAAAAAAATTAGTTATAGGAACTCTTGCTACTGTCATGTCTTGCTTGTAATAAAGAACATAACTCACAGACCACTGTGGTCAACAGCAGCGCAACAGGCTGACCATAAACAGATTCAAACACACAGCTGGGCTGCTGTTCCCAGTGGTTAAGATCCAAGTATCGATCACAAAAATAAGCACAGAAATGCATCTCATGACAATGTACACAAATGGATACAGGCGCACTGAAGAGAGCTGGCTGGAGAAGTTAATTCCACTCCATGCACATGCAGTTGGAACAATGCAAGTGAGGACGCGGCAGACTCTAAGCGGGCTCAGAGCCAGCATCACTTGCTTTGTTCTGGACAAACTGCTGAGCTTCGAGGTTACTCAGGACAGATCATTTTACTTCTCTAGACTTTCTCTATTGGAAAAGAGAAATAACACTGCCTAGTTCTAAACCAAACAGGACTAAAAAAAAAACCTTTATTGAGTTATAATTCATATAAAATGAAATGCATACATTTTAGGTGTCCAGTATGATGATGTCTTGGTAACATACGCCTGTGACACTGTCACCCCCATCAAGGTGCAACCTCCATCACAGCAGAAAGTTCCCCTGTGCCCCACTCAGGCAATCTCCCCCTGCCCTCAACTCAGATCATCAGGATCTTCTGATTTACAATACAGCTCATCACTCTCGCTCGTTACCAAATGAAGCTTATCTCCAATTTGACATGTGACAGTGACACCCGTTTTCCTTTTAAAATCCCATACTTTTGTACTTTAGATGTGAAGAGTTGTCATCCATCTCTATAACAAAATTATCCTTGAAAGGTATCCCAATTTTGAACAGATGTAAATAAAACATTCGAACTTGAAAACACCAAGCTAAGAAACTTGGATTGAGACCATTTATAACATTCAACATGTTTCTTTTTCCCTCCTCAAATTAAGCAAGGTTTTTCAAACATTTATTTAGAATTAACTGAATATACAAACAGTAATTCATTCTGTAACTCTGAATTCCTTTTCAAAATGCTCTTCCATTGCATAGATTTCCTTTGCAGAGTCAGCTACATTAAAGCTCATGGTAATGAAATCGGTGACCACCATATAAAAGGGGTTGGGCCCTGGATGCAAAGGGTAATAACGTCCTGAAAAATAAATGGCCTCCCGTAAAGCCACTGGGCTGCACACAAACAGAGTGAAAGAAAACACAACCAACTGAAACGATCTGCTTCTTGAAGTGGCTATAAAAATGAAGATATCCAGCGACCCAGCAAAGACTGAAATGTCTGTGTTTGGAGCATCCATACTGCTTTTTAACAGGCTCTTGATTTACTTGGTCGATTTGCTGTGGGAGCCTCATGGCTGCACAATACGAGACAGAGACATATCACATTCATAATAAAACGGAGCTCTTCTTGAGGTGGAAAAAGGGGGGTACAATTTGGCTCTAACAACTCATCGCAGACCAATGAATTTTGCTCAAATTTATTTTTCTCCTACAGATTTCTTAAATGGAAAATCAATGGAAGCAAGGGACAGTACAAGTTTGAAAGACAATGTTTCAAAATGTCAGCTACTTGGGTTTCGATCCTCCCCACCAGAATTTGCAATGAGTGCAATATGCACGGGGCTTTATGGAATTAAAGGGAAAGACAGCTTGGCAGGGGCCCCTCCTGGCTCCAGGAACCGGCTCTCCTTCTGGCTCTCCTTCTCCTTTGTATCTTATTAGGGTCCATGCAAGCTCAGCCATTCCAGCCCTGCTGACTCTTTTGAGTGGAAGAGTCCTGCTAACTATGCAGAGTGGCAGGGTGATTTTTGTCCACCTGGCATCATTTTGATCATTTGCTCAAACAAACAAAAACCCCCAAACAGCAGAAATGCATGCTAGCTGCTGTCTTTCCCAGGCTTCCGATGAGACTTCTACCACCTTGGATGCTCTCAATGTACGCCACACCCAAGAGCACATGGAGATGGAAGGAGTTTTCTTCTCCCAGAAAAAAACCTGCCCTTGAAAGCTGACTCACAGTGATTAAGCGACATTTGTTAATCATATATACGGTTCCCAGTTTCCAGGAACACAGCTCCGACTGTCAAGATCTATAAGGGGTCCATTAAATATTTACCAAAGCATCTTTATAATGGGAGAAAAGGTCAAAGTTAATAAAACTGACAGGCAGCTCCTGTCCAACTGGATTTATACATTATTTAAGCACTAAATACTCTATTCCATGAAACACTGCGTAGATCTGCAAAGACTCTTGGAAAATGTTCACTCAGCCAATGGTTTCAAAACAGCAGAAGGGAGTTCAGAGCTAATCCACAAATTAACATTAAGAACATATCACTCCTCAAAATACTGCCATACGTGTTCAATTACAGGTTCGGTAATATTTTCTACAAAAATATATTTCAATAAACATACTTTGCTCCAAACGTCTGTGGCATGGAAACAACTCTATTTCAAAAGGCAGCTTATCAAAGTTGTAATGTGATTTTTCTATCCAAGATCATTTCTCCACTAACCAGCAAGAGTAAAATGAAAGTGGGAGAGAAATCAAACAGTCCATTCTGTGAACGTCCACGTCCTGCAGCTGGGGAAAGGGAGTGCTGCGTGGCCAGCTGGGGGGAGGGGGTCTTTACTGGCTGCTGCTTGGCAGTCTAGCTATTTCCGTGTTCTCTGAATTTTGAGAGCAAATTTCTCGGTTCCAAGAGAAACCTATCCATGTCAAACTTCCACTTTCTGTAACGAACGTCGTATTTTTCCGTCAGTTCTCAACCTAAAGCCTTTTCTAATCAATTATACCTACTAATTAGCTCTATGCCTGCGATATTTTCAACACCTCATAATGATCTGAGGGAAACACAACTCTGAATTAGGAAAACCTTGATTTACTGAATAAGTGCTGTTTTAGTAATATTAGACATGCACAAGCGTGGAACATGATCAGGTCCTGGTGAATTCCAATGTACAGACTAAGAGCCTCTAGAATGTGCTGCTGGACCTGCTACTAATAAAAGCTGTGCGATCTTACATGGCTCATTTGCATTACATTTTCTCCAAGGACCCACCAAACTCTCAAGTTTAATTCCAAGCTCTAGGCTTCTAAACACATCACAAGGGTATTTGGCTTCACCAAAAACTGGTGAAGTAACGTCCCTACAATTTCATACAACGGCAAACCCTTTTCCTCTGGATAGCCTAAGGTCTTTATTTTTAAAGTCCAAATTATTGAGGCTCAAATCCAGTTAGCTTTAATATGCTTCAAATTACAAAGACAAAACAGACTGAGAGGAAACAATATGAAAGGAACTTATTTTAAAAACAGAACTCAAATGCAAAGTTTCTGATTTAAATCTCAGTTTCAGAAAATCAAGTGAGCAATGGTCCC
Organism: Bos javanicus; assembly: GCF_032452875.1. NCBI lineage: Eukaryota > Metazoa > Chordata > Mammalia > Artiodactyla > Bovidae > Bos > Bos javanicus. The sequence goes on from NC_083878.1 coordinate 101,859,980, forward strand.
CTTAGTTAGTCCTCCAACTGGTTTTCCATGTTCCACACTGTTCTGAAGGATCTACCTGCTCCAAGATAAATAAAGGACATGTTCTGCAATAGACAGAAGTTTGAGAAGAAAACAGAAGGAAATCCATCCCACTGATCACATTCAATATACTGATTAAGCCACTGGCATTCAATCAGGCCTAGAACTTAAAAGCTGATGTGTTTGCTAGAACCCCCCTGCAGTCCGGGGTATAGCATCTATTCATAAGCAACATGATCCTTCCCATGCCATATGGCCTGAATCCCACTTTAAGAAAACTAACATTCAAAGTCTCAAAATTTATAAGCCAGCTCAATCAAGGTTTGATTCTTCCTACCATGAAAATCATTCTTTTCTTTTCCATCAAAGGCTTCTTCGGGGCGGGGGGGAGCAAGTTAAAAACAGCAACGACAGAGTTCTCCTTAACCTTAAGGCATTTCAACTCCATTAAAAAAAATCACTTTACACAAAATTACATATAGGTTCCTAAGAACGCTAGGAAGACACATTGGCACTTCCAGTAACTAAACCCTCTGGATGAAGAATGTGATAGAGCCAAGCTATGATAAATTCTGGCTGCCTGAGTGCAGCGGGGCCCACAGGAGGGGAAGAAGAGATCAAGGGCTGGAGAACCCCACCCCTCCTCCCTGCACAGAGCTCCTCTCTGTCTCTGGGACGCGGCATCCCGGTAGGGAGGCCTGGTGTTCTTTCTTGGGCCAGGAGTGAAGCTGGCCACGAGGCAGACATACCGTGAGGACACAGCCTTGTTACTACTGATAACTCTGTCTTCTCTACGGTGTGCAGGGTAGTGCGTTAAGTACAGGAGATGCTAATGGATTTGTCAACTGATAAGTGGGCTGACCGACTGGTGACGCTGCCCTGGCCTGGCTGTGGCTGGAGCCAACCTAGAGAACAGAACGACTCCATCAGACAGCCCTCTCGAGGCTGGTTTCTAACAAAAGCAGACTCTCGGCTTTGCAGATGTTCACTGTCGTGACAGAGCCACGAAAGAGTCCTGACTCCCTCTTTATTCTAAATGCTAAAAAAGCAGGTATGTCGAACCCCTCTGCAGGCTTGAGCTCAGGAAAAGACCTTCATAGGGACTGCCCTCCAATTGCTTCAAATCACAGAATTCTAACGTCACAGAGGAGGCTTGGAGAAGCCATCCTCCACCTCCACTCCACTCCACTTTATGGGAGAGGAGACTCTGATCGTAAAGTGGTCACCAGCCCAGGGTCTCACACATCGTAAAAGGGGAACAGGCCATTCAGGGTTCAACTCACATACTTTGTCCTGCTGTTTTACGTGTGCTGCATCTTTTTAACCGCGGGACCTGGCATTTATTATCACTGCTCAGGCTGTGAAATGCGGCCCTTCTTCTCAGGCCAGGAACCAGAGCTGAGGAAAGGAGCACAGAGCATCGCCAGCGTTTGCCAGCTCCTGTCCGCTCCCTCTCTCTCACCTTTCAGCGTTGAGATGTCACATGCCTTTTTCTTCCTACTGACTCCAGTCATGTCTAAGGTGGGGAGTTTGGGGAAGTTTTAAATGCTCTCATTTTATGGTTTCAATACCATTTAGCAACAAAAACTTCAAAGACAAAATAATCAAGAAACCACAGACACCTCAAGATTGTCAAAAACCTCGTTTCTAGACTCAGCAGTAACACATCTGACCTTCCTAGCAGCCTTGACAGTGTCCTAATGGGGCAACTGTGCTTGTGGAGTGCTTCGTGGGTTTTTATAAATCATCTTATTGCCCAGGAGCAGCCACATGCATAATCTGTTTTTACTTAGGATTCTCTTTGATTATTTGTGTAATACATCACGACAGTAACAGGTAAGGACATTAGGCACGGAAGACCACTTCCCCTGCAGAGCACTGACCAGCGCTGCAGAGCTGGTAGGCCCAAGGGCACTGCAAACCCTTCCCAGAGGCAAGAGTGCACGCCAGGCTCCCGGCGCCAATCCAGGGACGTACGGCACCTCGATCAACTCAAGCCACAACACCTGGGTTGAGCCACACGCCGTGAAGCTGCCACGTGCGTATGCGGCACTGCGGGGTGGGGGAGGCTCCTGTGAGACTCTCACTCTCATACTTAGGAGCCATATTTCTCCTAAACCATTAAGCTTTCAACTAAAACCAATATTTGTGCAAAACTAGGAACACTTCGTCACCACTTTGAGTTGCAAAGACCTTTGCCCCTCATTATTGAAAAGTGTTTTGTTCCCAGCTAATGAGAAAGAACCATGTCTTACAATAAAGCCCTGTTTCTTCTTTTGAACATAACTCTAAGGAAAGAAATAAGCAAGGCTGCCTGGTATTATCCGTGCCAAGGAAAACAGCTACAGAAAAATATCATAAATCTAATTGTTTTGCTTGGTTTTTATCTAAATATTAGACAATGATATTGGCTTCTTTTCTCCTTTTATCTCCTAATGCTTCTTTCAAATAGCCAGTATGAAAAAAAGAAAGAAAGAAAGAAAAACACCCTCAGATTTGAGCTTTTATGGGTAAATGATCTCCTTACTTGGGCAAAACAGCATCAATAAACCATAAGAAGGAAGCCTCCCATTTCTTTGCCCATTTGTTCTCTACTGGGAAGCTGGGCTCAGGCCTTTCAATTACCATGAAGGCAGGACACCAAACCAAGGGGCCCGCTTCTGCTCAACTGGGGCTCATTTACATCCCGAAGGCCGTCTGGGTTTCTACTTCCTGCACGTGAATCCTCAAAGGTCCAGACTTTAAAACTGTCAAAAAAGTAAACCAAGAGGACAGACCGCAGCTTTTTTCTTTCTTAAATATCTGTAATGTTTAGGCTTGTTTAGAATTGTTCCCCTGGAATGTTTCAGAACTCACACCTTTATTAATAGGCCTTTCTCCACAACTGCTTCTGTTTACACTACAGCTGTATGCACGTTATCATACTGAGAGGATGCCAATCAGTCGGAAGAGTTATCACTCAGATATCCAAACAGATTCACTAAAAGGTAAACTGTGAATGCGGCTAAAAATGGAGGAAACACCCATCACAGGGGCTATTTGTAGAGGGAGAGAAAAAGCAGACAAAAGAAAGCCAAAAAGCAAAGATGAGCTACAAACACCAACAGACTAGGGTGCTGCCCATCTCCTGTGAACCACCTCACATTTCACAGCAGGCTCTCAGCCTCTGTACCTGAGGGTCCCGGAGCGCAGTGCACAAGCTCACAAGGATCTTGGGGGAAGGTCACAGGGCCACTTAGGAAGACGTAGGCAGGAAATACAAACAGGATCAAGGCAAGTCTGGCAGTGCACGGATGAGGGCACCCTAACAGCTTATTAACGAGCGCTGACATGAGAACACGCTCTCTGAAGAGGACAGCATGGCAGCAGTCTCGCTCACCTGCATTCCGACTAGAGGAAGCAGCCCGTGTCAGGAGGGCCACCCACAATTAGGCTTGGACCGCCCTAGAATCACTATCCATTCACATACCACACTGGATCCCACAAACACAGAGTGCGTCCTAGCCCTTTTTCTATTCCTGACCAAAAGACAAGCGGCAGAGGAACAGCACACATCCCGGACTCAGCTTCGTGTTTCCACCAGAAATGCCCAACACTAGCTTGTTATTGCATGCCTCAGGCCTGGGCCAGAGGCTAAAACAGATGGCTGGAATTATGCCGAAGGTCCTCAAACACCGAAATTCTATGTTGCTGTATTTCTCTATGAAACTGCAGTCTGAACTTGCACTGGTAAAATTTAAATATGTTTATTAAACACAAACATTGTACCAGTCACCAAAAGTCTCCACTTCAGGCAGTTAAAGAGGGGAAAGGGCTCCCTGTGGTGTCTGAGGCCGGGTGTCAGGTAAAACCTTACTGTCGTTGTCTAGTCGCTCAGCCGTGTCCGACTCTTTGCAACCCCTTGGACTGTAGCATGCCAGGCTTCCCTGTCCTTCACCATCTCCCAAAGTTTGCTCAAACTCATGTCCATTGAGCGATTGATGCCATCCAACCATCTTATCCTCTGTCACCCCCTTCTCCTACCGTCAATCTTTCCCAGCATCAGGGTCTTTTCCAGTGAGTCAGCTCTTTGCTCTAAACAAAGCCTAGTGTGCAATGCTGGAGGCCCAGCAAGCAGCACATGCCTGATGACAAACACTAGTTTGTTATTCTCCCCGAACATTCATAGGTGAGGTCTGTGGAACTGAATATTTCCATATAATAGGTATGTCCTTGGCTATTTCTTTTTCCCTCTTCCTCCCCTAAAAGAAAACGAGGGTTTTTTTCCAACTGAGAAATGAGTAACGTGAAAATCACCAGTCACTTCCACATCTTGATTCTAGCCACTGACTTCTAAGCATTAATCCTTTGCCGAGTTATCACTAAAAAGACTTCAGTTAAGAAACTAGTAAACATGATTTTTAAAAAATGATCAATCTGATCAGTTTAAAATTCCAATTAGATTATTATAAACTTCTTTTGTAGGTAGAAAAAATGATTCCTATGTGCTCAAAGTCAGCTTAGATGTAGTTGGACAGTTTAACTCTTCCTTTATCTCATGTCATGAAAATGCTAATTTCTGCTTTAAGCATCATTTCAATGACCATCAAAAGCAGCCCCCATCAGCTTCTTCTGCTTCTATCCACCAGTCATCGGCTGGGAGGCAACTGGCTCCAAATCAGGGGTCTGACCAGCCTCACCCCACCCCTCCCTTACCCGGGAAATGAAGCCAGGAGGTAGGGAAGAAGGAAAGGAAGCACAGATGCGATTCAGAAGGAGGAAGAACAGGAAGTGGGCTCATGATCACTGACTTTAAAAGATTATAACCGTGATGTCAGACAAGCTGAGAATAACAGGAGTGGAAGGAAAGAAACAGTGAGCTGCTCAGGTCAAAAGCCTGTGAGAGCAGGAATCAGGAAACAGAAGAAAACATTCAGGAGGACGCATTTTTTTATTGATCTTTTTTAACAACTGCCTTTTCCCTTCAGGAATAGGAGGAACAAGGTCAGGTGGCTTAAGGGGCAATAAGTCTAAGGAGGCAAGTGCTTTCCTTTGTACTCTGGCAGAAAGGTTGAAACTCCAGAGGCAGTGTGGCTACCATGTAGGGGGACGAGCTTTGTAGTCAGATGGCCCAGAGTCCAAACCTCAGCTTCAGCACAAATGATCCTGGGCATCTCTGGGTGTTTTCTCTCCCCTCTGAGCCTGTTTCTTCCTCAGTCCAATAATGAGGGGTAGGGGGATTCTTTTTCTCTCACAAGGACAAAGCTGTTCTCTTGTTGACTGAGCACACTCCCTAAAGCAGACTTTAACAGTGCTTTTTCCTTATAGCACAACAACCCCATGGAGCCTCCTTTTACAGATGAAGAAATGGAAGGTTCAGTGGTAGGAATGAAGTGATATGATGCATGCAAAAGACTTCGTTCAGCACAGAGCCCAGCGCCCCGGGAACAGACAGAGTTGGTCTTGTGATTATCAGAAATGACTATGCCCCCAAATTCACCTCTTCCAACAATACCAGGAATGAGAATGTTCACAACTAAGTAAAAGCACTGCCTTTTAATGAGGGCTTCCCTCATAGCTCAGCTGGTAAAGAACCCGCCTGCACTGCAGGAGACCCCGGTTCAATTTCTGAGTTGGGAAGATCCGCTGGCAAAGGGATAGGCTACCCACTGCAGTATTCTTGGGCTTCCCTTGTGGCTCAGCTGGTAAAGAATCTGCCCGCAATGCAGGAGACCTGGGTTCAGTCGCTGGGTTGGGAAGGTCCCCTGGAGAAGGGAAAGGCTACCCACTCCAGTATTCTAGCCTGGAGAATTCCATGGACTGTATAGTCCATGGGGTCGCTAAGAGTTGGACATGACTGAGCGACTTTCACTTCACTTCTTTTAATCAAACACCGTCACTCTAAACATGTCAGATAATAAACTGGCAAGTGTAATGGAAAAAGGGAAAAATGCCCCCCCTCCAGGCTGTTCTGAACCAGTAGGTACACTGAGGAGGCGCCCCAGCCTGGCTCTTCTCGTACAAACAAGGAAAGGAATCCATCACACTGTGATGCCTCGTGGTCGACTCTGTGTAAAACTCTCCACAGAACCCAGGGCAGCTGTATGGGGCCTGTGGAAACATGGGAAACACTCCACACAAAGGCAATGAGAGGATCCATGCAGAAGCTCCTTCCAGGATACTGTGGAGACTAGTCTTAAAGTTACGAACAATCAAAATGCCCAGAAACTTGGCTCAACCTTGATGCACTAAACAAGAAAGTTACAGAGCACTTCCCAGGCAGCTGACAAAGAACTCAGCACAGGAAGATCAAAGTCTCTCTCCAGACTTCCTGAGTACAGCTGTCCCTAGGTATCTGGGGGTGACTGGATCTAAGACCTGAGGTGGGTACCAAACTCCGCAGACGCTTAAGTCCCTTACGTAAACGGTGCAGCATTTGCATATAACCTACACACATCCTCCTGGATACTTTAAATCATCTCTAGGTTTCTTGTATAATAACACCTAATACAATGCACATGTTATGTAAATAGTTATAAGAACAAGGCAGATGCTATGTGAATAGTTGCAGTGACAGCAAATTCAAGTTTTACTTTTCGGAGCTTTCTGGAATTTTTTCCCCCAAATATTTTCTCTCTGCAGTTGGTTGAATCTGAGGAGGCAGAACCCATGGATACAGAGGGTGGACTGAACTGTACTTGTTTCCTTCTTTATTGGATTACTGAAGGTTTTCTGTTGGTTTAAGTTCTGACTGAGGAAATATGAGAAAAGGTAAAAGCCGGAGTCAATGCAGGATTTTCTTATGACAAATGTGGTGCAAAGATTATCTTCTTTTGGAGGGAAAAAGAAAGGCAAAAGTCACACATACAACAGGTATGTTTTTGGTTTAAAATGAACGCCAGGTCAGTTTATTTCTACTGATCAACAGGACTGAGGCACAGCTTCTTAATCCATTAGAGTGGAAGCACGGAGTCAACCACCTGAATATAAACCATCAACCCTCCGCTTAACCAACTGTGACCTTAGCTGAGTTATTCAACTCTCTGGAGTCTCCGTTCTCTTCTCTTCTGTCACAGATAATACTGCTGCTAGATACCACATGATTACCCTAGAAGCAACCCAGAGTTTAAAGAAGCAACATCACAGTCAGGTTCTTGGAATCAGTGAAGACTAAGCATGGGAAAGCACCGAGCAAAGCGGCTGGCACAAAATACAGACGCAAGGAATGTCTGCTATGATTGCAGCTCGCTGAGGTTGCTGAGCCACTAACAGTTAGACTGAGTGCGAGGGGTGACTGAGCCAGGCCCTGCCTCTGATGAAAAGCCTCAGAGATGAGCCAATGAAAAACAGGCTTGTTTCTGGGTGGATCTGGGCTGGGGAGTGTACAGGGATGGCAGGATCACAAGAGAGTTGAACCTCTGATACAAAACGGGTTACTCTGATGGGCTAGTTATTTATTTAATTCTATGATGCTTTGCAGCCCTACTGAAACTCTGAACTGTGCTATGAAGAACAAGTCAATCCAAAATGTGGATCAGCAGCAGGCAGCCAGGAATGTCTGAGAAGAAACAGTAACAACACGTCTACCATCAGCTATATCCAACCAGATGTTCAGAAGCAGCTTCCACTGGGACCAGAGATGGGAAAATAATAGGCAACTGGCACCACACCTAGTGTCTCCTTTCGCTACAGGATACTCCGATAAATACAGGGCCTTTTCCCTTAAGTACTTGGCAGGTAGAAGCTGAAAAGAGCTGAAGCTTGTGCAAGCCAGTCCAGAAGCCTTTCTGAAGCACCTTTTACAGGGCTGATGACTATACCCTAGAGTATGGTTTTCTGTGTATCTGTGTTTGCCAGACTGACTCACATCGTTTAATAAGCCTCACAGGCTTAGCAGAGGGGCCTGCACGGATGTTCAATAAATCCTCGCCGAGAACGGGATGACTTGATGGATGCCGAGTATAGTGCTAGACATGGACGGATGTGAAAAGAAATGTTCTCGGCTTTTAGAGGGTCAAGACTTGCCTAGAATACAAGATCCATGAGAGCAGCTAAGAGCTCCACAGAGCTCCCTAGTCTTCACTGCTAGGTCCCCAGTATCTAGAACAGTGCTCAGCATCACAAAAACAGCAACATGAGCCAAAGTACACAATGGGCTTCCCGGGTGGCGCTAGTGGTAAAGAACCTGCCTGCCAGTGCAGGAGACACAAGAGATGTGGTTTTGAACCCTGGATGGGGAAGATCCCCTCGAGGAGGAAATGGCAACCATGCCAGTGTCCTTGCCTGGAGAATCCCATGGACAGAGGAGCCCACGTGAAGAGTCAGACATGACTGAACGACCGAGCACACACATTGTATACATAGGGCTCGTTGTAACTTATACAACCACCTTATGAGGCAGGTACTATTAGCTCTATTTTACAGATGAGGAAAATGGAGCCACAGATGGTAAGTGGCCTGCTCAAGGTCATGGAGCCGTTAAGGCCTGGAATCTGGACAGCTTGGCCCCAGAGTCCCTGCTCTGCAACCACAACACTCGATGGCTTCTCCAGAACTTGGCATGTTCTCCGGAAGGATTTTCATTTTTATTTCCTTTTTGCTTTGCTTTTTTTAAACAAACCCTTGTATCAAAGTGTTTTTTTTAAGTAAATGAATAGATGAATACATAAGTAGCAGGGGACAGCTCCAGGAGACCTGAACTAAATGCCAGAGTATGGAGGGAATCTGGACTCTGAATCACCTTCATGCAGAAGGCCCTGCAGAGTGGGAGGACGGTGGGGCTCCATGGCCTCCCCTCCTCCCCAGCTCGGCCTTTCCCAGTCACTCAGTTAATAAGGGTCTGCTGTGAGGCTCCCAGGGAAGTGGAGAGAGCCAGTGAACCCACAGACAGGCCCTCAGCAGATGGGGACGCGTCTCACCCAGGCCCCTGCCCGCCGCCATGTGAGGGTGCAAACGTGCATACCCCCTCACCCAGGGAGTGCCTTCTCACACCAGAGAGGTGAAAGGTGCACAAGGTGCTGGCATTACAGAGCCACGATATTTTTTTTTTTTTTTTGCAGTATAAAAATGTATAAAAAGTTCCAAAAGTCAAAAGCTTTCTCATCAATATAGGCGCCAAAATTCCTGTGGCAGCAAAAACTGACATGAACTGATGTGAGTCTGTTTACATCTTAATTTATCTCACTTAGTGTGAACAGTCAAACGTCTTGCTACACAACATTTGGTTACAGGGTACTGCCCCCAACCCTGCTGGAGAACTTGGTGGTATACGAACCATACTACCTTTCAATAACCCAGAACATTCCAAACCCAGAACACGGACGCGGAAGCTCTGGAGGAGGAGCTGTGGACCTGGGACACGTGGTGGCGAGCGGGCTGGGCAGCACTTCTGACTTCCTGTCACTCAAGTCTCAGCCTGAACTTCACCTTCTTGGAGGTCATCTCATCACACCACAGGGTCTCTCCTTAACCACAGCAGTAAATCCAAAGAGGTATTTGATACACACTGTTTCTTTCTGGGTTTAGTGTATCTGTCCCCTGCTCTACCCCTCGCCCGCCACACCCGCCAACAACACACTGGATATGAAAGCACCCCTGAAACCCAGACCCCGGCTCTCTCCATCACCACTGGGGCCCCAACACCCAGAACAGTGCCTGGCACACAGCTCAGTAAGTACTTGACGAATGAATGAAGAAATAAGAAAACACTCAGAAGAGGCACGGAGGCATCGCAGGAACTGTGCCCAGCCAGATCCACAAACCCGGCCTACACAAATTAAAAATCCATACCCTCCCAAGCAGTATGGATTTTTTACACCCTCTGTGGACTTTATTTGGTAGACGATTGGGGGAGGGGTGCCCCTGAGGACATCAGGCCTGGGAGTGGTACAAGCAAAGGGCACTAGAGTCCTCAAGTCATTTTTCAAAACAGCCCGAGCCCATCTGCAGCAGAACCACCTACAGTGCGTGCGTGGTAAAGTTGCTCCAGTCATGCCCGACTCTTTGTGACCCCATGGACTGTAGCCTACCAGGCTCCTGTGTATATGGGATTTTCCAGGCAAGAATACTGGAGAATCCCATAGACGAAGGAGCCTGGTAGGCTACAGTCCATGGGGTCACAAAGAGTCAGACACGACTGAGCCACTTCACTTCATAGGACAATCTAAAAAATGTTTGTCGACTCACTGATTGACGAAGTCAATCTCTACTTGGAACTCACCATGAATATGCTACACAAGGAAACCTCAGACCAGTCACAATTAGCTACTCTACAGACACAACTCTTGTTGGTCCACTGCACAGACTCAGGGTTTGAAACATGAATGCAAAATGTTTCCACAAAAATCTGTTTCCAGCATATATTGTTGAAGAGTGTCCTAGCAGGACACACAGCAGAGACTGAAAGAGCTTCTAGAATTCTGAGACTCTACCCCAAGCTCTAAATCGCACTTGATTAAGCAGACACAGAACCTGCACGGCAAGAGTCTTCAAATAGTTAAATTTTCAATCTTTATAAAAAAGAAAATCCATCAGATGTGATTGATAAGTGTACTTTTTAAAACTACAAGTAAAAAAGTGAAGATTGGCAACATTTTTTGCCATATAATTTGCTTTCTTTGCCTTTTTCCACAGCACTGCACATAAATCAAAGAAATGCTAAAGAGGCCCATATATCACCAACTGGCATTTCAAAACTATTTACCAAGTCTTTAACAGGCACAGGTCAGAGTAGGGAAAACCATGACCAAGGAGGCTGAAATTAAAGGGAGAAAGTTAACTCAACCACTGACAGAGAGTTAATTAAGTTTACAAGTAACTTTCCAATGAGCAAATTTTGATATTTAATAAGAACAGCCTCCGTGAGGCAGGGTTACAAAATATGCAGGCAGGGTGAGAAGGAAGACAAGCCAACAGAACTTTCCAAACAAGAGGAATGTATATTTGAACAAGCTGCCTTTCTGTGATTAAGCACAGAGACGTGGGAACAGGCAGGGGAAATGATGTTTTAATAAGGTGTGAGACAGGCCTAGGGGCTGCATTCTGCATTACCCTTGCAAAAGAAGGGCGGGAGAGGTATCCAAAAGTTGTAGATCAAAGTACATAGGCTACTATGTGCCAGCTGCTGCTAAAGGTGGCACAGAGGTCAAGAAAAGTGGGTTTACATGGGCTTTAATTCCCAGACAGAAAACTCAAAGATCCCTCAAAGGCAGCATGCTAAAACTGGTGGCTTACATCCTCATTTGCAAGGACAGGAAGAGATGCAAAAGGCTTTACCTGTCTGCCTTCATCAGCTCTGCACACCATAACAAAATGCCATAGACTGGGAGGCTTAATCAACAGACACTTATTTCCCATACTTTTGGAGGTTGAGGGGCTTCTCAGTGGCTCAGTGGTAAAGAATCTGCCTGCCAATGCAAGAGACACGGGTTCGATTCCTGGGTTGGGAAGAGCCCTTGGAGTAGGAAATGACAACACACTCCAGTATTAGAGGAGCCTGGTGGGCTACAGTTCCTGGGGTCGCAAAGAGTCAGACATGACTGAACACACACACACACACCCTGGTGGGCTACAGTTCCTGGGGTCGCAAAGAGTCAGACACGACTGAACACACACACACACACCCTGGTGGCTACAGTTCCTGGGGTCGCAAAAAGTCAGACACGACTGAACACACACACACACACCCTGGTGGGCTACAGTTCCTGGGGTCGCAGGGAGTCAGACACGATTGCACGCGCATGCACACACACACGAGGTTGAGAAGTCCAAGATCCAGGCACCAGCAAACCTGGCCCGCCGTGAGGGCCTTCTTTCCAGCCTGCACTTGGCTACCACCTCGCCATGGGTTCATGTGACCTGTTCTCTGCATACTCACAGCACTCAGGTCCCTGTGCCTCTTTTAGTAAGGATATCTAATCTCATTATGGGGACCCGACTCTCATGACCTCATCTAACTAAATCATCTTAAAGGCCCTGCCTCCTAATACAATGAGGTTAACATTAGGGCTTCAACGTAAGACATCTAGCGGGGATACAAACGTTCAGTCCATAATGTGGTCCATCTGTTCAAGACGGCACAGGCCTGGTGAGGGCCTGGCCTGGCGCTCCACCAGTATTCCAAGAAGGGCCCTGTGCACTGGCTCCAGAGCCACGCTTCCTCCTGGGGACAGCGTCCCCCAGCCCCTCATTAGAGCACTGCTGGCCCTCCCCTGTCCCAGAACAAGGAGAGTGGCCCTAATTTTAACGGAGTCACAGTCTCTGAAAAGTTCAGCTTTTAACACGGTAGTCATCCCCCATGTACTCCAGCCCTCAACTGTACACTCTGGAAAAGCTAACTGCTGAGAGCCAAAATAATGAGAGAGCTCCGCTGAGAAAGAGGTTTTAAAACCAGCTTGTAGGTAAAAGAGGGGGAAAAGGTCAGTCTTTTCTTCTCAAGAACTCGGTGTTTTATCATCTCTCTTTGCTGCTACATAATGAAATGCTAGCATCAGACAGATCCTCTTAGAAAGCAGATGAGGGACACAGAGACATACTACTCTATTTCAAGTCAGCCATGTGCAAGTGTCTGCGCAAATTTCTTAGAAGCATGCAATGGAAAAAGAGACCCCTCATGGAAAACAGAAGTCCACTACATCAAAATGTGCTTTTAAAATACTAAGTTAAGATGCTGGAAGCCCATGTGTAACAGAAGCAAAATGTTTCCTACAGGAGCCAGGTCTTCCTGTTGCACATGGTAAGCATGAACAGTCGCGTTCCCTACACTCTCATCCCAAACCACAGAGACGACAGCAGAGTGTAAACCCACAAGGATAGAGAGAGACAACAACAGAGATGTCAACTAAATTTGAGAAAACACAAAGCATCGACCACAACTACCTCAGCCGAGAGCAGTGTGTTGCAACTTCCTCTGGCTGCCTGACAGAGGGGAGAATGAGGGAAGCAGGGTTAGGGAGGTTAGGAGGGTAGAAGTCAAGAAAGAGCAAAGGGAACTGGACTGTGGGATTTGCAAAGACTAAGGAAGCGGAGGCACCCAGGATGGTAGAAGGCCGGATGTGGGGTAAGAATAAAAACAAGGTGGACTGGTTAAGTCTACTGTAAACATAGACCCCTATTCCCATCAGAATTCATGAGGCTGCCCCAGGGAGGCTCAGGGACAACTGAAAACAGGAGAACAGACCTGCCCTTTGAATAGCGAGACAGCCTCCCTCCCACTGTCTGCACAGAAGGAACAGCAATCGTAGTATACTACACGGCTCGGCTGTGAACACTTCACAGCCGTGAAACAGTGTCCAACCTGAATATTAAAGCAAACTGATGGGGAGAAGGTGGGATATGTGGGTTAAATCTTCATCATCCATACTGGAGTCAACAGATGACACCTAAGACAGCAGACCAGGCAAGCTGTCTAGAAAAACGCAGGCAGGGATCCAAAGAAGCAACTAAAAGAGTTTAAAGGCGCTCCCTCCAGGGACTGGCTTGTGGAACAGGCAGACAAAGGACAAATGCTTGAGCTATAAATCTTGTAGGCTTCCTTATTCACCTTCTTGTATTCCTTTGATGAAACTAAAAACTATAATAGGAAAAAAAAAAAACAACAACAACCAGAGCCTCAGTTAAGCAGGTCCTGAAGACATGAAGCCCCTACACTCTACAAAACGTGCTCCATCACCTGGGCACTATTAGCTTACTATAGTAACACTTAATTTTATTTCAAGTTTTATGGCAACAGTTAAAGGGTTTTATAATAGCAGATGCTGTCCCTCCCACACATCAATTAATTTGCAAGTTCACTCAGGTTGCAGAACTAATGAGGTGCAGAAAGCTTCTTTCCACTGGTGAACGCTGCTGTCAGAAGGTGGCTGTGGTGGGCGAGGCGATAACTGGGCTGTCAGCAGCAAGCCAGAGCCGACTGGACTCCCGAGGCTGCTCTGCCTTAGCCCACAGGCCCCAAGGACCGGCCCGGCCTCCAATCAAGAGAAGGAACATAAGGGCAGCCACCGTGGAAGAGGGAAAAGCAATGGAAAAATTCTAGAGACACTCTAGCAAGGGAGTGAGAGATCGTCTCCGCCTCATGAAATAGCATCATGGCTTTTCTGCTCCTTTTTATAGGTTCTCATTCCGGGTTTACCAAGAAAGTAAACTTTTTGAAAAGAAAGGATGTGGCACTCTGAGTTCAACTCTGGACTGTGATTTGGCAAAACCGCCTCTCAAGCCCACACGTTTTATTTTTCTTCTTCTTCTTCTTTCTGAAAGAGCTGAACCGAAGTAACCAACGTTGCTTCAGAACACGGGGTTGAAAATAGTTATACCGCTTCTGGCTCTGCCAAAAAACTGTCTCTCTTCTCACTTTCACTTAAAACCCTTCTTTTTTTTAATGACCCAAATGATAAGATGAACAAGAAGACACTTCTTCGTTTTCACCTATGCAAATAGCATTTTGTACAGAACAAGTTATCCACTGCAGCTCTTAATACCGCAAGAAGCTAAGACAGCCTGTCAGGCAGAGCTAGTCGGCAGGATTGGCGAACACCCCCATCAAGGGTTCCTTTTCCTGGTTCCACTTGCTCCAGGACAGGCCTCTTTCCCACCCAGCCTCCCTCCCGGCATCACATCTCTGCTCCCGAAGCCTTGTGGTCAAGCCCCTCTCCTTATGGGCAGCGCCTGGGACTGCAGCCCACGCTGAGCCGTCTTTCTAGTCTGTGATAAACTATCTGAGTGTGAATAAGCATTTCAGAAGGCTTCCTGCTTTGAGAATTCACCTTTCCAACAAATTAAACAGGTGTCTACAGCAGCCTGACAGGTAGCAAACACACATTTTCTCCTTCACAATGAGTCCCGGGCAGAAGTAAACCATCACTCAAATATTTTTCATTCCCCACCAGCCAAAAGCAGTCTTACGCACAGTGTCTGGCCCTCTGAACATATCTACTAAGAATGCCTGTCAGAGCTCCTGGATTTTGAGGACAATAATTTTCTTTACATGCTTATGAAAGCTGAAGGTTCTCTGACATTTTCTGACCTGACATTGTCTGTAAAGGGCACAGGTTAACAACGTTTAAGAAAAGATCACATACAATATATAAATCATGAAGATTCCTGGGATATTGTTTGGTCCAGGACTTCAGATTCAATACCATTATTACCAAGAAAAGAAATTCCTTTTTTCTTTCATTTGTGCACCATACTGGGCTCCAAAGGCACCATTAAAATGCCAACAAAGGCATTTTTGGATCTACAATCATTTGACATTTTTTCCAAGAAAATTCAAATTTGAACAACTTTGGTAAATTTAGAGTCTTGTGAAGTACCACCCGCCTCCCCTTCCACTCCCCTAAAAAGGGCAAGAAAATTCATCATCAAAGGTTACCCCTCCATCGAATGTCATCAGAGTGTGGTATTTCAGCACACACATTTATGTATATAAATCTCCAACTGTTCTGAGATCTCCACCATTGCTGGCATAACCAGATGAATTAATAATGGAACGGCTGCCTCCCTAAACTCCTTTTAATTTTCTCTTCATTTCTGTTGGCGTAACTGAGACCCGCGGTGTTCCATGGAAGCCTCTGGATTCTGTGTGGCCCAAAAGCAGGAGGAAGACACCTTCTTCCCTTTCCCACACCAGCCCCCACCCCGTTCAAGAATCCAAGGACGTTCATAACTTGGTGATTAAAAATACACTATTTTTATTTCAGAAGTTCAATCGTAACACATTCCCTTCTTTAAAAATTTTATAGCATCTACACTTTCAATTTGGGATTTCTCATTCATGCTAGGTGAGCCTCTTATGTTCTATATTAAATGCAAGGCATGTGTGATCAGTACTATTAATAATATAACAGTGCCAATCTAGCAGCAGCAACACAGCACCAGCACACAGCCCCGTCTGAACAGACGTGGAATCCTGAGTACCACTGCAAACTGATTAAATGCATGGGAATAAAGTTCGCAGCTGACTGCTCTGCCCTCCCCAGCTGGAGAATCAGGAAGAATTTTTGCTTTCTTTCCCAAAGGCACAACATATCATTAGCTCTCATAAATATAAACAGATCTGAAACAGAAAACAAGAGATTACCTTTATTAGATTCAAGGAAGACAGGGAAGGTGAGCTTTAAAGTGTTCATGGACAAATGGAGATGATAAATTCATCAAAGTGTATCAGACTCAAGGATTTAAGGTCACCAAAGTCACCTATTATGATTATGACAGTGAAACAGAGCCCAGTTCTCACTTCGCCAAGAACCAGTTTCCTAACAAAGCCTGCCCTTCACTTCGCTACCATCCCAGTGCTCTGTCCGAGGATGCAGCCGGGAAAACGTTCTCTAGAGATGTCTGTAGAAGAAACCAAGGTATACCTCACTCCCAGGTCCAAAGATGGCTAAACATGAGCAGGCGGTGGAGAACAGAATCTCAAAACAATAGCCTGGGGCTCTGCTATCTTGCCATGAAGACACTGACCAGCACCCTCCTTGCTTCCTCAACAACCCCACGCACAAGTCCACTTAGGGATGGCTCCTCCCTTTGCCTGCAGTGGATTCAAGCAGAGCCCCTGGCTGGGTGCTGTCTGTGGCCGCCACCCTTCTCCCATCTGGCCACGAGCACAGGCCAGCGAGGAAGAGGCTCAAGGCAGGAGGATGTCATATACAGGGTTTGGTTTGGTTTTTCATTTCATTCTTTTTTTAAGTTTTTTACTGAAATATAGTTGATTTACAATGCCTTTATTATAAAACATCCGACTGCCGAGTAAAAAACAGGGACTGTTTGTGCTGAGCCTTCAGCTCTTAAAACTACCTGTGAAGGTGGCCTAGTTCATTCACAGCATGACAAATTCACCACAGCGCACAAGTACACGCACATACACGCACACGTATCTCAAACGCACATCACAGAAAAGACGAATCAAGACTCCTAGTCTGGACTTCCATGGTGGTGCAGTGGATAAGACTCCATCTGCCACTGCGGGGGTCTCGGGTTCGACCCCTGGGCCAGGAAGATTCCACGTGCTACAGAGCAGCTAGGCCCGTGAGCCACAACTCCTGAGCCCCGCACTCCAGGGCCTGCGAGCAGGAGCCACGGGCCTCTGAGCCACAACCACTGGAGCCCGCACACCTAGAGCCGTGCTCTGCAACAAGAGAAGCCGCCCCAGTGAGAAACCTACGCGCCACGACGACGAGGAGCCCGGCTCGCTGCAACTAGAAAAAGCCGCACGGCAACCAAGACCCAGCAGAGCCAAAGCTAAGTAAAACAGATTTAAAAAATAAGTAAAAAGCTCACCTCATTAGGTGAGGGCCGGGGCCCACCCAGCAGACTCTCCCATAGAAAGACTCCTAGTCTATCACAGACTTAGAGAGTGAACTTATGTTGCTGGGGGATGACGTGGAGTCGGGATAGGTAGGGACTTTGGGGTGGACATGTACACACTGCTGTATTTAAAATGGATAACCAACAAGGACCTACTGTATAGTGCGGGGAACTCCTCTCAATGTTAGGAGGCAGCCTGGATGGATGGGGAGCTTGAAGGAGAATGGATACATGTCTTCACCTGAAACTATCACATTATTAATGAGCTAATTCAAAATAAAAAGTTTCAAAAAAAAAAAGACAGAAAGTCTATATAACTTATGAAACAATAATACGTGTCCAATGTATGCCAGACACTTAATCCTCATGACTCAACAATGGAGGTGTTCTCACAAACCCCACTTCACCTTTAAGGAAAGAAGCTGAGGAAAGTGAAGTCACTTGCCTAAAGTCACATAGCTGATTTCAGGTCCAAATGAACCCCACCCTGCAAGTTCAACTATTAAGCTATACTGCCTTGATAAACAGAATTTCACTCATTCAGTACTGAATGATAACAATATGTACTGTGAATCCAGTACGCTTGGCACTGCTTTAGTACAACACTGGGAATAAAGCAATGAGCGAAGCCAACTCCCATCCTCATGGACAGAGCATTCCAGAGGGGGTGTGAGAAAAACAATGAACAAAAGGAGTAAAACACACAGGGTGATAAATGTGATCGTGAGCGAGGAGAAAAATGACACGGAGGCAGATGGGGGCAGCTCGGAGGCTGCAACACTGAGCAGGGTGGTCTCGGAAGGCCCCTCTGAGACGGCGCCATCTGAGCCAGGACCTGAAGGGCACCCAGGCATCTTTGAGGTGGTCTGAGAACTGGGACAGAAAAGGAGACGCACTTGCAGTCTGCCTGGAAGAACTCCAGGGGGAGCCTTTCTCAGGACAGCTGCGCATCACCCCTCACAGCTTCCAGCCCGAGGGCACCCGTGGGCGCTGAGCAGGTCTCTGGCTTCACCGTCACCACCCGAGACTCTGAGCCTGGCTGGTCCTAAGCCTGGTCCTCCTCTGTCTCCAACTCCACTTGTCAAAACTCATTCCACACACAGAGTGCTCCTTCTGACACCGCTCATCCCTCACTCCGACCACACTTAGGCACACGTGGGTAAGGATGTGGTCATGCGCCTCTGTTTGCCCACTGGATTAACAAAGAGCGGAAGACTAGATAAAATCGAGTGTGGGGGGAAAACCAGGCACCTGATCTCTGTTGGTGGAGAGTGTAAACGGGTACAACCACCCTGAAGGGCAAGTGGACAGGGTCTATGGAAATGGTAAACGCAGTCCCCTAGAAACGTACTGGACCCTTGGGCACACACTTACATACCACAGCACCTGCTGTGGCCAAGACTGGAAATAACCTACACTCCCTCTGCGGAGAGCTGGGTGTGGTACCTCCACAGGCGAAGTCACTCAGTCGTGTCCGACTCTGTGAAACCCCATGGACTGTAGCCTACTAGGCTCCTATGTCCATGGGATTTTCCAGGCAAGAGTACTGGAGTGGAGTGCCATTTCCTTCTCCAAGGGATCTTCCCAACCCAGGGATTGAACCTGGGTCTCCTGCACTGCAGAGAGATGCTTTACCGTCTGAGCCACCAGAGAAGCCAGTACTTCCACAGAGGAGACTCTATATAAGCAGATGTTTAAGAAAAGATGAGCTACGAGCAGTGAGGATGAAATACTAGTCTTTCCAAAGACGATGTCTGACATGGATAGTGGTCATAAATGAAGATCCCCTCATTCTTGGAGGAGTAAAGGGTCAGGATACAGGCTATGCATTCTTCAGTGCTTTAGCAAAAAATAAAGTAATGATAATATGCATGATGACAAAGACAGAGTAAACGTGGTGAATCCAGTTGAGTATACAGAGTTTAACGCACTATTATTCCTTATAACTTTTCTGAAAGCTGGAAATATTTTCAAAGCATAACATTTAAGGGAAGTGTCACGGCCATGGCCAGGCATCACTAGCAGAAAGCATTACAACACCCAGACAAGCAGGGGCCCCTTCAAAGAGACACGGCGTCTAGGCGGGTACCCGAAGCCAGCTGAGAAGGGAAGGGGGTGGAAGACCTCTGCGTGGCAGTAACTGGCCCAAAGCCTCAGTCAGCTAGTTGGCACGCCATCCCCTGACCCAGCCTGAGAGGCAACAGAGTAAGTTCCAACTTAGGTTCTGGGTCAGTGGCCATGCAGCCCACCCTCCTGCCCACCCGTCTTCTCAGTCTGGCCCAACAAGAGCAGACACTCACTGATGGCTGTGAAGGACCTGCAGACTCCTCAGAAGAAAAACCGAAAGCATTGTATCTGTGTGCTGGATTATTTAAAGTAGGAAAAAGAGATGTTTTGGAAACACCCGAAAAAGCCAGAGAACAAAAATTTTATCTAGTTAACAATTAATACGTAAGAACACCTCATTTTTCCAAGCATCTAGATGCACTCAGAATACAGGTCATTTGGTTTATGTGTTAACTGTGTTTTAACTGTATTGGTAATTCGTATGTCAGGAGGGCCAACATTTCCTGGTTATTAAGAATGAACATGATGTTAACAGTTTGGATTCGAATCTTGGCTCTCCCCCTTATGACCTGAAGGATCTCAGGGCAAGTAATTTAACCTCTTTTTTAACCCCAGTTTCAAAAACATATAATACACATAATTTCATAGGGTTGTCTGTGAAAACGGAAACACACCATTTGCTGTATAAATAGTACTGACTCTACCTCCGAGTACAGTGCTGGGTGCTAGGGATGTGGCTTTGAGCCTCATGGAGCGTACACCCTGTGAGTATTATTGCTGTTCAGTCACCAAGTTGCGTCCAACCCCATGCTACAGCACATCAGGCTCCTCTGTCCTCCACTATTTCCTGGAGTTTGCTCAAAGTCATAGCCACTGAGTTGGTGATGTTATCTAACCATCTTATCCTCTGTTGCCCCCTTCTCCTTTTGCCTTCAGTCTTTCCCAGCATCAAGATCTTTTCCAATGAGCTGATCCTTCGCATCAAGTGGCCAAAGTACTGCGGCTTCAGCTTCAGCATCAGTCCTTCCAATGAATATTCAGGGTTGATTTTCTTTAGGATTGACTGGTTTGATCTCTTTGCAGTCTCAGGGACTCTCAAGAGTCTTCTCCAGCACCACAGTTTGAAAGCATCAATTCTTTGGCACTGAGTCTGTAAGTATAGCTAGATATTAAATAGATAACTCCCAAAACTAAAAACTCACAAGCTTCTGTGACAATGTCTCAATAAAAAGGCCCAGTGCTAAAAGCTTAGGTCAGAAGGACATTCCTGGCAGAAGGAACAGCATGTGAAAAAGCAGAGGTAAGGGGAGCCTGTGGAAGTGGAAAGAGAAAGCGTGTGTGAAACGTTTACTGGCAGGGCTGGGAGCAGGGGGCCCTCCACAGAGGGCAGCGGTGCAACCGACGCTGCTGGAGAAGCAGCACAGCCTGCCCATGGCATGCACGGAGTGCTCCATACACCGTGGGCACGGGGCAGCCCGAGTCACAACGCACATAAGCAGACTTGAAATGAGTGTCCTCTTAATTTACAGGTTCACCATGTATGGGGCGGTCATATTCTGGTCACTTTCTGAAATGACTTTCTGATTGAGTGTCGCCTCTAGAATGAAAGCATGAGCAGTAACAGCTGCGTGAGGTTTTCCAGCCTGCGGCTCTGTTCTGTACCTGGGCAGCAGCTCCTTCAGTGCAAATCACCCCAGGGATTTATACACACACACACACACACACACACACACGGGAGTAAGGTAGGCTTTGAGAACAGAGGTTCTAGCAGTTGAAAGACTAGTTGCTGGGATGCAAACAAACAGCAAGCCACTGAAATCCGTGGAGCAGTGGTAATTCGTATCTAAATCTGAAGCCTGGATGGTAGCAAGAACAGATGGCTCTGCAATATGCAAACACATTCCCGGCAACAACGGGCTCGGGCGACGAGAGCAAACGGGAGCTGCCGGGCAGCGAGGGGAAGGACAGCGGTGCAGCCACGAGGCTCCGGGGACAGCACCAAACGCCAAGGGCAAAACAGGCCTCCCGCGGAGGTGGAAAGGCAGGTTTCCTGCGCACAAGCTTTGGCCGACACAGAGCGTGTTCCCTCGCCAGAAGAAGGGAACACGGCTCTCTGCAACCAGCAGTGACACGTCACCTGCCTCCCCAGCACCAGCTAAATCGCGCCTCAAGCTGGGTGGGGGGAGGACAGATGAGTGGCCAACAACTATGGTGCAAAGAATCCGCAGAAGTTCAGGCGGACAGATGTGACCTTTCACCTGGACGCATGCTGTGTATTTAAGGGAAAAAAAAAAGGTCCGAAGAGAAGTGACTTCACCAAGGTGACATCTTCAATCATTTCTTTCATTCATTCATTCATTCATTTCTTCAACTAATATTTATGGGACACTTCCTAAAATGTGCCCTTGGGAAACAGTAATGAAATAAAGAACATTTCCAAGAAGAGAAAGACAGACAGTAAGTTCCTTTTTTTAAGTGAAATATCTGGTGTATGAGAAGATGAAACACATTATGGTTTTAACACGTGCAGGGTAGGGTGGCTGGAAGTGAGGGTGCTGCAAGGTCAAGTGTGGTGCACACTGAGAAAGATGTGAAAATGAGGACACAGGAACGTGGGCTATTGAGAGGGGGAACAGTCAGCACAGGGACTCTGAGAGGAGATGGGGCACGCCTCAGTGTCCTGGAATCAGGAAGGAGGCTAACAGCTGGAGCAGAGACCGCAGAGGAGAGGAGACGCATGGAGCTGGGAGGGGTGGGGGCCACTGAGAGCAGCTGGGCCTTTACTCTGGGACAGGCGGGAGCCACTGCAGGGCTTGAGGCAGAGGCACGACGTGTCTGGACTTTCCCACTAAAGCACGCCCTGAGCGCTGGTCGAGACTAAGCGAGAGAAGCAGGGAGGGCCACCAAGCCCAGGGCAGGTCCAGAACGAGAACGTGGAGGTCAACCGGCTTTAACAAGGGCTTCCGATCCAGTGGTGACATTCTCGTCCTTTTACTTTCAACACGGATTCTAAACTGCAAAGAATATCATAGATCAAAATACCTCCTTGTAGAATATAGAGTTCATGATTTTCGGATGGGAGGTGAACTTCTCAGGCTTCAAAAAAACAAAGAACACGAACAGAACTTTTAGGAGATCTGATGTACAAATGCTTTATCAGCAAACCTGTCAGTTACTACATGAGTGCAGTGTGGCAGGTGCTTGGCTGAGAGGTGGGAGGACTCAGAGGCCGGCGGACGGCATGGCTCCGGGGCCAGACTCTGAAGGCAGACTCAGTCCCCCCAGAATGAGAACAATGTAATGACTGTATGTACGACTTAGGGCTGCTGTTGGGGTTCAATGTGGTACTTCACAAAAAACCTAGCCCACTGCCTGGCACGTGCCAGTGCTCAATAAACGGTGACCACTGTCATTACCAGTTGCCACCGATAATGCAGTCCTCATACAGGCCCCAGGCCACCGCACTAAGGGAGGAGAACGAGGTGGGCTCTAGGGTTGGGGACACAGAGCTGAATCCCGCCTGGGCTGTCTGATATCAGAGGCCAGCCTGGGACTCAGCAGGGAGGCCTCCTTCAAGGGAGCAAACAAGGACACCACTGTCCAAGGAGGAGGAAGAGGAACCAGGGAGCGGGTGTCTGCCAGAGCAGAGCCAGCCCCTGTGCGGGCCAGGGGACACCGTGACCCACGACACTGGGTCCCACCGCAAGGCGCTTACCCAGCAGACACCCTTCACCTCTGGGACCACAGGCCCAGCCCTTATAAAAACTACCGCCTCTACGGCCTCTCTCCTGGCTCTGAAATGTCATGACTCTCTGTTTTGGTTTTGTTTGTTTCATAAGACCTTAGAAAGGGGGAAAGCATCAACAAAAAGGTAGAATAACTTGAGAAAGAGAAAACAGACAATAAGCATTACCCCCCAGCACCCTTTCTGGTGTGACAGATCTCACTCACGCTACCACACCTGTATCAACCATTACAGGTCACTTTTCAAAATGCTGTCAGATAGAAACTGATTACTCCTCGTGCTCAGCATCAGTCCTGACACGTGGGCCCATCGACACTGAACAAAACCAGGCTTCTCAAGCCGTCGGAGCCTCACTCTCGTCCTGAGGTGGGGAACTGAATTATTAAGAGATAAAAGCACGTGCCACCCCCTTTCTGCTTTATTTCCTTATGGAAGGACAGCTGAAACCACACAAGGGAAGAGCCTGCATGGCAGGTGACTTAAGAACAGCCATTTATAAACACAGGCACAGAAAGGCTGGCGTGGAGGGGCGGGGCCGCGAGGGAGGGGGCGAGGGAGCCCAGCCCGGCTCCAGGTCCAGAGAGGGTGTCACCTGACTGGAGGCTGCTGCGCGGACGGTAGGAAAGCTATAAATAAGACTGCAGATCTATACACTGGGCAAAAGTGTGAGGCGGCAAACGAGTACTCAGGCAGCATGTTTATCTCGAGCCATGTCCTGAAGGGGCAGACAGCAGGGCTTGACGACACCCAGGCCTGGCAGCCCGTTAGGATAAATCCGGATCGAGGACACGAAGGTCCAATGAGAAGTATGAAGAGTGACGAAGTGTTCCACTGACGCAGCAGGTTTCACTTCTTCCCGCCAGCGCGTCCCTGCACACACACTCCCCTCCACGCTCACACGATGGCACACGTCAGGATTTTCTGGGAAGGCCAGGAGACATTTTTATTTCCCCTGTGTTTTGCCAATTTCAGAGATAACGGATGCCTTCTGTAATCTTCTTTCCTCTTGCAGAGAGACTGGCTGAGAGAAGGATCTGCGGCCTGAAGCCAGGCTGTACCCATGGTCAGGAGCCGGGACCCAGGGCCACAGGGGTTCCCGCATGATCCCGGGCGTGCCGCTCACCACTCGTCCGTGGAGCAGCGCAAGGCAGGACCAGCATTACTCAACGGACCAAACCAGGGGCACCGAAGAAGGATAAAAGGGAGGAAGGAGAAAGAACAAAACAAAGCGGAAGAAGAGGGGCAGAGAAAGAAAACCATGAAGAAGAAAAGGTAGGTCAAGTGAGGGCCTCCAACATCAGCACCCCTCAGCCTGGGCTGTGGGCAGGGCACTAGAAGGCAGAAACGGGGGATGCGCTGACGGGAGGGGCGATGAGCAGAGAGCAGCACGGGAGACAGTCACGAGGAGCTGGGCGGGAACGAGTCAAGCTGGACACACAGATGTACTCAGAGCGGGCGTCCTGTCCTCGATCTCACGTCCACCATCAGGTGGTGATCCAGAGGCGACTGCAACTGCGTGGACGCCCAGCTCTGGAAAGAACAAGGTGCAGAAAGCAGAGCGGGGCAGCACTGAGAGAACACTGAGCTTCTGAGAATCCAGCTGGCACAGGCGCACCCCTGTCCTGAGACCTGAGTGCGGGGCCCACGGACTCAGCCTCACCCCCTCCTCGCCCAGGGCTGTGGGCACCGCCCCGAGGCGTGGGCCAGCCTGCAGCACTCCCGTGCGTGCTGACAAAGCTCCGGCTGGGAGCTGAACCCCTGCTACTGAAAAACGTGCAGTCACAGAATTTGTGGACCAGAAAAAAAAAAAGATTATGTTTTTAAATTTTAAAATATTCAGTGTGGCTTAAAAACTTAGGACCGAAGTCCAAATGAGTACTCTGTGGTGAGAAGAAAAGTGGGGAGAATTCAGTCCAAAGCAATTACATGCAGCCGCGTTCGGGGGTCCGGTCTGTGGTGGCAGCTGCCACCAACTTTCTTCTTCTCAAGAATGCAAATGATTAAGATAGATTAAATACCTACTTTGCTTAAATACTCTTGATAATGAGTTTCTTTCCTTCTTTTAAGGGTGTTTGATGTTGGCAGTTGATGGATCTCGAGTTAAATTGTTTTAATTCAAAACAGCACCATCTGTCGTTAGGAGCTACCGGCTCAGGAGCGGGGGCCGGCGCAGCACTGCGGAGAGCTGTGGAGGTGACACCGCAAAGGCCACGCGGTGCGGGCAGACGGGCAGGCAGCCGTGGACCGGGCACCGCAGGCGAGGAGGCAGAGACGCAACTCTTGTCTCAGCCAGGAGATCCAGGACTCGATTTCTTCCTTGAAAAACGGGGGCTGGCTTAAAGATGGCGATGACAGTGACACTGGCAATCCTGACTGGCAGCTAGATTCTCAGTGCACGCTGTGTGCCTGACGCAAGAGAGGAGCGTTTTACACAAACAACCTCACTTATACCCTCTCTGTACCTTGTTTAAACTCCTTATGTCCGAGAGTGTGTGTACTAATGTCCCCATTTTACAGCTGAGCAAGCTGGGCTCAGAGAGGTAAAGTCACTTGCCCAAAGTCACACAGCTAAGAGCGGGAAAGCCAAGACAGGTATGTGACCCCAGAGACTGTGCTTGTAGCCACGGAACCATGCTGCCCGGCAGCCACTGAAGAGCCCATGAAGAGCCCTACAATTCCATCCCTCCAGTACCCAGAGTCCAGTGGCCACAATCTGCCTTTGCTCTGAGTGGTCACAGAAGCAAAAGCCGAGATGAGCACTAAGCAACTCAGCGTCTGGAACCTCAGCTCCAGGAGCGGACTGTGCTGCGCCCAGCAGGACGGCCAGACAGGCCTCGTTCCACGAGGCGCCACCTTCAGTCCACGCCTGTGACCCGAATGCTGATGTGAGTTGTAAAAACGAACAAAACCTGAACTAGATGCAGTGGAAAATCCCCAGCAGTTGGTTTTTTGAGAGGCTCACTAAGTATCTTCCAATATATGCTTATTTACTTGGAGTCACGGCATGGACTATATAAAAGAGGTGACCGTGTTCCCATTAATCACGTGGACATTACCTCGAGCAACCCTAGCTATGGAAACAAATCAGGGGGGCCATCAGGTTATTTTGTGAGGGTCAGGGTAAGTTTTCTAACGTATGAAGTAGGCAAAGGTAAAACTCTCAGTAATAAAAGCACTATCTGCAAACAACTTGAAGGTACTCTTCATAAATCTATACAGATAAAATTAGGACGATCAGGAGGACATCATGCTCCCAAGAAAGTGAGCGGACAGTACAATGTTTCAAAAGAGAAAGAAAAAAATAACGATCTACTAGCAGCTCAGAATGTAGGTGCCAGTATCATAGTTATCTTTACTGCCAGACTCCATTTTCCCATCTACCATCTTATTTAAAAACAAAAAATTGAGGAAGGGAACTCAAACTCCAGCACACTGCATAATGGTGTGTGTTGGGGGAGCGCGAGGGGGAGGGGCTCACAAGCACCCGGGCAAGAACTGACTTGGTCTCTTAAACTAGGAGTAGGTGAACAAATCTTCACTTTCCTATTATTTATGCATTTTGCATATGAATAGATTCATATTTTGCATATAAAATCTGGCATAATTTTTAAAAGGAAAAAAAAAAAAAAAAAAACGCTTCTGACTGCCTTAAAGTGAAAGTAAAGTCGCTCAGTCGTGTCTAACTGTTTGCAACCGCAGGGACTATACAGTCCATGGAATTCTCCAGGCCAGAATACTGGAGTGGGTAGCTTATCCCTTCTCCAGTGGATCTTCCCAACCCAGGAACTGAACCGGGGTCTCCTGCATTGCAGGTGGATTCTTTACCAACTGAGCTATCCGGGAAGCCCCACTGATTGCCCTAATGTGGAGAACAAATGAAAATATACACTATCTGACAAGAGTAAACAGATGACTTCACTTAAAATTTAGGTTAAGAGATTTAAAAGGAAATGCTAATGGTCAGCAAAATATGACCATCTTCTAATGGGCAGCATAATTTATGACTTGAGAAGAAGGTTCTTGGCATGAGAGAACCAACACTGGGCAGCACAGTGGATGGACATCAATAAGAAAACTGAGAAACCATCCACGTGAAAGAGGGGCCAAAGCATGAATGAGCAAAGTGTGAATGAAGACACATAAACCCCAGTCTCCCCTGGGGAGCTGACGAGGATCCTCTCCCACTGATATCCAGTACTGACAAAAATCAGGAGAAATGGCATCCACACACACTGAGGTCCAGGGCGTCAGTCAGGACTTTCCTTCTTCCCACCTGCTATTGCTTCCAAACTTCCATAATAATTCTGTTACCTCCATCATTTAAAATGTAATTTTGTAAGTGATTCATGAGGCTACTGAAAAGAAAAAAGGAGAGAAGGACAAAGGGTGGATGAAGAGCTGGGAGGAGAGAAGGAAGGAGAAGGCGGCAGGGAGAACCTGAGGCTCCAGGCTTGGCAGCCAAGAAGCTGGCACAGGTCACTAGCTCTCGGGCTCAGTTCTCTCCTCCGTGAAAGGACAACACAGGCCTTCCCCGGCGGTCCAGTGGGTAAAATGCTGCACCTCCATGCAGGGGGCCCAGGCTCAATCCCTGGTCACAGAACCAGATCCCACCCGCTGCAACTCAGAGCACCGCATGCCGCAGTGGAGGTCGAGGATGCCGTGACTAAGACCCAGGGCAGCCAAATAAAAGTATTATTTTAAATGAAAGAATGAAAAGACAGACAGACGACAATGCATCTGTCAGAGCTGCTTCTTGGTTGAGAAATAACCTAAAGGGCCTAGCACAGAGTCTGAGAGCCTGTTGCTGTCGTTCAGTGGCTCAGTTGTGTCCGAATCTCTGCGAGCCCATGGACTGCAGCATGCCAGGCTTCCCTGTCCTCCATGTCTCCTGGAGTTTGCTCAAACTCATGTGCATTGAGTCAACGATGCCATCCAACCATCTCATTTTCTGTTGCCCCCTTCTCCTCCTGCCCTCAATCTTCCTCAGCATCAGGATCTTTTCCAATGAGTCAGCTTTTTGCATCAGGTGGCCACAGTATTGGAGCTTCAGCGTCAGTCCTTCCAATGAATATTCAGGGTTGATTTTACAAGTGCACAACAAATGCTCTTTTTATTATTACTCCTACTTCTCATGGCTGCCTCTTCTTCAGGGGTCTTTCACCAGAAACCCCGAAGGGAGAGGGGGCTAGTGCCCAGGAGGTCTGTCCTGACGGGCAAGGAGAGAACAGGGAGGACCGTGCAGCCTTTCTCTCCCCTGGGGCAGCTGGTCTATTGGCAGCCTTCTGCCCACTGCACCACATTTTTAGTTTGCAAGCTAACTTTGTTTCTAATTATCTGCTTTGCAGTTGGATCTGCTGACCTTACATCTGAAGGACAATCCTGTATCTGCTTAAATGATCAAAAACAGTGCACATTTTACCCACAAAGTCCATGGCTGGAAAATTACCTATAGAACTGAGTCAAATGAAGACACTCATTTACTTCGTTTCATTTCTGGTCAGTTTTCATTTAATAAGGAGCATGCCATTAACAAGGCAAAAATAGAATTTATTTAATTCAGTAGACATGCATTAAACACAGGGAAAGGTTCTAATCGAAAGTATTATCTCACATCATACACTGAAAATAATTCTAGGTTGATTAGAGTTAAAAGTATGGAATCAAGTCACAGAAAAACATGGGAGAAAAAAGATATGACCATTTCACAACTACTTTCTTCATTTAAAAGAAACACAAGACAAAAGAGAAAAAGATCAACAGATTTGACTAAATAAATACCTCTGTTGGTTAAAAAAAGAAAACATAACAAAATCTAAGGCAAACAACAATTTGGGAAGATATATGCAAAAACAAAAAAGCTTAATATTAATAGTGTTAAAGAAAAACAATGAAAAATATTTGCATAAAGTATGCCAAGATATGTGCTTAAGAATATTCCCTGCTGCATAATTTTTAAGTATGAAATAACTAGGCAATCTGTCCATCAACAGGAAAAAGTAAAATATAGAGACTATATCTGTACAGTAGAATAGCAAATGTATTGTGTTCATACATATGATCTGTATATTACTGAATGAAAGAGAATTATAAGATGTTTAATGAGATCTATATTTGGTTTTTTGTTTTTTCTACTACACACACACAAAGGTCCTAAAGAACTATTCATCAAGCTGTTAATAATGGTTATAAACAAACAAACGAAAAAGATTTTATCTGAGTGGCAGGGGGAACGGGTGGGCAGGACCCCGCCCTCGCCATTCACTTTTTACTTTTCAGAGCTCTATGTTTGTTTTACAGCCACCTCTAACTGCTGGTCAACATCCATTCTCCTTTACTTTCTTAGAAACAGAAGCTCAAGCTTTTAAACAGGACCTGTTGCTACCCAGCCAAAAAACTATTTCTCAACAAGACTTACAGCTAGGTATAGCCAAGTGTCTAAGTTCTGACCAACAAACAAAACGTTTTGCCAGGTTCCGGGAAACCTGCTAGGAATGATAATGAGATGATGGCTGGAGCGCCAGCAGCCATACCAGACAACTTAGACATGAAGACTACACGTGGCAAAGCAGTAACATAAGTGGAACCTTGGTCCCTGACAATACAGAGCTCCATACCAACCATGGACTATTCTGAAAGGACTATGGTATTTACAGCCAAACCTGATCCTGATACAAACAAACGTATATGTCTAAAACTTAGCAAATTAATAGGCAATGATCTGAACTGACAAATGAGAAGACAAGAACTACACCTAAGAAAGAAATATAAAGGCGAACATTCAATCGCACTACTAATTAAGGAGATAAAGGAACACAGTAAACTGCTGTAGTTCATCTATCAACTAAGTAAAGATGGGAATACGTTTGTCTTCTTTTGACAATTTTTTCCAGTATTCATCTTTTCACACACTGAAATAGGCTAACAGATACTGTCACGGAGTGTAACATGGTATAGTCATTTTAGGAAGTCAAGAAACACCTGGGGTAACAGGCAAATTTGGCCTTGGAACACAGAATGAAGCAGGGCAAAGGCTAATAGAGTTTTGCCAAGAGAACACACTGGTCATAGCAAACACCCTCTTCCAACAACACAAGAGAAGACTCTACACATGGACATCACCACATGGTCAACACCAAAATCAGACTGATTATATTCTTTGCAGCCAAAGATGGAGAAACTCTATACAGTTAGCAAAAACAAGACCGGGAGCTGACTCTGGCTCAGATCTTGAACTCCTTATTGCCAAATTCAGACTGAAATTGAAGAAAGTAGGGAAAACCACTAGACCATTCAGGTATGACCTAAATCAAATCCCTTATACAGTGGAACTGAGAAATAGATTTAAGGGACTAGATCTGATACAGTGCCTGATGAACTATGGACTGAGGTTCGTGACACATTAAAGGAGACAGGGATCAAGACCATCCCCATGGAAAAGAAATGCAAAAAAGCAAAATGGCTCTCTGGGGAGGCCTTACAAATAGCTGTGAAAAGAAGAGAAGTGAAACACAAAGGAAAAAAGGAAAGATATAAGCATCTGAATGCAGAGTTCCAAAGAACAGCAAGGAGAGATAAGAAAGCCTTCCTCAGCGATCAGTGCAAAGAAATAAAGAGGAAAACAACCGAATGGGAAAGACTAGAGATCTCTTCAAGAAAATCAGAGATACCAAGGGAACGTTTCATGCAAAGATTGCCTCGATAAAGGACAGAAATGGTATGGACCTAGCAGAAGCAGAAGATATTAAGAAGAGGTGGCAAGAATACAGAGAAGAACTGTACAAAAAAGATCTTCACGACCCAGATAATCACGATGGTGTGATCACTCAACTAGAGCCAGACATCCTGGAATGTGAAGTCAAGTGGGCCTTAGGAAGCATCACTACGAACAAAGCTAGTGGAGGTGATGAATTCCAGTTGAGCTATTTCAAATCCTGAAAGATGATGCTGTGAAAGTGACCACACTCAATATGCCAGCAAATTTGGAAAACTCAGCAGTGGCCACAGGACTGGAAAAGGTCAGTTTACATTCCAGTTCCAAAGAAAGGCAATGCCAAAGAATGCTCAGACTACTGCACAATTGCACTCATCTCACACACTAGTAAAGTAATGCTCAAAATTCTCCAAGCCAGGCTTCAGCAATACGTGAACTGTGAACTCCCAGATGTTCAAGCTGGTTTTAGAAAAACCAGAGGAACCAGAGATCAAATTGCCAACATCTGCTGGATCATTGAAAAAGCAAGAGACTTCCAGAAAAACATCCATTTCTGCTTTATTGACTATGCCAAAGCCTTTGACTGTGTGGATCACCACCACAAACTGTGGAAAATTCTGAAAGAGATGGGAATACCAGATCACCTGACCTGCCTCTTGAGAAACCTATATGCAGGTCAGGAAGCAACAGTTAGAACTGGACATGGAACAACAGACTGGTTCCAAATAGGAAAAGGAGTACGTCAAGGCTGTATATTGTCACCTGCTTATTTAAGTTATATGCAAAGTACATGATGAGAAATGCTGCACTAGAAGAACCACAAGCTGGAATCAAAATTGCCAGGAGAAATATCAATAACCTCAGATATGCAGATGACACCACCCTTATGGCAGAAAGTGAAGAGGAACTAAAGAGCCTCTTGATGAAGGTGAAAGAAGAGAGTGAAAAAGTTGGCTTAAAGCTCAATATTCAGAAAACGAAGATCATGGCATCTGGTCCCATCACTTCATGGGAAATAGATGGGGAAACAGTGTCAGACTTTATTTATTTATTTATTTATTTATTTATTTATTAAGTGAGAGTTGGACTGTGAAGAAAGCTTAGCGCCAAAGAATTGATGCTTTTGAACTGTGGTGTTGGAGAAGACTCTGCAGAGTCCCTTGGACTGCAAGGAGATCCAACCACTCCATTCTAAAGGAGATAGGTCCTGGGTGTTCATTGGAAGGACTGATGCTAAAGCTGAAACTCCAATACTTTGGCCACCTCATGCGAAGAGTTGACTTATTGGAAAAGACCCTGATGCTGGGAGGGATTGGGGGCAGGAGGTGAAGGGGATGACAGAGGATGAGATGGCTGGATGGTATCACTGACTCAGTGGACGTGAGTCTGAGTGAACTCCAGGAGTTGGTGATGGACAGGGAGGCCTGGTATGCTGTGATTCATGGGGTCGCAAAGAGTTGGACACGACTGAGCACCTGAACTAAACTGATAGTCATTTTGGAAAGCCATTTGGTAATATGTACCGAGGGTTCTAAAAGTCCAAATCACATCAGACCCAGGTAAAAGTGAGCATCTTCCACTCTGCCTCTCCACTGACAACAGCTACAAAACGCAGACAGCACGTAAGGGGCTATGATCTGAGGATTCTGAGAGGTGGACAGCAGCAGATGAATTAAGGAGGAAGACCAGAATGCAAAGTACCACTGAACCAGTGATGAGGGAACTATCTGTTTATTCTCCAACATCCTCAGCCTGAACTCAATGCTGCCCGAAACCAGAAGACTAAGACATCCAGAAAAGTTCTCCCGTCTATGTTCAACGAGTCAGGAAAGGGTCCCCCAGTTCAGACAGTGGGCAAAATCGTCCCCTGTTGGACTTTTTCCTTCTCTCCTGTCCCAGTCCCTCTGCAACTGTGGCAGGGACAGCGACAACAGCATTCGTAGCTGCCATGGTATAACAAACAAACTCAAGAGTGGTCCACTTTCAAGAGCAGGAGCTTTGAGGGACAGCTTGCTGATGTAATAGCCAATGGCCGTTGAGGATTACAAAACTGGGCAGACAATGGGAGGGCGAGATGCCTAGGATTTTCACACGGGTTCATTCCACTGGTGAATTTAAACATAGGAACTGGATTAGGGTTTTGCGTGGGTTCATCCTATTGGTGAATTCACAACTTAAGAACAGGAATAGGTGCGCAGGAAAGGAGGACACAGAGTGGCAGGGAGGGGCCAGCCATAAAGAGGGAGGCGACATCCGGGAAGACCGTTCACCCCACAGCACTCAGCCAGCGAGGAACTGGGGGAGAGACTTGCGTGCCAGGGGTAACTTGCTCCCGTGGGGACTCTAGGTCTGACTGCCCACCAGACACCTGATCTTGCAAGCCTGTCATGAAAGCCTCACTTCCCACTGCACTTGGTGTCTCCATTTTTTGAGTCTGGGCTAGTTAGCGTGTTTCTCACAATGGCAACCCAAAAGGGCCAGAAATTTTGAGGGTGTGGGGAACTTCCTTTCCAATCTGAGGCACTGTGGACCTGAAGGAGTGGAGGAACATGCTCCAACCCTTTAATTCTCTCTCTGCCCTCCCACTATTTCATCCCAAAGGCAACCGGGAGAAGTACACAGCACAGCAGTGTAAATAAGGCCCCAGCTTTCTAGCCAAGGACCGAAAAGGAGAGGCCCAGAGAAACAGAACGTATGAGATCACAGAAAAAGATGTGCTTGGAGAAGCAAACTCCTAAAGTTGTTTATTAACTCCAGCACAAGCACAGGTTTGCCCCTAGAAAGCATCATGCACATTCTCAACAACTTGCCTATGGGAGAGATGATCACCAAATCACCAATACGAATGGCATGAGCACGAGACAGATGAGAAGAGTCATGCAAAGGCTTTGAAAACAACACAACGAAACCACAACTCTGAAGGCTGATCTGAACCTGCAGCCTAAAACAACAGGGTCGACAGTTTGCTGAAAAGAAAAATATCCACATTCTCCACAGAATTTAAACAGAGTTTTCCTCATAATAACAGAATGTCTAGAATACAAGCCAACATTACTTGGCATGTAAATGATAAGGAAAATTTCAATTCAAATAGGTAATGTAAACATACCACAAGATGACACTGATGTTGGAATTTTCTAATAAAGGCATTAAATGGCTATCATAAAAATGCCCCAACAAGTAAGAGTAACCACTCTTGAACAGAAACACAGAAAGTCTCAGCAAAGAAAGATACAAGGAAGAGCTAAATGGAATTTTAGAAGCAAAAAACAGAAACACACACACACATCTTAGACCACTTGGCACCGCTGCAGTAGTTCAACTGGTAACCTGTGGTTTTATAATAAAGCCCGTCCAAATCACTACCCTTTGCCCCAGTAATTCTACTTCTAGGGCTCTATCCTTAGAAAGGACTTCTAAGCAAAGACAAAACTCTGTGCTCCAAGATATTTATCCCATCAATATTCGTAACAGTGGTAAATGGTAAACTACATGTCCAAGCCAACAGGGAAATCCTATAGGAAAGTATGGTACAGGCCCTGAGCAGAGTATTACACAGTTACTAAAATTTAAATTTTCAGAATGCTACAAAGTAACACGGTTAGTGTTCAGAGACTAAGTCAGACTCTGCAACCCCATGCAGTGCAGCACAACTGGCTTCCCTGTCCTTCACTGTCTCCTGGAGTTTGCTCAAATTCATGTCCATTGGAGTCAGTCATGCCGTCCAACCATCTCATCTTCTGTCACCCCCTTCTCCTGCCTTCAATCTTTCCCAGCACCATAGTCTTTTCCAATGAGTTGGCCCTTTGCATCAGTTGGCCAAAGTATTGGAGCTTCAGCTTCAGCATCAGTCTTTCCAATGAACAGTCAGGGTTGACTTCCTTTAGGATTGACTGGTTTGATTTCCCTGCTGTCCAAGGGACTCTCAAGAGTCTTCTCCAGCACTGCACTTAGAAAGCATCAATTTTCAGTACTCAGCCTTCTTTATGGTCCAACTCTCACATCCATACATGAATGACTACTGGAAAAACCATAGCTTTGACTAGATGGACCTTTGTCAGCAAAGGAATGTCTCTGCTTTTTAATATGCTGCCTCGGTTGTTCATAGCTTTTCTTACAAGGAGCAAGCATCTTTTAATTTCATGGCTGCAGTCATTGTCTGCAGTAATTTTGGAGCCCAAGAAAATAAAATCTGTTACTGTTTCCACTTTTTCCCCATCTATTTGCCATGAAGTGATGGGACCGGATGCCATGATCTTAGGTTTTTTGAATGTTGAGTTTTAAACCAGCTTTTTTACTCTCCTCTTCCACCCGTATCAATAGGCTCTTTGGTTCCTCTTCGCTTTCTGCCATTAGAGTGTTATCATGTACATATCTGAAGTTGTTGATATTCCTCCCAGCAATCTTGATTCTAGTTTGTGATTCATCCGGCCCAGCACTTCACATAATGTACTCTGTATATAAGTTAAACAAGCAGGGTGACAACATACAGCCTTGACGTACTCCTTTCCTGATTTGGAACCAGTCGGTTGCTCTGTGTCTGCTTCTAACTGTTGCTTCTTGACCTGCATACAGGTGTTTCTCAGGAGGTAGGTCAGGTGGCCTGGTATTCCCATCTCTTGAAGAATTTCCACAGTTTGTTGTGATCCACACAGTCAAAGGCTTCAGAAGCAGATGTTTTTCTGGAACTCTCTTGCTTTTTCTATGATCCAATGGATGTTGGCAATCTGATCTCTAGTTCCTCTACCTTTTCTAAATCCAGCTTGTACTCCTGGAAGTTCTCGGTTCCCATACTATTGAAGCCTAGCTTGAAGGATTTTGAGCATTACCTTGCTAGCATGTGAAATCAGTGGAACTGTACGGTAGTTTGAGCAACCTTTGGCATTGCCTTTCTTGGGACTGGAATGAAAACTGAACTTTCCCAGGGATTTTCCTGGTGGTCCTGTGGCTAAGACTCTGTGCTCCCAATGAAGGGGGCCAAAATTCAATTCCTGGCCAGGGAACTATATCCCACACGCTGTAACTAAGAGCTTGAACGCTACAGCTAAAGATTTCACATGCCACAACAAAGATCAAAGATCCTGCCTGCCACCACCAAGACCCAAGGCATCCAAATAAATAAATATTTAAAAGAAAGAAAACTGACTTTTTCAGTCTTGCGGCCACTGCTGAGTTTTCAAAATTTGCTGACATATTCAGTACAGCACTTTTACAGCATTACCTTTTACGATTTTAAATACTTTGGCATTCCATCAGCTCCACTAGCTTTGTTTGTAGTAATGCTTCCTAGGGTACAATTGGCTTCACAATACAGGAGGTCTAGCTCTAGGTAAGTGACCACACCATCATGGTTATCTGGGTGATTAAGACCTTTTTTGTATGGTTCTCCTGTGTATTCTTGCCACCTCTTCTTAATATCTTCTGCTTCTGTTAGGTCCATACCGCTTCTGTTCTTTATTGAGCCCATCTTTGCATGAAATGTCCCCTTGGTATCTCTAATTTTCTTGAAGAGATCTCTAGTCTTTCCCATTCTATTGTTTTCCTCTATTTCTTTGCATTGTTCACTTAAGAAGACTTTCTTATCGCTCCTCACTGTTCTCTGGAACTCTGCCTTAAGTTGGTGTATCTTTCCCTTTCTCCTTTGCCTTTCGCATCTCTTTTCTCAGCTATTTGTACAGCCTCCTCAGATCACTGCATCTACTACTGTGGGCAAGAATGCCTTAGAAGAAAAGGAGTAGCCCTCATAATCAACAAGAGTCTGAAATCCAGTACTTGAAAATGACAGACCTCAAAAATGACAGAACGATCTGGGTTCATTTCCGAGGCAAACCATTCAACATCACAGTAATCCAAGTCTATGCCCCAACCACCAATGCCAGAGAAGCTGAAGTTGAATGGTTTGATGAAAACCTCCAAGACCTTCTAGAACTAACACCAAAAAATAGATGTCCTTTTCATCATAGACGACTGGAACGCAGAACAGGTCAAGAGATACCTGGAGTAAGAGGCAAGTTTGATCTTGGAGTACAAAATGAAGCAGGGCAGAGGCTAACAGAGTTTTACCAAGAAAACACACTGGTGATAACAAACACCTTCTTCCAACAACACAAGAGATGACTCTACACATGGACACCACCAGATGGTCAATACTGAAATCAGATTGATTACACTCTTTGTAGTGGAAGATGGAGACAATCGATACAGTCAGCAAAAACAAGACCTGGAGCTGACTGTGGCTCAGATCATGAACTCCTTATTGCAAAATCTGGGCTTTAAATGAAGAAAGTAGCAAAAACAACTAGACCATTCAGGTATGCCTAAATCAAATCCCTTATGATTATACAATGGAGGTGATGAATAGATTCAAAGAATTAGATGTGGCAGACAGAGTGCCTAAAGAACTATGGACATAATGTTACAATATCATTATAACATGATCACTGATAATGTAACACTATCATTAAAAATTCTTGAGACATAACGGGAAGTGGGGGTGAGGGTAGCTTTGATTATATATAAAGAATGAACACAATAAAGCTAAACACAAACGCATTCACCTAGAAAAAAAAGACGAAAAGAAAAGAATATTACAGTGTTAACGGTGCTAAACTAAGTAGAGGGATTACAGATGACTTTTTCTTCTTTCGGCTTCTGTTTTTCAGTCTGGGATAATAAGTACATATTACTTTGAAAACAGTAACTACTTCCTGCCTCCTCCAAAATGTTCCCTATCTTGCACTCTCAACATTATCTCTCAAGATACTAAGTCATGTTACAGATTTTCCAATCAAAAATTTTCTCTCGAGAATGAAAAAAATGTTTCTTGAATGCAGGAATCTCAATTACTCTTGTTTCTAGCCCTCCAGTCAAACACTTGGCAAGGAAAAACATTCCTACTGCTGATGGTTAATAAGTAATGTGAAATAACTCAGAACTACTCAAATCAGACCAGTCCTCCTTATTAGGAAAAAAATTTTAATAGGACACATTTGCAAGAACACCATTCCAAAGCAGCCTGGTCTCCATGGACAATTACAGAATGTCAAGCTGTCACACAGATGCCACTAATAACTAAACTGTTCTTTTGATTCCTCCTAACTTAAAGGTCCCCACCTTCCCAAACCGTCAAGGAGGCCCCTTCCCCTCCATCTGTTCTACCATATCAGGCTTAGCATGAAAGGCTAACAGCAGAACCCGCCAGGCCCGTCAGCCTGGCCCATCAACCACACAGATAAGCCAGGCCACTGTGTGACCGAGCTCTGTCCTTCAACCAACACCCTGGTTACAGGGGTGGGGAGCAGGGATTGGCAGCATGCTGGGGTCTCGTCCACCGGCGTTACAATGTCCAGGAGAAAAACAGACCATTCCGAAACCACAGCACAATTCACTGTGACTAATTTTCCGGGTAAAACATGCACAATGGGTTTCTGCCCTTTAAGCACTGGTGTAACTGCCTAGTTAATTAGAGATGTGCTGCTAAAAGCAAACAGCACCGAAGGAGAGCAGAGTCAACTCTGGTACCTGGGCAATTTGGTATCTTCTTCGGTCTCCCTGAAATGTGATTAAGCATGACCTTTAAGAGGAGCAGATCAACAGTCAATTTTAGTGAAACAAAACCTTGCGTGGGACACGGGAGCGCGCCCTGTAGAGGGGGACCCACCATGGCAGCAGGGCCTCACCAGCTCATCGTGCAGAAAAAGCTACCGAGATTTATCTCAATTGATTTTACTTGCAAGGAAAACACATCATAAAACTGCAACCTCAGCAGGGTACTAAAGGTCGGCTTGGTTTCTTGAGGGATGAACTTGATATCAATAGTTATTAGGACACATTCATACAAGATACACAGGAGAGACGGAGAGAAGATGCTGGTAATCTTACTTAATCCTGATGCGGCCCTAAATCAGGCTCTGCAGACTGTGGGAAAAATCAAGGAAAAAGTTCAATATTCCTGAGACGAGATTCTGTGTGCACGTGCTCTTCTTCAGGGCCAGAAGAGCAGCCAAAAGGTGATTCTAGAGTCCCGGGGGTAGAGCCCCTGTGTGAGGGGCTGGAAGGCCACTCACGCCAATGGTTCACTGCTCCTGCACTTCTCATGGCAAGTTGGCAAGATCTGGTCCAATGCTCCACAGAGAACCAGGTAGGCTCAACCAGGAAAATACCATCAAAGAACGTGGAGACTTGGACAGGACCTTATGATCAGAAAGCCTGAGAAAGAAACACAGCAATTCAAGCATTCAGCAGCTGATTCTAAACTTCTGCTCCACCAACTGCCAACAAGGCTGGTTCCCAGAACCCCACATTACCCTAACCACACACTGAATCCTCAGGAAAAGCAGCAAACTGAGAACGCTGCCAGAAAGAAATGGAGGCAATCCAAAGAGGACAAGGAAAGGTAAAATTTCTTTAAAAAAAAAAAAAAAGAATTGGAATGTGTGTACACAGAGGCGTTACACAATTTTAAAATAAAGTTATTCCTTTCTCTTAAACCTAACACCACAAAGAGTCCTTGGGTTCAAGCCCAAGGAACTGGAGGAATAAAATGTTTCTTACGCTGTAGAATAGGCCTGATCATACTTATCACTAACTCAGGAAACACTAGGACATTCTTGTGATGTCACATGAACAGCACTTAACTACGAATCAGGAGAGAAGGTCACAAGCAGGTGACGAGGCAAGTGTCACACATGAAGTGAGGGCAGGTGGGTCTTCAGGGGCAGAGAGGATCTGGGAAGGGCTGAGGAGAAAAGGACGCTTCAGAAGAGGTCCAACATCAGCAGGAGGGAAATCTGGAAAATACGAGCTGACAGAAGACTGCATACTCTGACTACAGGATGCACACAGGGTGTCAGAGGGGACAGGCAGCCGGGTGGGCTGCAGTCTGAACGCCAGGCTAAGGAAGGCGGAAGCTGCCAAGAAGACCACCACCGAGCACATCGCTGCGGCCGGAAGGGGAGAAGGCAGGTCACGGGTGGCAACTCACAGCCTGATTTTGGCTAAAGATGTCCAACAAGTCACTGTAAGAGACAGGGTCCAGGCCCTGCTATATTCACGGGGAAAAGAACACTCAGTTCAGTTCAGTCACTCAGTCGTGTCCGACTCTTTGCAACCCCATGGAGTGCAGCACTCCACGCCTCCCTGTCCATCACCAACTCATGGAGTTTACTCAAACTCATGTCCATTGAGTCAGTGACGCCATCCAACCATCTCATCCTCTGTTGTCCCCTTCTCCTCCTGCCTTCAATCCTTCCCATCAGCAGGGTCTTTTCCAATGAGTCAATTCTTCACATCAGGTGGCCCAAGTATTGGAGTTTCAACTTCAGCATCAGTCCTTTCAATGAATATCCAGGACTGACCTCATTTAGGATGGACTGGTTGGATTTCCTTGCAGTCCAAGGGACTCTCAAGAGTCTTCTCCAACATCACAGTTCAAAAGCATCAATTCTTCGGCACTCAGCTTTCTTTATAGCCCAACTCTCACATCCATACCTGACTACTGGAAAAACC
The DNA here is from genome assembly GCF_032452875.1 of Bos javanicus. Classification (NCBI taxonomy): domain Eukaryota; kingdom Metazoa; phylum Chordata; class Mammalia; order Artiodactyla; family Bovidae; genus Bos; species Bos javanicus. Next base: position 101,900,308 of record NC_083878.1, read on the forward strand.
ATAGCCTTGACTAGGTGGATCTTTGTTGGCAAAGTAACGCCTCTGCTTTTTAATACGCTGTCTAGGTTGGTCATAACTTTCCTTCCAAGGAGTAAGCATCTTTTAATTAAGTCAATATATGCTCCAGACAGAAAGTATCTTTTTTGACAGTAGAAGATACTGACAGCAGGACTTCCCTGGTGGTCCAGTGGGAAGAATCCACCTGCCAATGCAGAGGACACAGGAGCCAAAAATTAATAAGTAAATAAATTTTTTTTTTAAAAAAGTGCCAACAGCAGCAGCTGGAGCAGAATGCCTTCATGGACTCCAAGGCTGGACCTCTCCCCCACCTCACACAGGCCTTCCTCTCCCCTCTGCCCGCAGACTTTCCTCCTGCTTTAGTGTGTCTCTAAAGTACTTCTTACTCCCTGATATCAGTTATATTTTTTAGTTGTCTGAAGAAGGAGAGGGCAATCCACTCCAGCGTTCTCACCTGGAGAATCCCATGGACAAAGGAGCCTGGCGGGCTACAGTCCCCGGGATCACAAAGAGTCAGACGCAACTGAGCAACTAACACACACACACGTCTACCAAGAACATAAGCTTTACATGGGCAAGGACCTTGAGCCTTCTGTTACCACCATATCGACATCTCAGCATAGAGTAGGCACTCAGCATACAGTGGACGAATAACGGAAAGACTCAGTGATGGCCTCAGTCAGCGTTTCTCAATCGTAACTTGTCCAGGGAACCCTGATTCAACACGTGCCTTAAAGTGAAGTCGCTCAGTCGTGTCTGACTCTTTGTGACCCCAAGGACTGCAGCCCACCAGGCTCCTCTGTCCATGGGATTCTCCAGGCACGAGTACTGGAGTGGGGTGCCACTGCCTTCTCCGGAGGATCTTCCCGACCCAGGGATCAAACCTGCGTCTCCCGCATTGTAGGCAGACGCTTTTCCGTCTAACCTACATACACATACATACATGCACTCACACACGCACTGCCCCACGTACATGCGCCATCCAACACGCACACCCTGCTGCCGACGCTCTAATCAATCTGTCCTTTTCAATGGTAGTCTTTATTTTTATAATCAATGCTGAGGTGTGTCCCAAATAATGTGTTTCCAGTAACAGTTAAAGCACAGGAGCTTGTGAATTATTTACTCATATCAGAGCAGACTCAAGGTTGTCCCCAACACATCTGCCACTCATTTGCATTTCAGTAAGCCTTCTTGAGTGGGAAAGAAAGTCACAGCATTATAGCTAGCTAGGACATGGATTTCTGGAAGGATTAGCCCGAATGCCACCTACACTTTGTTCTAAAACCTGACGATGCTGGGGAAAAGAGAGGGCCTGGCGTAGTCAGAGACTGGCCCCCGCTAGCTGAGAGTCTGCTTTCCTTCTCATCGCACCACTACAATGCTTCTCCAAGACCTGTGGCGCCTCCTGCCATACCCCTGAGCCAGACTCAGACTGCGGAGACATGCAAGTAAACAGAAAGGGGCTGCAGCGCTGGCCCACGTGGCCCAGGGTCTGTCCTGCCTCCAGTCCGTGCCATCCAACACAGTGCTCACTGGCCACATGCGGCTATGTGACTGAAACTTAATGTTAAAAATTTTAAATGTAGTCCTTCAGTTACACTAGCCACATTCCAAGTTACATGTCAATAATACCTATTGTATGCCAAGAGTTACAGGCCACTAGTGACGACCATATTGGGTAACCTAGAGAATATTTCCATCATCACAGAAAGTTCTACTGGCCAGCACCGCTCTGGATTCAAAAATCAGTGTGTCCCGTACCACAGTGAGGCCAGAACTGCAATGGAGGAGACTGAAGAGCCAGAGCAGGCCCTTTCCCTTGGCATCTTAACCATGACAGGGTATTCAGCTATGATCAACCATACAAAAGGGGAACCATAAAACAAAACAAACTGTGGTCCAGAAAAAGGGCAACAGAAGAGAAGAAAGGGGCTACCACTTGCTTTCGGATTTCTTCCAGCCGACCCAAGCATCAGCCTGGCCACGATACAGGCAAGCTGCACGCAGCAGAGCTCTCACGAGCAGAGACGGATGGCCACAGGGCAGACGGACCCCACACAGCAGAGGGACCGAGGAGGACTGGCAGCAGCAGGTACCTGATCTCTTGACTCCAGGAGGGAGTGGCCTGGAGACAACTGTATTCTTGTATATTTCCTTTCAAAGGGACCAGCCATCTGCCTACAAACCTCTGCTTCACAAGCAAAACATCTTAGAGAAGCGCTGACATTTAATCTGCCAACGGCCCCTATTTTGAGGTTTCATAATAACAGATTAATTCCACACAGTGACTATCTAGTAGTCATGCACGGGGTCTGTTTTTGTAGAATAATACAGTGGCTCTCGGCATAAAGCCTAACAACTCTGTGCAGAACTAACATTTCAAAGGTAAGATTTAAATGCTCACACAATGAGAAGAAAAAAAACAACTCTCCATAACAAAATCCAGTCTCACTCAGGAGCAGTGAGATTCTCCATACCACACTCCAGGTCAAGTGAAATGACTGCTTCATCCCGCTCTTTATGAATCAGCCCTTTAACGATTCCACAGAAGGATGGCTCAGAAACCTGGTAGGAAGCCTGGCTATAAAGGACAGCACAGGAAGAAGAAAGAAGCTCACAGGCAGGAGGTGCCAATCTCTGTATGATACACACCGAAGATCTGAATACAGAAAGGGGGTTGGAGGGAGTGGGGGAGAGGCAGGCGGGTTAGAAGAAAAGGCGTCCTTCTTACAACACACACACAGACACACGGACATCCCAGGGAGTGCTTCCTACGTGTTAAACCCCGTAGGGAGGAACTCCAGGCACCACCTCAGTCCCCACGAGGACTCAACAAGGAGAACACCATCACTGAGCCCGTGCTACATACAGAGCGGAGGTGCTCAGACACTGAGCAACGCGGCGGAAGGCACACAGCCCGGGAACGGCAGAAGCGGGCTGTGAACCCGGGCGGCCAGGTTCCGGACGCAGGCCTGAAACACCTGTGCTGCAGTCCTGACGCTGCTGCCTGGCTTCTCCTACTCTTCTCCTCTGTGTATGTTATGTTCCAGGCAAAACAGTCGCACCTCGTTAGCCAAATACGGAGTTCACCAAGTGTGCAAGCTGGGGTCTGCCAGGTTGACTCCTGGGCTGTTCCCAGGTGATGCTTTTCATATCAGCAGCTCTGCAATACAACGTCTGTTAGAAAATCCATATACAATAAATAAAGAAGTCATGAAGTTTCTTTTTTAAAGCCAATATATATTAAGGGAAAAAGCTAATAAAAGGTATCAAGTAATCAAAAGTAAAAATAATATGAGAAGAAGAAGGTGGTTTGGGAATCTCATTTTTTTCAGATTGGTCAGTTCGGAAATATACTGAACACTTTATTTTTTAAACATTTGCTCACGTTGCCCTTTCTACCTGGAATGTTCTTCCCACTTTCTTCCGTACCCTCCATGTCTGCCTGTCAAAAGTCCAGACATATTTCAGGGGCAGGTCAGCACACCCTCCTCTACAGTCTTCTTTACGGTGTACTGACCAGGGTCACCTCCTCCAAAAGACCCTTGGAGGCGCTGTGTGCCTTCCTGGTGGGTGAGGACCCTCTGCTCTGTACCACATGGATCCATGTTCCGGCTCACCTCTCACTGTACTGGGAGCGTTGTGAAGGCAGAGCCTTGTCTCCTCCCGGGCCCACCCAGTCCAGCAAAGGAGGCCCTCAAGAATCCTTTCCTAAACGATCACGCTGGGGCTGCCCCGAGCATTCTCAGCAGAAAGATCACTTCTGTCATCAGTGCTACCCTCGTAGCTCAGTCGGTAAAGAATTCACCTGCAATGCAAGAGACCCGGGATCGATCCCTGGGTCAGGAAGATCTCCTGGAGAAGGAAATGGCAATTCACTCCCTTATTCTTGCCTGGAGAATTCCATGGACAGAGGAGCCTGGCGGGCTCCAGTCCATGGGGTTGCAGAGAGTCAGACACGACTTAGCAACAAAATAGCTATGTTTCAAACATCTCCTCAAACAAAAGACTGCAGAAGGAAGGTCATGAGCCACACCTATAAAAACTGGAAATTCTTTTTACAATAATGCTCCAAGACTCACCCCAGTGAGTCTGCTGGCCTAAACCAGGACTGAGCTTTTTAAAGTACTTTACAAACTGCCTCACCTTCTATGAGAACTTTATTAACAAAACACAGTAATTAAACTTGGGACCACTGAAAACCACATGTATGACCAGATATAATTAATATTTACCCAATCAAACAGGACAGCAAAGACAATTAAATCAAGAAGGATTGAGATGCGGGTCAATTCAGACTCCAGACCACAACTGAAACCTGCCCTTAAGATGCCTTCCACTCGCTCACAGCACCACTAACCTGCTTCCAAGACGGCATGTTGGGAAGGGAAGGGGTGTGGACCGAGACCAACGGAGGGAGGTCTCCTCATTACCCACCTGCTCGCTGGAGTCCCCAGGGCAGCCGGACCACTACACCCACAGAGAGGGCAGAGCTCGCACTTTAGTCAGACCTCTGTCACAACCAATTCTAACAGTCCTGCTGCTCTTCTTCGCAGAAAATAAACTGCTATTTATCGAGCCCTTATTATATGCCAGATGCCATGCTAAGTGCTGAAGGTGTATTAATCCACAACCACCCAATGAGGAAGCTGCTGTAGTCAGGCCCACTTCACAGACCAGAAGTAATGAGGGGCTATGTCAGCTGCCCCCGGGACTCCCAGGGAGGGCTAGGGAGAGGCAGAGCTGGAAGCTGGCATCAGACAGAACCCGGGGCTTAACCGTGCTGCCACAGTCATGCCCCTAACTTTGCAATTTTACCCGCAAATATAATTGACACCACATTCGCTCCCATTTCCACCACAATAACTATGGCATATTGTTTATTTCATGCCTTCATTAAGTAACTTCATTAAGCAGGACAAATACTGGCAGTTTTTACAGCTCATTATTAATCCTACAACGCACACCGCTCCAGTGAGAAATAAAGATTAATCTTCCTGCATCTGAACAGATTCCTCATCAGGGCCATCCTGACTGGGAAGAGGAGGGGCAAACCTCCACCGCATCAGCTGGGCACCCTGGCAAATCATCAGATGGCGAACGAACAGGAGAACTGCCAGGTGAAACATCACCAGCTTCCAACAGGCATGAGCCATGTCAGAAAAGCAACCTCCTGACTTAAAGAGTAAAAGAGAGGAAGGGATCACCACGTTACCCAAGGACCCATGATGTGCAGAGGAGGCCCCTGGACGGACTGAGCACCACTCCTTCCCCTAAGAGCTGCCACCCCCCTCCAAGCCATGTTCGCTGGACCAGAACAGATGGCTGATTCCAGTTCCCTGGTGGAGAACGGAACTGAAGGGGCCTCGCCCAGCCCCCGGGCTCACCTGAGCTGAGGGGATGCAAACCTCGAGGCCCTGAAGCTGTTTGGCCCGGCCCAGCGCGCGCATCTGCAGACAGAAATGCCTAATGGAGACAAGGAGAGGCAGGACGGGGGCCGTGAGTCCTGGAGGGCCAAGACCACAGAGGCGCTGCCCGGTTCCTGACACCCTCCTGCTTCTCAGTGCCACCCCGTGGAAGGCCTCACTGCATTTCCTGCCCACTGGCCCCATAGAACACCCAACGAATGCCCCCTTTTTTGCATATGTGAACACAAGTGTGTCTCTTCCTTGAAACCAAAAAAGCCCAGAGAAGGCAAAAGTAAACGTTGGCCTGTTATCACCTGTGGCAATCCCCAGACAAGCCCATTAAGCATGATTATTTCAAGCGCTGGAGCTTGTCGAGGTCTCACTGGCCTCCAAGGGGAGCAAAGGGGGAGAAGGAGCATGGGCCACCTCAGGTTTCAAGCGAGGCGTCGACCCTCTCCAGGGTTTGGCATCCTCACCAGCAAGCCCGTAGGGACCATCGCCATCCAGCCAGCCTCATGTGCAAGCCTCTGGGAGGTCCAGATGTGATCACAGAGGGGGCTCTGGGCTGGGGTCTGCTCTGAGCAGTGTTCTCTGGGGGAACCAGACATGGGCACAGCGCCAGAGGGCTATGAAGGAGCCCGAGGGAGCACAGAGCTGGGCACTTAGACATTCCCCCGCTTCCGCCACCAGCTTCCTTCTGCCTCAATCAGTCAGGAATAACTTCGGTGGGTCCTTAGTGAGTTTCATATTCTCCAGGAAAAAATGTAAGCACGTGGCAAAGCCAACGGGAGGCCAAAATTTCAACTTCTCAGAGACTAAATCAGCTAGTGACTAGAAAATTCTGCCTGTATCTGGGATTTTCTAGCAGGTGGTCCCAAGTATTACTCATCCAAGTGAAAAGACTCCTGAGTTTAGGACTCATAAGCCCCTTGAAGGCAGAGAACTGAGTTTATGTTTCTTCAAGACGCGGAATAACCAATGACCCCCGCCTCCTTTCTCAGCCCCTCCATGACAACGGTGAGGAAGTTGTCACCACTCTGGCTCCCAGTGAGGCAACAAATACACTGGGATATTCTGTGCCCAAGGGAAAAAATACAAAAAGTGACAGTCCTGGTTTTGTTTTACATTAAGTATTTTATGAGACTTAGCCACCAATTTGAAAGTAAAATCTTAGTATTAGGCTGAATGAAAGTATGTTGACCGTATGAGATGATTTGAAAGTCACACATAAAATGCATGATATAATGTGCATTGTGAGGATTCTGGTCCCCTCTTCCTACTGCACAGAGAGGAAAAGTGCACTCCATTTTCTTTTTTTTTAAGCAACTAGAAGATCATGTGAAGGACACTGATAAAATATCTTGGTCCTCCAGATCCACACCTCTACAGCTTCAGTGAAAATGTATTAAAAGCTAAGGATTTTGTAACCAGCTCCATCATCAATATACCATATTGCACTTATTCTAAAACCTTCTGAAATCACAACGCATCTGAAAATGCTCTCTGAAAATGACCTCGTTCTCAGCGGTCCAAAAAACTCACAATGCGTCTTACAATCAACAGCAGCTTGCTGTCAATAAAACAAAGGCCCTTGGTGAAGGCGCCACCCCTCACCACTCACACCACCTTCCCACCCCTGAAAAGAACTAACAAACCCAGTCGAGCCGCATCTGGAAACCTGGCTGATGTGAAAGGAGGAAGCAGCAGCGGTGGGCTAGGTGTCCTCACGACATCAGAGAGAAAGGGAACCAATCTCCCGTCCACGGATCAAAGAGAACAGCTCTCCACAAGTCAAATGAAACCTCCCAGATCAGAAGCCAAGCAAGTGTTTCTCCTTTCCCAAAGCTTCTAACTCAAGTCCTCACTTCGGGGAGGGGCTCGTATCTCAGGGAAGGTAGGAGGGAGCAGAATCACCCCACAGTGACTACAGGGAAGAGCTCTGGACCAGCGTGGGACTCGGTTCAAGGGAGGCAAGCTTCAAGTTTAAACAGTAATTTGTGTGTAATTATCCTCGCAGGTTGATACAAGATAGTTAGATTAAATAAATTAATCAAAGTACAAATTGTGCTGGCAAGCTCCAGCGCCTGGCTTCTCCTAAGGCCAAGCTGGCAGCAGCACCAGGGCTGGGATTCACAGCCCCCGGATCAGAGCTGGCAGGTGACGGGGGCAGAAGAGAGGCAGTCACGCTCCAGGGGAAGGGAAGCCAGGGTGGCAATCGGAGGGGCGGGCGGGAGGAGGGCTCCGCTGAGCCGTGACAGTGGAAGCCTTAAACACCAGATCCATTACAGCCTGAACACCCACGGCCATTTACACATCACGGTTGGAAATAAATCCTCAGGAAAGCAAAGACCTAGGGGAAGCAGCCATTAATATGCCTTGCCCGCAACACAGCTGAAGCCAGATCGCTTGTCCAAAAAGATGTGTGACCAGGATGCTCTCCTCTCCCCCAACCCGCTTACTTAGAAGTCACGTTATCATCGACATATGAGGATCAATGCTACTCTATTTCATTAGCATACTCCTAAGACCTAACATTTATTGAGCCTTAGGCAAAGTTCTTTACTTAATGCTGATAACCCAAGAAAGGAAGAACTGCTATTATTCCCATTTGAAGATGTGGAACCTGAGACTCAAGGACCAAGGGACCTGCCCAATGTCACACAGTAAACAAACCACAGAGCCTAGGATCAATCTAGATAGGTAGCTACACTGCCAGGGGAGGAGGGGAGATTCAAGGAAGGAAAAAATATTAACAAATGAATGAAAACTGACTTGCAGGAACATCATCCCAGGTGTGGCAATTCCTGCAAAATTAGAAAGCAGGCCCCTGCTATGAGCTGAAGTAACAGCGACACACAGTCTGGCAGAAAAGCAAACCCCGGCCATCAGCAGACGGACACAGCCTGAAGAAGCTGGGCCAAAGGAACACGGGAGGGGAGCTGCAGAAAAGCTGTACAGCTCCACTCCTGATCTGGTCAGCCCATCAGGTATGGATACGTCACAAAGCAAATTCCACACTGGTCACCAGGCCGCCGCTGTCTTCTGCAGCTGGTGGGGACAGGGTCTGCCACTGCCCTCCAACGGGGCCGCAGCCCAGTTCCACTCAGTGGCCACGCTTCTCTGAAATCTTCATCAGAGTCACCCTTTTGGAGCTTCCGCAGGGAACCCTCCACACTTTTCGACCAATCACACTCCACCACTCAGCTTCCAAATTCAATTTTCAAACAAACTGTTCCAGGGATTTACCTAATGGTCTAGTGGCTAAGACTCCAAGCTCCCAATGCAGCAGGCCCAGGGAACTAGACTAGTTCCCCTAGTCAGGAAACTAGATCTGGCACACCCCAACAAAGACTGAAGATCCTGAGTGTCACATCTGAGACCTGGCGCAGGCAAACAAATAAATACTTAAAATAATAATAATACTCCTAGACATTCTGAAGGGCTTCCCCAATGGCTCAGCAGTAAAGAATCCGCCTGCAATGCAGGAGATGTGGGTTTGACCCCCGAGTTGGGAAGATCCCCTGGTAAGGAAATGGCAATCTGCTCCAGTATTCTTGCCTGAAAGAGCCCCTGGACAGAGGAGCTTGGCGGGCTGCAGTCGACGGGGTCACGAAGAGTCGGACACGACTGACACAGCACAGACATTTGGGTGTCTGTTACAAGACTGCTTTTTATACCCACACTGGTAGTAGGTTACAAAGGAAGGGTGGTGTGGCAGACTTTTAAACTATTTGTTTTGGCTTGAATTTTCTATGATACGTTTTTACAAAGTACAGCATGCTCAATCACTACAAAATTTGTTGTATTGTAAGAAGGGTATACATTTTATTAATAAAATGCTTTGTATACAAATTTAAAAGAAAAGAGTAATCCTTCTTTCTCTGTGGCAGTGGCTGTTGAACTTTCAGGGCCACAGACCCCTGAAAAGATCTTGATAAAAGCTGAGGATTAGTCTCCCGAAAAATGGACCTACATATATTCCGGACCAATTGAAGGACCCCTGCCTTTTGCGAAGCTACTCTTTGATGATATATATTTTATCAAACAAAAACAGGCAAGCAGCGTCAGGCAGGCAGGGAGTGGACGACCGACAGGCACAGAAAGTAACACAGTCCGATGTCTTGGCCACAAGCCGGCAGAAGCTGGAGGAACAGACGAGCACTGTCGATGATCAAGGCCAAAGATCACTTCTCTGGTTCTGAAGGTTTGGGGGCTGAGTTGTGCTTTAGTGACTCAAATTTAAACACAATAACAACAACAAAACCCTGAAAATATGATGTAATATAGTTAAACCAAGGAATTACAATTCACATAAGACGTTTTCCTTTGCCAGCCCATATATGTATTTCAAGTAAGACTACAATGACCTTTGTGACTTATACTTCACAGTCGCTAAGTCAGGTCCCTCTCTGAGACCCCAGGGACTGCAGCTCGCCAGGCTCCCTTGTCCTTCACTATCTCCCAGAGTTTGCTCAAATTCATGTCCACTGAGCCGGTGAGGCCATCCAACCATCTCATCCTCTGTCGCCCTCTCCTCCTCCTGCTCTCAATCTTTCCCAAAATCAAGGTATTTTTCAATGAGTCGGCTCTTTGCATCAGTTGGCCAAACCATTGGAGCTTCAGTTTCAGTCCTTCCAACAGTTAATAAATCTTTGAAAGTTTCTATTCCAAGATTTTTACCTAAGAGAAGAGCCATTTTCTACCCATGTCTTCCTTATAAAGACACCACTGCGTCCTACAGAAAGCAAGCAGCTACCTGGATCTGGGCTGTGGAGATGGCAAAGGCAGACTAGAGAACAAAAGTAAGTAAAATCAGGCTACTGGGGAATTGACGGTGGTGCTGACAGTGATGATACTGTTCATGGTAACTAACGCGTATCAGCCCTCTTCTGAACCCCTCGCGTACTCTAGGCTTTTGATCTTCACAACAGCCCTGAGTGGGAGACTACCATCAAGCTCATCTTACAGATATCAGGAGTAAACCGCCTAAGGTCACAGCAGGACTTGAACCCAGGCAGGCCCCGGAGCACCTGTCTTTAATGACAAGCTACACAGCCTCTCTGATCCAAGGAGATGACAAACGCGTTCATGTTTTAGAAACGATAAAGGGCTGAAACGAACACAAGACACTTCAGCTTTTCACTGTCTCCTTTCTTTGCCCTTTTCAGATCTGCCTCAAAACAATCAAGATAATTTGCCTTCTGTTTGTATCCCCAAACTAGCTGGGAAAAAAAAAAAAAACTTAATATGCATTATCCTTCAATAAGTCAGGCCATGAGTGGAATGCACAAGCCAAATAAAGACATCTCAGCAGCCGTGTACTCAGAAAATGCAGTGGCTGAGACCCACCTCCCACCCACCAAGAGAAGTGGGACCCAGAGCCCAACCTAAGCCCCCACCTCCTCCCTCCAAAAACACGGGTCATCAGAATCGTAAGACTGACTTCAAAGACAAGGAAGCTACTTAGGTGAAGGTGTTTTGTTGGTCTGTCTTCTGCCAGGTCCTGCCGGATACTGGAAAGACACTGGTGAACAGGTAGGCAGTGTCCCTGGCCCCAGCTCCAGCCATTGGTGCTTACAGGCCAACTCGGATCACACCATGATGTGGGCAAGGGGCACTGCAGGATAGTACAGAGGGGTTACCTCACCCTGACCTGAGGAGCTAAAAAAGAGTCTCCCAATAAAGCAAGAGAATATCAGCCAAACAAGAGGGGTGGGGCCCGCTGAAACAGGCTGCTTAAAGAGCAGGAGGGCTCGCAGGTTGAGGATTGAGCTGGGACACCACGGGAGTTAGACAGTGAGCCGGACTGTTACCAGCTCCATCATGGCACCCGTCATCATCCTGAGCAGAAGAAGGAATCATCAACATATTTTAAGCAGGAGACTTGTGAGCTCAAACTTGCACATTTAAAGGTCACTCTGATGCTATGCGGGGAGAGACAGGAGGTGGTGAGACAGTGGGGCCAGTGAGGAGACTTCTGCAAATGTCCCGGGCTCTGAGAGAAGCGGTGGGGGTGTTCGCTCATCCGTTTAGCAACCAACGCTTACTAAGCACGTGCCAAGCACCAAAAACCATGGTTCGACTGACCGCAGTGCTGGATGCGGGAGGGTCCAGGGCCGCTGATGTGCAGAGGGAGTGAAATCCACGAGGCAGCGATGTGGCCTGGTTGGTTTTGCTGGTTTCGTCAACCCACCCAGAGGCAGTATTCCCAGCCCTCCCCGGTCACTGGCTCCCAGTGGCCACCTCCCTACGAAGCTGGCCTGCTGGCTAATTGGTGGGAGAGGAAGGGGCAGGTGCAGGCGTTAGGAAGTGCCCTCCAGACCCCACCGGGACCAGATATTGTCAGTGTGCCTTCAGGATCAAAAACGGAGGCTTACGAGGGCCCGTTCCCACCTCGTGACTCATCAGAATAAAGCAACTCCAGCCTCTGCAAACCAAAAGCTCTGAAAACCCTCCTCGAAAGCAAGATGTGCCCATCACTACGTGACTGAGAAGGACAACAGGATTCAGGGGAAGTCTCCCCGGGAAAGGCAGCATTCCCCACAAGACATCTTGCGAGGAAATTACCACACTCTGGTTTTCTAAGCCAAGGTCCCCAAGCACAGCGTTTTGGCCAAGGATTCCGATGAACTGCCAGCAGGATAATGTGGTGACGCTGTCTGAACTACTGTGAAAACGCATTAAAATCTCAATGTCTGAGCTCATCCAAGCAATTAAAATGAGCACGGACTGCTCTGTTTTAGACTGGGAAAAACAAAGATCGGATAGCATCGGCCTCTAGAATCCTCTGTGGCTTCTTGGAACACTTTAAAGGCATTTAGGGCAAGCACTTTTGCTATCCAAACCAAGCTAAGGGTACTCTAGTTAACCAGCCACGTCTCCACCGGCTCAAGTTAAGTGTTGAGGGGTGAAGGGGGCATGTGCAGCACTGAAAGAAAGCCCATACCCACCGCGGGCTTACTCTGCGCTGGCCCTGCGCTAAAGCCCACAGAAAGAAGTGTCTTCAGATTCACTATGCAGGTGAAGAGGACGAAATGCAGAGAGGAACTATAACACAGAGAAATCATCGCAGTGACTTTCAAAGGAAAGAAAACACGCTTCCACTTGCTAACTACAGAAACCTCTTCAGTGGTGCCTGTCGTCCGCTAAAAAAGATAGGCCAAGAACTCATGTGATCTTAAAACTCGGGGGGTTCTAACTCTCATCACAAACCCCAGGGATAAGGGAAGATTTCGAATCAACGCCTTTTCCAGGAAACGTAAGTGTGGTGAGCTAGGTAAACGGATGGACAGTCAGGCAAGGAGTTCGGGGTCCGGTGCGGACCCAGCAGCCCCCAGCTCGCCCCTCAGGAGGCACTGGTCAGCTCATGGGGCTGACCTTGCCTATGGGCAAAATCGGCCATCAGGGCTCCAGGTACTGAAATTACACAGACCCATTCACAGGAAGTTCCCTGGAGGTCTAGTTAGAACTCAGAGCTTTCACTGCAGGCACTCGGGTTGGATCCCTGGTAGGCGAACTAAGATCCCACAAGCTGCACGGCGTGGCCAAAAGAAAACAGAGAGACCCCACTCACAAACAGAACAACAAACGTGCAGCAGCCTTGCTACGCAGTCATTAACCCACGGCACCAAGAATCCACGGACAGCTCTTTCAGGACACAGTCCAGTTGGGTCAGGTCTCATGTTAACAGTGGCAAGGAAGTCAGTACCCTGTTTTTCCCCTTTGGACACAAATGTAAGACGTATATTTAGAGTGCAGACATCCAGCAGGCTCTCTGACGCAGGAGTCAGCCTGTCAGGAGAGAGTCTAGGGCTGGCCTGGAGCGTGGCATCATCCAGACACGGCTGGCAAGTGAAGCGGCAGGAAAGATGAGCTGGCCCGGAGGAGGCCTGGATTACAGGAGAGAAGCACAAGGCGCCTCACAGCCCTGCGCCGGCTCAACCCACCACCAGGAAAAGAAGCTGAGAAAGTGGGCAGGCGGGACATCAGATTCCTTCCGCACCGATAACCCTGCGCCTCCATCCCCCACCATCAATGTGCAACTTACCTGGAGGAAAAATGATATGGGGCCATTTCCTGTCCACTAATATCCCTGGAAGAGAAGAGAAAGTGCCCTTTGCAGGCTCTGGTTACAACCCACAGAAGGCTTTGGGCAAAACACACAATCCTGTTCAGCCCAGAAAGGGCTACTGTAAGACAGCCAAAGCGGGACTCAAGCTGAGTCCCCCCAGTGCCCACCCGGGACAGAGAGACTCCTGGAAGGCACGTGTGCCACACGTCCAGCCGCCTCTGCCTCTGCTCGGGGCGGCTTCTTAACAGATCTCCTGCTCCTTCAGAGAGGGAGGAGGAGGGAGTCACAAGTCTGATTCCAGGCCACAATACAGTGACAGTTTCCAGAAACCACAACTAATGAGCAGAACAGAGATGTGGAGTCAGGCCAGAGCCTTGGGTGGAGCCCAGTTAGAATTACGGGGACCTCATATGACTTCCACTAACGTCTCCACTCCTGTGTCACAGGAGGCTACGCTGTCTAGAGGACCTCTGAGAGAGAGTCCTCCACTAAGGGCCTCTGGGGCTGAGCTCTGCCCTGGTCTGGTCTGAGATGCTCTGTAGTGGGCACAGCAGGACACACAACAGTTGCGCTTAAGACGTTACCGGACGAGACTGACTCTCCTCCACTCCTGGGGTGCACTTTCATTTCCAGGACCATGGAAATGTACAAACGATTCCACCGTTCTTTCCCAGGTGAGAGATGACCTCAGCCATCATCCAGCCCACTCTTTACCAACGAGGCAGCTAGAACCCAGAGGAGCAAAGCCATGCGTGCCGGGGCCCATGGCTGGACAACGCACAGCCAGAACCAAACCCCAGACTCTTGAGACCTCTGTCCAACGTTCCTGTGACAACCGTTGCCTCGATAAAGCCTTACCCTGCTGCCACAGGGAATAAGAGGTGCTAACGGCACGTGTGCACACTACGCACTGGGCACTGCTCTGGGTCCCGGGCGTGTTACACTCACTGGTCCTCCTGCAGTCCTGGAAGGGGGACGTGTCATCACCCACTTGTGACTGATGAGGAGGCCGGGACAAGGAGGGTGTCCAACTCGCCCCAAGTCATAAAGCTGGGGCCTCAAACCCAACAGAGTCCGACCCCAGAGCCTTGCTGGTCACAAGCACCCAATTCACAAACTGGATATAATCCAAGTGCTTGTTTTTACACAGGCCCATGTGTGCAAATGTTCTCCTAAAGAAATAACGCTAGAAATCCTTGACGCCCATGGCATTCTCCCCACCAGATAAGGGACCAGAGACCAACCTGAACCCTGAGCTCTGGGAGCAAGGCCTCCCTGACAGCCTAAGTGAGAGGACTCCACCTCAGTTCACAGCGATGGTCTGCCCTGGGCCGGCCACAGCCCCTTCCCACTGGCTCCTCGGCCATCCCCTCCTTCCTGCTTGCGGTTTCTTTCCAGGCCCTTCATGCTGCCTTTACCGCCCCTCCACTCCCACGTCCCATCCATACCCCTGGCTCCATACCACAAGGTCCCCAAGAGGCTAAGTGCCTTCCTCACCAAGCTCCCAAACCCTCACCCCATCTCCAGGTTTATGAGGAAATAGAGCCCATCCCAAGAATTCATACCAACTGGTGAGGTGCTGAGATCTATGTCCAGACCTCCTCAAGGGGAAAAGGTTCTGACTACTTAAATGAACTTGTGATTTGTAGGATTTCAGAAGAATATACTGAAGTCACGTTTGGGAGGCCAGGTAATAGGGAAACCACTGGAAGACAGGCCAGCATGCCCCGAGGGTCAGTCCTGGTCACCGTCTTTTAAGATCATAATACCAGCCCCCAGAGCCTACTTACCCTGTGCCAGGGAAGTGCTGTGCTTATATTACCTCATTCGGTCTCAAAATATTTCTGTGGTGGGTACAGCTGTCATCCCCATTTCAGAGAATACAAAACTGAGGCACACAGAGGGACACCGCATGGCTGTCAGGGAGCAGAGCAGGGATGCAAACCAAAGGCCAAGTCTGCAGCCTGAGCAACACTGCCACGGCATGGACACACACACGGTCTCCACGTGCCACTCGCACGCACTCACTGCACGGAGTCACCCTACGGCACGACACGCGCTGTGACCTTCATCTCCCCTCTAACACTATGATACAAAGGGCTGCACCATCCCCCTTCACAGGCGAGGAAACGCATGTTTCCAACAAGCCTGTCCCGAGTTCAAGGCACAGGCTAAGTGCGGAGGTGGATCGTATCTCAGGCAGCCCAACTCCAGAACTCAGAGCCAAGTGTCGACGCTTCTGGCTGTATCTGCCTTCACTTCTGAATCCAGCAGTATCTAGAAACCCCGGAGGCTGGTTTTGTTCTGTTTGGTTGTGTTACTCTTTCCCATAATGTTCCCACAGGGCTTGGGGCGGGGAGGGCAGCAAGGGTGCAGGCTCAAGGCCACCCAGGGAAGACTTGACTCTAGTCAAACTCCAGGCAAATTTGTGAGAGAAAACCTCTAACAATGGTACCAGGGACCTCTGCTAACAATCAGAACAATCTGGAACAGTCCCTAATCCAAAGTCATGACTAAGGCTTGGGGGCTATTTTAGTGCTTTTCTTTCCTCATTATGTTCTGAATGAATCCATATTCCCTGAGTGAGTTGAAGGTGGGCCTGATGGAGAGAAAAACACTAGGAACGTAAATTAGTTATTGGTAATAAATACACTGGTGGATCAGATGGTAAAGCATCTGCCTGCAATACGGGAGACCCAGGTTCAATCCCTGGGTTGGGAAGATCTCCTGGAGAAAGAAATGGCAACCCACTCCAGTATTCCTGCCTGGAGAATCCCAGGGACGGTGGAGCCTGGTAGGCTACAGTCCGTGGGGTCGCAAAGAGTCGGACACGACTGAGCGACTTCACTTCACTTCACTTCACACTGAGTGTGATAGTCAGTGAGTGGTAGTGCACCGAGCGGGACAGTCAGTTCTCGGTAATACACCAGATGGGATAAACCCTGAGAGGCTGACGGAGTTGACGTGCCTCTTCCCAGATAGTTTTCGCACTTTTGCTAAAACAGCAGCTGCCACAGAACACCGGACATGGGGTGCTGTCGCTGAAATGAGCCTGACTCCATCGACTCCAGAAGGCTTCCCCCAAGCCCCACCCCTTCTGAGCACCAAAGGCATCCCAGGTGACAGGCCACATCGATGAAACGCCAGGCTTGGCCCTCAAAAAGCTTACTGTCAATTCACCAACTGACCTCACCTTTCCTGTCAAATTACCCTTCTGAAGCCTGGCCATAGCCTCCACCACAGGACCTCAGAATCTTCTCTCGTCTACAAGTAACACAGCTAGATTTCCCAGTGATGGCCCCAAATGGAAATACCCTGATCACACTTCATCAAAAATACAAGCACACAAACCACAAAAGGACTTGTAAATTAAAAATTCAACAGAAAAAGCTCTTTACTTATTCTCTCATTCATTCAGTGAATTATAACTGAATGTGCACTGGGTACCAGGAGCCCTGCTCAGCATTGGGGCGGGGGGACTCCCCCAGGGAACAAGACAGGCACAGTCTCTCTCCCCTGGGACTTAAAAGACGACAGGGCGCTTCGAGGAAAAGGTTCCGTGTTGCAGTCTGAACCAGTCCCAGCACCGTTAGCTCCCTGATGCCCAAACGTCAAGAGCACCGTCGAGGCTGGACGTGCGGGACCTCGATGTTACAGCAACTTCAAGCTGCTGAAAACCAGATTCTGGTGATAACAACTCGGGAGGGTAAAATGGGAGAAATGTCTGCAGACTTTCCAACTGAATATTCCTGGAATAAAAAGTCACTTTTTCTCTAATAAAAGTGAAAAATTAAGTGTGCAGAAGCCAAAAAAAGGCAGTGGCAGCCCATTCCCCAGGGCCTACTTCCTAACCCTAGGAGACACTTCTGGGGTCTTCGCTGCTTCAAACCGCACCAGGGAAGGGCTGAGGTCTTCAAGAAAGGAAGACAGTCAAAGCCGGAAATCAAATCCCTGGTGAGGAGATGCTGGGAACCTTCGGAAAGGGGTCTCGGAGGAGTCAGTTCAGTCTAACGCTTGGCATATCTGGGTGCCATCAGTGACGGAAGTCCACGTCCGCTATCTTACAAGGACAGCGCTGTCGCCAATTATTTTTTGCCCTCGTCAAGAGAGCTTGTCATCCCTCTACAGAACAATTATCTATAGGTGCATCAGAGTTGAAAGCTACCTTCCTTCCCCAATTCAGCACAGGGAAAGTGCTGCTCACAGCAATTTGACATCATTTCATTACATTAATTTTTAAATGTGTTATCCTAACAATTATGCCAACTACCATGTAATTAATATTCTGACTGACTTTACAAAAATTACAAAATCCCCTAAAGAAAATAATTAGTCAGTAAGCGTGAACAAGACTTCTCTTTGGCCAACAGAACATAAAACAGAAAGTGTATCACATAATGGGTGGTATCAAAGCCTTTCCCAAACTTTCTTCGATTCTTAGCCAACAGTGCAGAAAGCTGACATTGGCAAGTTATCCCAAAATTCACTTAACATATTAATGTACCTACTGATTTAAACTCTTGGAGAGTAAAATGATGAATGATGAAAGCATCTGCAATTAAAATGCTCTTTTCATGTGTAGGAGGGGCAAGACAAACACCTATCATTGCTTCCTGCTTCCATAACCCCAGCTGGAAATTAGGATACTGGCTTATTTCCTGGGGCTACTTCCTGAGTTTATTAAAGAAATGTACATGAGGCGTCCTTACCCTTGGTTTCCTCTTTTTGTTCAAGGTCAAAGTACAGCTTTCTTATAACAGATTTCAAATCCCTTCTAGAGTAAGGACAGTATAAATAAGCAATAGCCAAATAACACATTATCTACCGTAACAGAAATAAAAAACATGTCTTCTCTGCAGCCCACTTTGGGTAACTGGCAGGGGCGGCTGAGCCCCACAACAGAGCTGTGAGTCCAGAGGGAGCCTCAGCAGGGAAGAATGCGGAGGGTGATTAGCGATGTTTGCCCTGGACTGGAGCGACAGTGTGAGGAGCGGGGCCTGTATTTGCCATCTCCACCCTTCAGTAAACCACTAAAAATGAGTAAAACGTGATACAAATTCATGAATAAAGTATGACACATGAATTGCTCCTGACAAGAAGACTAAAGGGAGGGGAAAATGTTTAGTACAGTCAAAACCTTAAGCCAAACGGGAGTACAGCATCCAGTTTTAGAGTGAAGAATACTGGGCTAAGTCAGGAGTGGCAAATTCTAGTCTAGCTATGAGGCCGTGGGCAGGGTGGTTCATGGGGCCTTGACTTGCCTGGCTATAAAATAAGGGGATAAGCTAAACATCTCTGATTCATTTTCCTTATTTTGCAGAGTAATGGTGCAGGGGTCCAAAATGCCCTCCCTGCTGGGCATAGAGAGCTGGTGAAGGAACAGTCACTTCACAACGTGCACCAAGCCAGGGTGCGACGGAAACCCCAACCCCTCACACTCCTCGGGCAGGACTTACACCCTGACACATTTCTACATCTAGGTTTAACCCGCAGCGTCTCCAGGACAAGTATTTCCACACACGTACTGCTTCTTTTCCCTAACACACCCTCTTCTGCATCTGAGAGGGGAGGAACAGGGACTTCTATCTTAATATTCTATTAAACTGGGCAAACAAAACTATCTTCACTCAACCGGTACGTGTCATCACTTTGATTTAAAACCAGCTGCTTCCACTGGGGTCTCGGGCACTCATGGCCTCGAGATCAGCCTAAATCTTCCCACCACTGAAACGTCTCCACCACTTGAGCCTATTCTGAGAACATTACCCACATGATACATCAACACAGCTTCCACGTCCAAAAGGCAAGACCAGGCATCCAACCAGAAATAAGTCACCTACACATCAGATCCCCCATGCTAGGATGCCCACGCGAGCCCCTGGGGAAACAAGGAAGCTCACACAGGACGGCCTGAGAGGGCAGCGCTGTCCGTGTGGGACCTGAACAGCCTGGTGTCTGGCCCTAGCAACTGCCCCAGACAGCCATGATTTTGTGTCTGTCCCGCACCCCCTCCTGCCTCTATCCGTGCAGCCCCAATCCCCGCGTTTCAGCTGATCTGCACTGGGCAATCAGAGAATTCCAACCGCTGAGCTCAACAAGCTGTCTGGGTAGGCAGGGGCCCCTCCCAAACAGGGCCCGCATCCGTTTTCAGTGTCTGGCGTGAAGGACCACACAAACCTCCAGCTGCCAGACTGTCTTTCCCACCACTGGGAGACACCAGGCCAACACTGGGAAGCGGGCAAAGAGAGGGCAGCAGAATGACCGATCCCCACACCAGGGGGGCACCTGATGCTCAGGACTGAAGTGGGTTTCTGTCCACAGCAGCCCAAGTCTGGAGGACAACCCTTACAGGCTAAATGCGTGCCTCCCAGGTTCAAGCTCCTTTAGTGTCCCAGGATAAATCGTTTCTCCCTGAGTCTCAGACGCAGCTGTCTGGGTCCCACTGTAAACCAAAGAATGTTAAATATTTCCAATGACAAATTCAAAGGAACAATTCTACACGCAGAAACACTGCCACGGCTCATCTGTCACCTGAGACCCGAGAGTGAAAAGAGGAGAAGGGTGATGGGTAATGGGAGAGGGAAGGGCGGATCACAATCAGTAACGCTAAGAACAATCCTCTCCAGGGAGCAGCAGCCTAGGGAGAAAAGCTTCCAAAATCATTCCAAACGTACATTCTAGCTTTCCATCGGCAGCAGAAAACAAAACAAAGCACAGCACAACAGCCCACAGCACCAAACAAGATGAACCTGTGAGCAAACACACGGACTGCCGCCAGGCTGACGAGCCTAATTTTCCTGTTATTTTTACACTGCGGCTTAGTTTTCCTTTCACAGCTGTCCTGGGGGCTCCGCCATGGGGCTACCACGAACAGCAAATTCTATGGCGAGTGTTCCCCTCCAAGGGGTCGAAAGAGTCAGACACAATTGAGCAAGTGAACAATAGAGAGCGCTTAGAGCAATCTCCCGCAGATGGGCACAGAGTAGTTAAGAGAAGAGAGAGTATTAGGAGGTGGGGATTAACGTATACACACTACTACACATATGGAGAAGGAAATGGCACCAACTCCGGTATTCTTGCCTGGAGAATTCCGTGGACAGCGGAGCCTGGTGGGCTACAGTTCTTGGGGCTGCGAAGAGTCAGACACGACTGGGCAACTAAGCACACACTACCATATACAAAATAGATAATCAGCAAGGACTTACTCTACAGAACAGAGAACTATTCACAATAGTTTGTAATAACCTATGAATGAGAAAATCTGAAGAATATATACATAGATATGTATGCGCCTGAAACCGATACAATACTATCAATCAACTATAGTTTAATTTAAAAAAACAGATGAAAAAAGGACAGTGAGAGTGATTTACCAAACAGTCCTCTAGAGCCGTTCCATCAACAATGGGGAAGGCAGGCCAAGCAACAAAAGCAAAGTGAGCAGCTGCACTCGCAGACCACCAGTCCTTCACTTCCTGGGAGTCAGGAACCCCCTGAGAATCTGATGAAAGCTAGGAAGTCCTTCCCAGAGAAACACACACACACACACACAGCACAACTCTGAGTGTGATTTCATGGGGTCAAAATAACTGCTCCTTAACCCAGTCTCCAGGTTAAACACACCCGAGTCTGAACTTTTAAAAAAATGTAATTACCTGAGCATCATGATTAATTTCTGAGACTTCAGAGGACTATATAATCTCTCCCAGGGACAGTCTAAAACTTCCAACTCTATAACCCCATGCCAAATCAAGAACAAAAAAAGGAAAGAAAAACTTACCCTCACTTTCTGCCTTTATGCAATGTCAGAAAGCTTGCTTTTTCCTGTATTAGCTTCATTCCTGACACATCCCCCTTACCTTGTTTGACCATTTATACGCCTGGAGGAGCTGACTGTACAGAGGGGTTTTGTCCTGCACGGGATCCAGACTTAACAGCCCGCTGTTATGGAGAGGATGGTTCTCAGAAGGCTTGCCCACCAAGTTGCTCAGACGTTCCAGCTCACTGAAAAGCAAACAGACGCAGCAAGTAAACCTGAGTCCCCCGAAACTCCAGTCCTTAGCCTACTGCATCGGTCCAAGGCTGTTCTTCAAACTGCTCATCATAAACTTAAGTCCCTTAAGAAGAAATACTTTCTGAAAGGTTAAGAAGACAAGGGCCAGGAGCTTCCCTAGTGGTCCAGCGCTCAAGAACCTATCTTGCATTGTGGGGGACACGAGTTCAATCCCTGGTCAGGGAACTAAGATCCCATATGCCGAGGAGCAATTAAACCCACATGGAACAGCTGAGCCTGAGCACCAAATGGAAGGTCTGAGTGCTGCAATGAAAGGTCCCACACGACAGAACAAAAATCCCAAGTAAATAGACAAATATTAAAAAGAAGAAGATGACTAGAGCCACGTGAGAGAACCCCTAGCAGGGGGCTTATCCCATTTTACAGCTGAGCTTTCTGGCACCATTCCAGGGGAGAACAAGGGTCAAGAGCAATGAAATCAACAGGACTCCTAAAATCAGGATTGAACAACTCAAATCATTCTTTGCAGGGCTGGGGGAGGGGAGGGCCTTCTGGAATTTCAAAATGTGGTATAACACTGCTTCTCAATAAGAGAGTTTTCAGATCCACATACAGATCATTCTATTTGGCAGTACAGCAAGTACCTGAATAAATGATGATTATTTACCATTCACAGAGAGATAGATTTGTACGTGGTGCTTCACAGATGGTAAAACTTAACAAAACAAAAAAGAGATAAAATAAACAAACGGGAAGACACCATGGAGGGGGCTGTGTCAAACAAACACGCTTCAGTGTAGCAGGAAAAAAAAAACAAAACCCTAGAGCAGCTTGGGAAAGAGAGTGAACAGCAAAAGCACATTCAGGAGCACGTTCTGAGGGGCCAGTCCCAGAATGTCAACAAGACACCATAGGAACAGCTGAACATAGGAACAGCTTCTCATGCCACGTTCATCTTGGACTCTTTAGCCTCTTGCCTCTTCACGCTGCTGTCCACAGATTTATGAAGACAATGGGGTGAGATCAACACTTTCATTATTAAACTTTCTACAATGCTGATGGGTTTCAACACCCTGCACATTACCAAGGAAAGCCCACCGAAGAGAAGAAAGGGAAAAACCACCAGCACCCAGACTCAGGCAGGGCAAGTATTAACTGGAACTTCACCAGAGAACAGAAAGTAAGTGTGGGAGTGAGGAGGGGGTGTGACCTCCTGGCTCTCCCCCAGAACAAGACTGGCAACTTACTTACAAGAAAAAAAAAAAATAAAAAGAGGCTCCCATCATTTGGTTACCACCTCCTCCTCCATTCTACCTCCTCCTTCCATCTGGTTACTAAGGAGACCAAGTTGAGGAGACTAAAAAAAAAAAAACCCAGCCACTCCAGAAACTAGGATGAATAGCTCACCCAATGCCTTCGCCCGCTAAGGTCAGTTTTGAGAAGTAAAAGACAAAAACCCTGCAATTCTAACTTCCCTGAGAAGGTCTGACTCTCATAAGGATAGGAGGGCACACGACCAGGACCTATTAAAAACTGCCTATTAAGTACCAGGCATTTTACAAGCATCCTCTCACTTCATGTCACTGATAAAGTAGAAGTTGACTTGTTAAGAGAAAGAAATATACAATCCTTAACCCTGAAGGACCCCAACTTAGCTTTTGTTGGGAGGCCCAGGGTGGGGGTGTGGGGATGAGGTGTTTAAGCAGAAGTCATTAAGCTGGTTAAGCCTGTGATGAGGTCTCTTTTGAGGCAGGAACTTAACAGAAGCAGTGAGAGTGGGAGTTAAAGTAGTGATCAGGTGGTTAGGAGGTGGGGTAGGAGAAAAGAGAAAGAACAAAGCCTGTTTCATCATGTTTTGGGGGTGGGGTAGGGGCTGGAACTGATGAATTCCAGGTTCAGGGACGAAAACCTGTGGCCAATTAGGTGGAATACACTTGACTCTGGGGCAGCGTTGAACAGGTCCTTTTTGGTACTATTTGATCAGACGTAGTGGAGCCCAGAGGGCCCACAGGTGGGAACCCTGACGAGCCGAGAAGACGAGTGGAAGTTCATGAGAAGAGCACGTCCCCTCGCGAGGAATGGAAGGACCACAGAGGTGGTCCTGGGTGGCGGGAGTCGGCCAACAGCAGGACGCCAAGAGAAGGGAGACGCGAAAGCGGGGGTGGAAGGAAGATGAGGCCGTGAGGGGCAGGGAGAGGCCTGGAGAGGAGACAGAGGGAGCAACGAAAAGAAAGAGCAGCCCGTGACTCAGGAGACTCCCGCGGGGGTGGGGCAGGGTAGGAGGTCCCGACCCCCAGCCCCTCAGCCGGTACCTACTTGAGGTCCCGGTTGACCGAATGCAAGTTGTCCTGGAAATGCGCAATGAAGGCCTTCTCCCGG
Source organism: Bos javanicus (assembly GCF_032452875.1). NCBI lineage: Eukaryota > Metazoa > Chordata > Mammalia > Artiodactyla > Bovidae > Bos > Bos javanicus. The sequence goes on from NC_083878.1 coordinate 101,924,201, forward strand.
CCCTCCAGCGTCTCTTTGTTCCGCATGCCATCCTTCAGGCAGTCGAACACCCTGCTTACGCTAGAGCGGAGCGCCTGAATGGCACTAATGGCCTGGGCAAAGGCCTCCAGATTGACACCAACACTTAGCACGTCCGCCATGTTGCCGCCGCCACAGCCGGCTGTTCAAAACCGGCGAGCAAAAAGACGCGCCGGCTGATGACGCAAGCGCTCGGAGGACTCTGGGAAATGTAGTTTTCGCGGGACGGGGCCGTCCGGGAGGTTTGTGAGGCCACCCTAGGAGAGAGGATTTCCACTTTAAAGGAATGCGTGGGCAGGAACGCGATCACCTGAATTTAGGGAAGTCCGGCTGCGCTCTCGGCTTTCTTCATGGTAACAAGGAAATACAGAAAGTTCCCTCACTTCCCCAAACTTGCAGTCTTGGGAGTCATATGGAAATGAATTGCTCAGAGCAATAAAGGGTCCGTGGTGTAAAGGATTGAATAAAATTCCTCCATATTCGTAAATCAATGGGGGAGAAGGGAAATTTCTTCCCTACAGTAGAATGCCAGCTAATAAATGCAGAATGAATGATGGAAAGAAAATTACTACTTGGCAACTGTTAGATTAATTATTGATTCAAATAGGAACTGAAGAATGCCAGGGGGTGAAAGGGTGAGGAATAGCAGCATGGTTATATAGTCTCAACGTAGCATCCCTCAAGAAACTCGCTAATTAAGAAGGAAAAAATAATAATCCAGAAGTTTCAGCTCTGGCTATATGATCAAAAGAAGAAAAGTAGGGTCTGGAAAAGCTATTCATTATTTGTACACCCAAGTTTGTAGCAGCATTATCCACAAGAGCCAAAAGGTGGAGGCAACCGAAGTGTCCGTCCTGGGATGAGTTCATTAACATGTGGCATATACACACAAGGGAACATTTATTCAGTCTTAAAAAAGAAGGACATTCTGACACCCACACATACTACAGTGTGGGTCAGGGCATCCTCACTGGCTCAGCAGTAAAGAATCCACCTGCGATGCAGGAGACACAGGAGACTCCGATTTGGTCCCTGGGTTGGGAAGATCCCCTGGAGGAGGGCATGGCAACCCAATCCAGTATTCTTCCCTGGAGGCTTTCATGGACAGAGGAGCCTGGGGGGCTGCAGTCCATAGGGTCCCAAAGAATAGGACACAACTGAAGCCACTGAGCACACAGGGACATATAACATGGGTGAAGCTTAAAGATGTTATGCTAGGTGAAATGAGTCAGACACAAAACGATAAACACCGTATAATTCCACTTATATGAAGTACCTGCTGCTGCTGCTGCTAAGTCGCTTCAGTCGTGTCTGACTCTGTGCGACCCCGTAGACGGCAGCCCACCAGGCTCCGCCATCCCTGGGATTCTCCAGGCAAGAACACGGAGTGGGTTGCCATTTCCTTCTCCAATGCATGAAAGTGAAAGGTGAAAGTGAAGTCGCTCAGTCATGTCCGACTCTAAGCGACCCCATGGACTGCAGCCTACCAGGCTCCTCCGTCCATGGGATTTTCCAAGCAAGAGTACTGGAGTGGGGTGCCATTGCCTTCTCCGATGAAGTACCTAGAAGAGTCAAATTCATAGAAACGGAGAGTACGATAGTGGTTGCCGGGAGCTGCGGAAGGGGGAAGGGGAAATCATTGTTCAGAGGACATAATTTCAGTTTGGGAAGATGAAAAAGTTCTGTGCATGGTGGTGACAGTTGCCCAGCAGTGAGAATGGAATTAATGCTACAGAACTGGACACTTCAAATGGTTAAAATGGTAATTTTAGGTTATATATATTTTATCATAAAGGTTTTTAATTCAATAATGTCAGTGAGGGGTGGGTAGGGAATAGAACTTCGCAGTGAAGAAACCTGGCTGACACCACACTGAGAGATCAAGGTCAAATCACCAGTATAGGACAACCCACCCCCTGATGTGAGGCACAGATCACAACATGACTTCTGTGATGTTCCGGCCAAAAAATGCAAACCCTGAATCTGCTCAGGACGTCTGACCAACTCAGAGACGTTAATAAACCCGTAAGAAAGAAAGGTGTTTTATTGTCTTGGGTTTATAGAGTTTCATTTTCTACCTTACCTTTCTAGTGTGGCCATTTATAGTGTTACCTAAGGGAAAGGGGTAGAGATAGCAGGAAATATCTAGGTGTGGAATTGTAAACAATTCATTGAGTCTCACTGAGCCGCAGTTTTCTTATCTATAAATTAGGTCTAGTAATCATGCAATGGCACCCCCACTCCAGTACTCTTGCCTGGAAAAGGGTGGAGGAGCCTGGTAGGCAGCAGTCCATGGGGTCGATAAGAGTCAGGCACGACTGAGCAACTCCACTTTCACTTTTCACTTTCATGCATTGGAGAAGGAAATGGCAACCCACTCCAGTGTTCTTGCCTGGAGAATCCCAGGGATGGCGGAGTCTGGCAGGCTGCCATCTATGGGGTCGCACAGAGCCGGACACGACTGAAGCGACTTAGCAGCAGCAGCAGCAATCATCCATGCATGCATGCATTCCAAGTTACTTCAGTAGTGTCTGACTCTTTGCAAGCCCATGGACTGTATCCCACCAGACTCCTCTGCCCATGGGATTCTCCAGGCAAGAATACTGGTATGGGTTGCCATGCCCTCCTCCAGGGGATCTTCCTGAACCAGGGATCAAACCCACGTCTCCAGCATCTCCTGCTTTGGTAGGTGGGTTCTTTACCACTCTCGCCACCTGGGAGGGCCCTGGTAACAACACCTATCTTTATAAAATAGCTGTGGGGTTTATAACACCTTGCGGGCAAAGCTTTTGAAATAGTCCTCAGCGTACAATAAACACTCAGAAGATCTTAACTGTGAGGAGGATGTGCTGAGAAAATTTCCGATGGGACTGTGACCTACGCTTCCATCTCCCACTTGAGGAGTCTTTGCATAGAATCAAACAAGGATCAGCAAGGGTTCTATTCAAATTGTCTCTAATGACATCACCCTGTTGACAAGAACTTGTCAATGAACTATGTCCTATAGTTCGCTATTTTAAAAGGTCTTTTTAAAAATCTCTTTTGGGGAGTTGTTTTTCTTTTTTAAGTTTTTTTGCAGAAGATACTATTTAACTTTACAAAAGTGAAGAAAAATATCTGTGTCTGTTGGCTGGTTTTGGATATGGCTTCAGTTTACTCATCCTTTCCAGGGGAAGAGTAGAGAAGGCAAACTCCATATCATGTTTTGACACAATGCCAAAGAACACTCAAACTACCGCACAACTGCACTCATCTCACACGCTAGCAAAGTAACGCTCAAAATTCTCCAAGCCAGACTTCAACAGTACGTGAACCGTGAACTTCCAGATGTTCAAGCTGAATTTAGAAAAGGCAGAGGAACCAGAGATCAAATTGCCAACATCCATTGGATCATAGAAAAAGCAAGAGAGTTCCAGAAAAAACATCTACTTCTGCTTTATTGACTACGTCAAAACCTTTGACTTTGTGGATCACACCAAACTGTGGAAAATCCTTCAAGAGTTGGGAATACCAGACCACCTTACATGCCTCCTGAGAAATCGGTATACAGGTCAAGAAGCAACAGTTAGAACCAGACATGGAACAACAGACTGGTTCCAAATTGGGAAAGGAGTACATCAAGGCTGTGTATTGTCACTTTGCTTATTTAACTTATATGCAGAGTACATCATGAGAAATACCAGGCTGGATGAAGCACAAGCTGGAATCAGGATTGCTGGGGGAAATATCAATAACCTCAGATATGCAGATGACACCACCCTATGGCAGAAAGCAAAGAACTAAAGAGCCTCTTGAAAGTGAAAGAGGAGAGTGAAAAACTTGGCTTAAAACTCAACATTCAGAAAACAAGGATCATGGCATCACTTTATGGCAAATAGATGGGAAAACAATGGAAACAGTGACAGATTTTATTTTGGGGGGGCTCCAAAATCACTGCAGATGGTGACTGCAGCCATGAAATGAAAAGACGCTTGCTCCTTGGAAGAAAAGCTATGACCAGCCTAGACAGCATATTGAAAAGCAGAGACATTACTTTGCCAACAAAGATCCATCTAGTCAAAGCTATGGTTTTTCCAGTACTCATGTATAGATGTGAGAGTTGGATTATAATGAAAGCTGAGCACCACAGAACTGGTGCTTTTGAACTGTGGTGTTGGAGAAGACTCTTGAGAGTCCCTTGGACTGCAAGGAAATCAAACCAGTCCATCCTAAAGGAAATCAGTCCTGAATATTAATTGCAAGGACCGATGCAGAAGCTGAAACTCTAATAGTCTGGCCACCTGACAGGAAGAACTGACTCACTGGAAAAGACCCTGATGGTGGGAAAGATTGAAGGCAGGAGGAGAACAGGATGACAGAGGATGAGCTGGCTGGATGACATCAGCGACTCAATGGACATGAGTTTGAGCAAGTTCCGGGACTTGGTGATGGACAGGGAGGCCTGGCATGCTGCAGTCCATGGGGTCACAAAGAGTCAGACTCGACTGAGCAACTGAACTGAACTGAAGTCTTAGAGAATGAGGTCCTTGCTATGTATTTTTGTCCCAGAGGAGAGGAGAGGTTGAGAACTGTGCCCCTCTATTTCTGCCCACACTCATGTGTATCTATAAACACGCAGATTTTTGCTTGGGGTGGGGGGTTTGGCTGGACCATGTTGTATGTGGGATCTTAGTTCCCCGACCAGGGATGGAACCCCTGTTTTCCTGCATTGGGAACATGGCATCTTAACCACTAGACTTCCAGGGAAGTCCCCATAACACAAAGTTTCACATATAATTTCGGGGGGTTCACAGTCCTCACTGAAGCCCAAGAATGAACCTCTGGTTAGAATCATGCACTAAGGTAAGCACCACGGGTGTATGGCCGGCAGCTAACTTGTAACTGTCAGCTCTCCGATGCCTTGAGCACAAGAGATGTTCACTCTGTGAGAGCGATGAGTTAACCCAGTATATTATATTTGCTTCCTGGATCTTCTCTCCAAATTATCTCATCTCTTTGTGTACTCAGATACCATCTCTCGCACCTGCTCAGCTGTCCTCCCGCCACCTTTCCCACACAATTAGATTTTCCTTTGTCTCTTTCTCTGATTCAGTGGTTTAGACTCTGATTGGCGCAATAAAGTACAAATACACTCTGCTCCCACCGTCATTAGTTCTCAGGATTTCTCTCCGGCTCCCCTCTTCAGGGAAACTCAGACATTGATCAGTGGAAATACACATTTCCCCTGAAGCTTGTAAGGAGTCTATCATCACGTCAACAACAAACTTTTCATTTTGGAAAGGAATGGACAGAGCTTCTCCGAGGTGTTGTAAATTCTTGAGCATGTTGACATATGTATGCTTGCATCTGTGTGTGTGCTTGTGGAATAGAAATCACTTTAAAGGAGTTCATTTCAAGAAATATCAGATTTTAATTATTATGATGTTATGTTTGGCTAAAAGGCAGCACCCTGCTACTAATATCTTCCAAAATGAACAAGTCATTAGCTTGGTGCTAGCAGCTCAAGAGTATTAGAATGAGCAATCAGAATTAAAGTTGTCAGGATTTAATTAAAATATGCTGCAACACCCATCATATTCAGAGAGCATGTGTTAAGCATTCAGACTGAGAAAGCACCCTCATCAATTAATAATTATTAAGGATTCACTGGACACAGAACACTGCATTGGAGGGGTGCACAGAAAGTCACCAGATAGCTTTAAAGCAAATTTTCCCTGGATAAACCACCTGGGAACTGAGCCACCTGTTGTAATCAACGTGGCACAATGCTTAAGACCTTGGGGTGGCCCTGAGGATTATGGTGAGACAGCCCATGGTTCTGGGGACATGGTAGGCATTCAAGCTAGTCATTCAACAAATATAGATATTGAATGTACTCGACATTTTGCTAAACAGCTGGGGAGCCAGTGGTAAAACCAGGCCCAGTGTCGCCTGATAAATATCACTGAAAATATCACAAGTGGAACATGTGTTCCTCCCTATTCACCTGCTTAAGACTCGGGCATCAGTCATTTTTTAAATTGCTTGGAACCAAGTTTGTTATGATCAATTTAAGCACGTATGGTAAAGAATCCCCTTTGGTCTCTTCTGAGCCCGCTCCTGTTTTCCTCTTATTTCCTGCCTCTCACAACCTTGACACAATGGTGGCGATGACGCTAGTGATGATGGTGACCAAAATGATCCCAGGGACAAAGAAGATTCCTGAAGGTCAGGAAGTCAACCCAGGCTGGTGGCTCAGCCCCATTGGGGTCTCTCAGGCAAATGGGTTAACCCTTCTGAACCTCAGTTCTTGCATTCAGAGGATAAGGAAAAGGGGTGGCCCCCAGAACTAACCATCAGGAGTGTAAGATTAGAGAATGATACAATGCACAATGCATCCGCGCTCAGTTGTGTCCAGCTCTTTGTGACCCCATGGACTGCAGCCCGCCAGGCTCCTTGGTTGGTGGGGTTTCCCAGACAAGGATACTGGAGTGGGTTGCCATTTCCTCTTGCAGGGGATCTTCCCGACTCAGGGATCAAACCTGTGTCTCTTGCATTTCCTGTATTGGCAGGCGGATTCTTCACCACTGAGCCACACTTGGGAAGCCCTAAGATTAAAGGAATTTGCTATTAATTCAAGAGGAGGAAAACGGGGACTTCCCTGGTTGTCTAGTGTTTGAGAATCCTTCTGCCAGTAGGGGACACTGGTTCGATCCCTGGTCTGGAAAGATTCCACATGCCTTGGGACAACTAAGCCCATGGGCCACAGCTGCTAAAGCCCACGTGCCCTAGAACCCATGCTCCACGGCAAGAGAAGCCACCTCAGCAAGAAGCCTGAACGCCACAACTCAAGAGTCGCCCCCACTTGCCGCAAATAAAGAAAGCCCATGTGCAGCAATGAAGACCCAGCACAGCCAAAGATAGAACAATAAATTTATTTTTTAAAGTTTTTTTTTTAAGATGGGGGAAATGAGAGAGTATCATTTGCCTTTAACGCTGATCACAACCACTCCGCCAGGATTCCTGTGCTGCCAATGCATTCATTTACCCAGCGACATCCACCAAATAAAAGGATTAAGTAAGGATCCAAACAGAACATGTTCCTGTCCCGTGGTGTCCGCTCACAGCCTAGCAGGGAAGACAGTCACAGATGGGACGTGAAATGCAGTGAGGCCCAAGCCTGCCCAGGTGACCAGGTGCAGTCGGGGTAGGGGAGACACAGAGGTAAGAGAGTTCCGTGGACAACGTGGAGGTGTGATGTGATTAGATCTGCGCGTTTCTGAAAGTTCACATGCTAGCTGCAGAAGTGTCCAAGCTAGAGGCAGAGAGACTGGAAAGCCAGGAGGACCTCCACCTGTAGAACAACCACCAAAGGACCACAAGCAAGCCATATTTTTCCCATCACAGGAAGCCAGGCGGTGTTCTAAATATTTTAGTAAATTATTGATTGCCCATCCAGATGCTCACTTAATCAACCACCAAGCATGTTGTTAGGGGCCTCTGCTTTCTGCCATGTTCATACGTAATTAAGTACAAAACATCTTGGGAATGGACCCTTTTACCAACACATTAGGCTGAATCACAGTGGAACAAAACACGAGTTGTTTGTGCAGCCTTGACCGCAGCCCTTCTGAGGGAGGAACCGCCTTCTAATTCCATTACTGTGTTATGTGGATGGTGCATTTTAATTAAGAGGGACCATGGACGGCCAGCATCAGAAGCTACCAACCCTGGAGCCCTCACCCAGAACCTGAGGGCAGAGGGCAGGTGCCAAGCTTGTGGGCTTCCAGGGGAAGCCAAGGTGTGGGGCAGCCACGGAAGCAAAAGAATCTCTGTCTCAGCAACTCTCCTTTAGCCCTCCTCCTCCTCCCCACACCCGCCTCCAGCTCCTGGTAAGCCTCAGGTAAGACCACACCAAGAAAGCTGACCAAGCAGAATGCTGACCAAGAAACAATCCATTCACCTTGGTAATGAAGCCTCATTTTTTTTAATGTATTGCTTTATTTTTCCTATTTACAAATGTAGACTTACTTTGAAATCTTGGAAACTGTAGAAAAAGCCTGTATAAGAACATGAAGCAAAAAAAAAAAAAAGAACATGAAGCTATGCAAAATTTCACTACTCAACATTCTGATTATTTATACACATTATTTTACAAAACAAGTCTCTAGGCAAGATTACTAGAGTGGGTTGCCATTCCCTTCTCCAGAGGATCTTCTCGACCCTGGGATCAAACCCACGTCTCTCGCTTGGCAGGCAGATTCTTTACCATCTGAGCCACCATTTTTCATAATAGAGCCTAAATATCTTTCCCTATCATAAAATAGTCTTCAAAAATGTTTTAATTATTGCCAAGGATCCCATTTGATGGTTTAACATAATTTATTGAGGAGCCTGGCATGCTGCAGTCCATGGGGTGACAAAGAGTCAGACGCACCTTAATGACTAGACAACAGCAATTGAATCCCCCGTTGTTGACCATCTAGGTTTTTCCACCTGAAACACTACAGCAGTGGACATCCTAACTTGTCAATTTTTGTGTGTAAAATGCACACATTCCTCGCAATTGATGGTTGTTCACCATTCGGCTGCAAATTCCTTCCCCTGTTTGGGGGATATATGTTGAGTTGGCCAAAAAGTTCTTTTGGGTTTTTCTGTAGGATCTTAGGGAATAGGTGCAGAGGAGAACCAGGAGACCAGTTTCCACTGCGCTGGCATCACCAATCCATTCTTGGGAGGCAGTAGCAGGGCAGAGGTGGAAGGAGCACAAGCTTTGGAGGACAGGGAGACAGGTGTGCTGGTCCGCACTATGCCACTTACGAGTGATCCCATTAGAGAATGCTTGGCTGCCACTAACAGTTACGGAGAAACCTAAAGGTAGTTCAAAGAGAGGAGGCCTTGATAAGTGGTCTGGGAGTACATATGGGTCCTGGAACTGGATGGCGCTGATGGGTGCCCAGCAAAGGGGATGCACTCAACACTGCAGCACACCTTAAAAAGGTTGAGATGGTCAACCTTATGTTTTGTGTATTTTATCACATAAAATTGTTGTACAGCAACGATTGTTGTGCCGCAAGAGGTTTTATTTAACCCAATACACCTAAAGCATGATCATTTTAACATCAACATTACTAATGAGATCATTTACATTCTTTTTTGCCTATTACATTTTTGAAATTTTTTGCAGGTAGCTAGTGGCTATACTAGAGGCTTCCCTGGTGGCTCAGTGGTAAAGAATCCACCTGTAATGCAGGAGATGCGGGTTCGATCCCTGGACCAGGAAGATCCCCTAGAGGACGAAATGGCTGCTGCTGCGTCACTTCAGTTGTGTCCGACTCTGTGCAACCCCATAGACGGCAGCCCACCAGGCTCCTCTGTCCCCGGGATTCTCCAGGTAAGAACACTGGAGTGGGTTGCCATTTCCTTCTCCAATGCATGAAAGTGAAAAGTGAAAGTGAAGTCGCTCAGTCGTGCCCGACTCTGTGCGACCCCATGGACTGGAGCCCATCGGGCTCCTCCGTCCATGGGATTTTCCAGGCAAGAGTATGGCAACCCACTCCAATATTCTTGTCTGGAAAATTCCATGGATAGAGGAGCCTGGCGGGCTACAGTTCATGGAGTTACAAAGGGTTGGACAAGACTGCGAGCAGAGCCCAGCGGTTATAGTATTGGACAGCAGAGCCCTAAAAGAGGCAGGCGAGAGAGAGCCACGAGTGGGAGACAGAGGACGGGTCAGCCAGCCTGACCCTCGGTTGGGTTCGCTCACTCCCCTAACCTGGGGGATGGATCATTCACCCCCCTGAGCTGGGGGATGGAACACGGGCGCTGTCCCTTGTGATTGATGCAAGAACCATGTTCGTTGATATGTAGAAACCCCAGTAAAGTGTCTGGCACACAATAGCTGCTCCTGTAAATAGTAGTAATTGCTATTCATGTTCTCATGTATCCATGGAGAATGGAGATAACAATTAAAAAGGACATTATGCAAATTGTTCCTGTAAATGTTTGTAAGACACCAAAGGAAATATGAATATATTTTTTGGCTTTTTTGAAAGGGTCATACTGAAATATTTCTGGGGAAGATGATATAATTTATGAGTTTCACTTCTCAATAATATGGAGGGACAGAAGTAAGTGGGGGGAAAGGGTGAGAGAAGATTGTCAGCTGATAATTATTGAAGCTGGTGATGAGTTTGTGTGTTTCACTATACTATTTGATATTTTCCATAATGAAAACAAAAATTTTTAAGGATACTATGTGTGTTGAACATGCCTTGCGGTTTTCAGATTCTAGATCTTTTTGCTTTTTTAAGAATTTGTTGGTTCTGGTGACAGCCTAGTAGAAATAAGTGATCTAAGTGGCTTCTTGGACACCAGCAGCCAACTCACTGTCCACTGTGATGGTCATTGCTGGAATGGAAGCAGATAGCCTGGTATGACCAACAGTCACTTTATTCCTTCTGTGTAATCTCCACAAGAAAGAGACTTCTGTTTTCTCTTCACTCAAAAGGTGACGTCTTGTGTTATCTGATGTTAGGTTGTCTTATGTTATCCTATGTGAGTTGAAGGCTGTCTAAATGGTAATTGACTCTATCCAACTGCTTTATTTCCAGGTGAGTTTGGGTTTTTTTTTTCCCCATAATTGATTTGAATATGTAAGGGCTAACTATAGTAATCACTTCTGTTGAGTGTTCAATTACTGAAAGGTGAGGAAAGCTTTCTTTTTTTAAATAACAGCATCATTGAAATATAATTCACATGCTTTAAAATTCACCTTTAAAAAGCATTTTTCGCATATTCACAAAGTTCCACAACCATCACTGCTATCTAATTCTAGAACATTTTTCGCTCCTCTTAGTCCCTGGAAGACTAATTACTTTCTGTCTCTGTGGGATTTGCCTACTCTGAAGTTTTCATATATATGGAATCATATGATACACAGTCTTTTGTGTCTGGCTTCTTTCACTCAGCATAGTGTTTTCAAGACTTGCTTATGTTGTAACATGTGGTTAGTCGCTCAGCAGTGTCTGACTCTTTGCAACGCAATGGACACTAGCCTGCCAGACTCCTCTGTCCGTGGAAATTCCCAGGCAAAAATACTGGCGTGGGTTGCCATTTGCTCCTCCAGGGGATTTTCCTGACCCAGGGATTGAACCCACATGTCTTGTGTCTCTTGCACTGGCAGGTGGACTCTTTACCACGGTGTCACCTGGGAAGCCCATTGTAGCATGCATCACTACTTCATTCTTTTATGGCCAAAAGAAAAGGGCACGCCACGTGTGTTTGTCCATTCAACAGTTGATGGACATTTGGGTTGTTCCCACTTTTTGGGCTATAATGAATAATGTTGCTGCAAACATATATGTACAAGTTACTGAGTTGGTATATGTCTTCAGTTCTCTTGCATATTGATCTAGGAATGGAATTGCTGGGTCAAGTTCAGTTCAGTTGCTCAGTCGTGTTTGACTCTTTGTGACCCCATGGACTGCAGCACGCCAGGCTTCCCTGTCCATCACCAACTCCCAGAGCTTACTCAAACATGTGTCTATTGAGTTTGTGATGCCATCAACCATCTCATCCTCTGTCGTCCCTTTTTCATCCTGCCTTCAATCTTTCCCAGCATCAGGGTCTTTTCCAATGAGTCAGTTCTTCCCATCAGGTGGCCAAAGTATTGGAGTTTCAGCTTCAACATCAGTCCTTCCAATGAATATTCAGGACTGATTTCCTTTAGGATTGACCTGTTTGATCTCCTTGATGTCCAAGGGACTCTCAAGAGTCTTCTCCAACACCACATTTCAAAAGCATCAGTTCTTCGGTGCTCAGCTTTCTTTATAGTCCAACTCTCACATCCATGTGTGACTACTGGACTACTGGAAAAACCATAGCTTTGACTAGACAGACCTTTGTTGGCAAAGTAATGTCTCTGCTTTTGAATATGCTGTCTAGGTTGGTCATAGCTTTTCTTTCAAGGAGCAAGCGTCTTTTCATTTCATGGCTGCAGCCACCATCTGCAGTGATTTTGGAGCTCAGAAAAATAAAGTCAGCCACTCTTTCCACTGTTTACCCATCTATTCCCCATGAAGTGATGGGACCAGATGCCATGATCTTAGTTTTCTGAATGTTGAGTTTTAAGCCAACTTTTTCACTCTCCTCTTTCACCTTCATCAAGAGGCTCTTTAGTTCTTCTTTGCTTTCTGCCATAGGGTGGTGTCATCTGCATATCTGAGCTTATTGATATTTCTCCTAGCAATCTTGATTCCAGCTTGTGCTTCATCCAGCCCAGCATTTCGCATGATGTACTCAGCATATAAGTTAAATAAACAGAGTGACAATACCCAGCCTTGATGTACTCCTTTCCCAATTTGGAACCAGTCTGTTGTTCCATGTCCAGCTCTAACTGTTGCTTCTTGACCTGTGTATAGATTTCTCAAGAGGCAGGTCAGGTGGTCTGGTATTCCCATCTCCTTAAGAATTTTCCACAGTTTGGTGTGATTCCACAGTCAAAGGCTTTGGCATAGTCAATAAAGCAGAAATAGATGTTTTTCTGGAACTCTCTTGCTTTTTCTTGCTGGGTCAAATGTTAACTCTTTCTCATTTTTTGAGAAACTGCCAAAGTTTTCCATAGCAGCTGCAACATTTTACATTCTCACCAACAACGTGTGAGGGTTATAATTTCTCCACATCTTCATCAACACCTTTTATTGTCTACCTTTTTGATGATAGCCATCCTAGTAGATGTGAACTGAAATCTCATTGTAGTTTTGATTTGCATTTCTCTGATGACTAATGATGTTGAGCATCTTTTCTTAGGCTTATTGGCCATTTGTATACCTTCTTTGAAGAAGTGTCTATTCAGATCCTTTGTCCATTTTAAACTCTGTCTTTTCATTGTTGCATTTCAAAAGGGTTTTTCAAATTAATTCTGAATGCTACCTGACATTATAGTGGACAAAGTGAGCACAGAGTAAAAGTTCTTTGAGATATTCACCATACTAAACCTCATCCAAACTGTTAATCCGCATCCCAGATTGTACCAGATGTGATGAGCCTTCATCATGACTAGCTCCCATCACCAAAATATCCCCAAAACCTTTCCATGAAGGAGAACAGAGGGAGGAAGAGGATGCCATTCCTTTCAATACCTTGTATTTTCTGGGCAACTGCTGCCATCAGGCTGAAGAGATTGCTCTCCAGGAGTTGCTCCCAACAGGGGAGATATAAATGCAAGTCAACTAAAATCCAATCTGCTGTAAGATCAAGGCCATATGAATGGTGACCCCTGAGTTTGAGAAGAACATATGGAAGGGAGAGTCACTTTATCTGGGAGGCAAAAAGGGCTCCTGAAGGATGTAGCATTCAGGCTAATCCAGTCCTTCTCAAGCCTGGCAGAAGGATATTCTGAGTTTGATATCCATGGACCAATATCTACATATTGATCCTCAAACATTTATTCAATAAATATTGATTAATCAAATATTATTATAAGCCCAGGGGATTCAACAGGGTACATGGTGAGATAACGTCCCTACCTTGCAGAGCCTACATTCTAGTAAAGGGAAGTAGGTGGCAAAAAAAAAAAGCTATATCTGTAATATTTCATGTAGTGAGGGCTGTTAAGTAATATAAAGCAGGATGAATGGACAGAGTGACGAGGAGGTCGTCATTCTGACAGGTTAGTCTGATAAAGGGATCTTTGAGTGGTAACCTGTATGAGCCTAGGGTTTGACCTGGGAAGATATCTTTTTAAAATGCATTCCTGCAGAAGAGAAGGCAAAGGAGAATTCATAGGGGGTAAGATCACATCTTTTCCAATGAGTCAATGACTCTGATGCTGGGAGGGATTGGGGGCAAGAGGAGAAGGGGACGACGGAGGATGAGATGGCTGGATGGCATCACTGACTCAATGGACATGAGTCTGGGTGATCTCCGGGAATTGGTGATGGACAGGGAGGCCTGGCATGCTGCGATTCATGGGGTCGCAAAGAGTCGGACACAACTGAGCGACTGATCTGATCTGAAGATCACATCTAACCAGTCCATCCTAAATGAAATCAGTCCTGAATATTCGTTGGAAGGACTGATGCTAAAGCTGAAGCTCAGTACTCTGGCCACCTGATGTGAAGAGCTCACTCACTGGAAAAGACCCTGATGCTGAGAAAGGTTGAAGGCAAAAGAAGAAGGGGGTGGCAGAGGATGAGATGGTTGGATGGCATCACTGACTCAATGGACATGAATCTGAGCAAACTCTGGGAGATAGTGGACTGGGGAGCCTGGAGTCCTGCGGTCCATGGGGTCTCAAAGAGTCAGACTTGACTTAGTGGCTGAAGAACCAATTGAGAACCTCTGTACTGATAAGGATTTGGTTTTCAGCCAAGTCCATACCTCTGAAGAGACCGTACACAGAGGCTGTAGAAGAAATAGAAGGTTTGGGATTCAAATGAAATAAGTTAGTGGCCAAATTTGATTTCATAGAGGTTCAAGACATCTTCTCCTTTGTCTCTTTGTCCTCTCCCTTATAGACAAGTTCCTAAAAAATTGTGATCTTTATTACTGGAGAGAACCCGCCCAAGTTTTTAGAGGAGCTGGGTGTGCTTTATTTGGAGCAGAGCAGATGAAAGCCGGTGGAAGGTCATGATGGTGACCTTCAACTCACCTTTGAGTCAACCATGGGGAAGACTCCTATGTAATCTAGTGGCAATAATGAGAACCAGTTGTAGGGAGGAAGATTTCAACCTAATAGTGCATGGCACTTCCTGCAATTGGGAAGGCAGCGAGTCCATTGACTAAAGGTATTAACCTGGAGTCTATGTAGGGGATCCCAGCACAGGCTGGTAGCATAGATCAGAACCCCCTTAGGGCTGAAATTCTATAATCACATTGTACTGTCTTCTAGGTAAAAATCAAGACCGTTCATGAATGGGAACCCCGTGGAACGACTTAAGGTCACTTACAGTGCACTTGGAGTCGTTTTCCTGGAGTTGCATGCTGTTAAGGGGGCTTTAATTAAGCTTTCTCCTCCGGGCACAAGCAGCCTGTTTGTGGTGAGTGCAATATGCCATCCCAGAATATGTCAAACTTCATTTGCAAAATATCAGACTGCTGTTTTTTTCCCAGAGCCAATCTGCAGAGTAATACGTTCAATAACTTTTGCTCTTTTTGCTCTCAAAAAGATAGGTCTCTTTTTGGAGTCGATAGTGCAATAAATGCGGAATCTGGTGCAAATTCCAATGGAAAGAAAAGATATTGTTATTTAAAGGCCAAATAACGGCTTAAAATTAGAGTTGTGAAGGCATTGAAAAACACCAGACTTCCCAGATGGCTTGGAGATAATTCACTTTGCACTCAGTCCGTTCACACGCTAAAAAAAATACTTTTGACTCTGTTTCTCCTCAGATTGAAAGTTGGTGCCTGCTTTAAACATATGTGCTTCTCTCTTTAAATTTAGCTCTGAGTCATGTTGTATTACATTAGGAATTCAGCAGGCAGGCACTTGGAAAATGTACATCAATGCGTTTATTTTTAAATTATATAAAAATAAAAATATATATGTTTAAATATATTAGGCTGTATTTTTGCCCAATTTCAAAATGGTTGTTCTCAAGAACAGATTAGATATAAAAAAAAAAAAAACAATAATAACGATGATGACACTATGGTTCTGGAACGCTGCCCATTCACGAGGATCCCAGAGCAACTTGACAAATCCTGTTGCTTTTCGCCCTCAGCCCAGCTAAGCGCGGGATTCGTCATTGAAACCTCCGCCTCCACTGTGGACCAGGCAGCTCCCCTAACAGCTGCAGGCTAGCCTAATTAAGATGCTCCTTCCCCTGGAGTGTTAGTTTGCTGGGCAGAAGTCAGCTAGGGGTAGGGACACTCAGAGGGGCAGAGGCAGACAGTTGGGACGTTTTTAGCCTAGAAGCTGCTCTGATGGGCTGTTGGGCACAGACAGACAGTGCTGGGTTCACATCCTGGCCCCACACCTTCTAATCCATGCATCCTGGGAAAAGTGATGGGATGGCGCCTCACTTGTGTCTCGGTTTCCTCACCTGTGAAATGGACAATGGCTCCCGCTTCCTGGGGTTGCTGGGAGGACTGCTGAGTGGAATTCATTTGATTCATTTAGTCATTCACGCAGCACGAATTTATTATGATTGAAGGCTAAAGGAGAAGGGGGCAGCAGAGGATGAGATGATTGGATGGCATCACCAACTCAATGGAATTAATGTGAGAAGACCCTGGGAGATAGTGGAAGACAGGGGAGCCTGGCATGCTGCAGTCCACGGGGTCGCAAAGAGTCAGACATGACTTAGTGCCTGAACAACAACACTGGGACAAAGTGGTGAATGAAATGAACAGACCCATAATCCCGGCCCTCGTGGTGCCCATAGTCCAGTGGGTAGAGAGACACTCAAGGAATAATCACAGCCATCACTATTCAATCAGCATGACGACGGACACAACAGGGAGAGTTTGCAGTGTGGGGTCCAGTCTGTTATGAAGGCTCAGGAGAGCTTCCACGGAGAAGTTAAAGAGTGTAAACTGTTGGGTGATGCCTGGGCATGTAGCAGATGCTCTTCAGTCCTTTTTATGGGATTCCTGTGGCTGCTGTAACAAACCACTGCAAAGTTAGTGGCTGAAAACGATACACATTTTTTCTCTTACAGTTCTGGAGGGCATAAGTCTGAACCGGTTTTCACCTGGCTAAAATCATGGTGCCTGCAGGACTGTGTTCTTACCGGAGACGAGGTGAGAATCCATTACCTTGTCTTTCCAGCTTCTAGAGGCCCCCACATTCCTTAACTCGTGGCCCTTTCCTTCATCTTTGTTTGAAACTTTTTATTTTATATTGGAGCATAGCCAATTAACAATGCTGTGATAGTTTCAGGGGGATCGCAAACAGATTCAGCCATACATACACATGTATCCGTTCTCCCCCACACTCCCCTCCCAGCCAGACTGCCTCATAATGTTGAACAGAGTTCCCCGTGCTGTACAGGAGGGCCCCTTCCTTCATCTTTAAAGCACATCATGCCAACCTCTGCTTCCATTTCCACAACTCCACTTTCTGACTTGACCCCCACTTCTGCCTCCCTCTTACAAGGACTCTTGTGATTACACTGGGCCCACCTGATTAATCCTGGGTATTCTCCCTGTTTCAAGATCCCTAACTTAATTACCTTAGCAAAGTCCCTTCTGCTATGTAAGACAGCACATTCACAGGTTTCGGGGGTTGGGTTGGAGAGGATTATTCTGTCTACCACCATCCATGGAGTTTAATATCCAAAAATAAGAGATCTAGACTAAAAGAACAGAGAATAGAGGGGAGGAAATTATTATTTAAAAAAAAAAAACAAAAGTATACATGGCAGTTTCCCAGGACTGTATGTTTCCAGATTTAAAGAGCATTCAGAATGCCAAGCACAAAAGCCTACTGAAAGCTTCAAAAAACAGAATGTCGTTCACAAAGGATCAGGGATCAGGCACTGAACCTTTTAACATCATCACTAAAACTTAGACGTGGTACAGAACCTTCATAATCCTGAAGGGAAGATAATTCCCAGCCCTGAATTTATTAACCATTTTATCCCTTAAGCCTAAATGTGGAGAAAATACATTTCAGACATGCTAGGTCTCACCAAATCCTACTCTCATGCACCCTTTATCAGAAAGCTACTAGAGGATGTGCCCCATCAAAACGAGGGGGTAAACCAAGAAAGTGGAAAGCAGAGAATCCAGGGAAGAGCAGACGCAACATAGGAGAAAGGCAAAGCTTATCCCAGAAGACCCCAGCTCCTGGTGTGCCCTGACTCACAGATAGACCTCAGGCCCAGCACAGCAATCAGCCTTGACTGGGCCCAGGGTGTAGGATTCAAAGCGAAATGTGGAATTTACAGGTTCCTGAGGTTTCCGTTATAGTAACAAGAACCTTGGAGTTATGATGTAGAGTTTGGAGATATAGTTAGCTACACAGAACACTAAACAACCAGAAAAATTACTAATTCTGAGAAATACAAACTCGTACAAAAATGTCATCATCATATATTGGGTGGTTTTGGCAAACAATATTTACATGAATCCTAGAACAGTAAGCACTGAAGATTGATTTAAGTAGAATCTATGAGATTGGGAGGAAGAGTAGGGAGGAAGTATGAGAGAGAGAGAGTGTGTGTGTGTAGCAGAGTTTAATCTTCGTTTTCTCTAGTGGAAGTCAATTAGAAGGTGCCTATAGCTGAAAAATCAAGATACAGCTGAAAGGGTTGAAGGTGGCTTCCTCTGGGGAAAAGACCAGGGTCAGCTAGTGGGACCAGTTTAAAATATAAGCCTTATTGGTTCTTTTTCACTTTTTAAACCATGTACATGTGTTACTTTGATTAACTTAAAAAAATGTTTTAAAGGGGAGAGACAGGAAGGATGCTCCCTGAGAAAGGAGGCAGGTGGTGGGTTCTGGGAAACACAGACCCTATGTCAGTTTCAGATTTTCTCTGATTTCAGCCTCATTAAATCGCAAGAGGGAGATAATCACAGTAAAGGATATCAAACCTGCAGGAGGTCTGGGGAGGCGACTAAGCCCTCTGCCCTCTCCGGCAATCACAGTGGCTGCTGCCACGAGAGTGAGAGGGATGGTGGACAGGGCCCTGTGAACTGCAGACACCTGTCACTGCCCGGAGTCCTCCCAGCAGGTCTGGAGACCCTGGTGGAGAGGTCAGTTTGGGAGTGACAATGCTTCCAGGGATAGACCTAGGTGGGGAAGGAGGACTGGAGGGAGACTGGGGAGTCAGGATGGGGGTGGGGCTCTTTTGGCATCCCGCTCCCTGGAAATGTGAGCGCAGCTCAGCCTGCTCTGGCAGCCTGGGCCGATCTCCATCCTCGGCTACCCTCGCCTTTCTGCTCCACTTCAGAAGATCTCAAGGAAGCAGGGCAGCCCTGGCAGGGACACTTGCTTGGGGAGCAAAAGAAGATTCTGCCCTCCATCAACAAGGAGGTGCCTGTCCCTCCTGTGACTTGACCAGGACCCCAGGCTGCCCAGGTTCTGACACCCTGGTGGTGAAGAGTTTAAAGAACGCGATCACTTCTAGTCTGGGGATGGGAGAATGGCAGGTGATTCTGGTTGGTTTCCTATATTTCTCTTTTTTATTTTATTTATCTATTTATTTTTGGCTGCACTGGGTTTTGGTTGTTTGGCGGGGGCTTCTCACTGCAATGACTTCCCTTCTTGGGGAGGATGGGCTCTAAGGCAAACGGGCTCAGCAGTTGTGGTTCCTGGGTTTAGTTTCTCCACAGCACATGACATCTGCCCGGACCAGGGGTCGGATCCACGTCCCCCACACTGGCAGGTGGATTCTCATCCACTGCACCACTAGGGAAGCCCCCTCTGTCTCTCTTTTAAAATGTGATGCTCGCAGTGCTGTTTACAATGGCTAGGACATGGAAGCAACCTAGATGTCCATCAGCAGACAAATGGATAAGAAAGTTGTGGTACGTATACACAATGGAATATTACTCAGCTATTAAAAAGAACGTATTTGAATCACTTCTAATGAGGTTGATGAAACTGGAGCCTATTATACAGAGTAAAGTAAGTCAGAAAGAAAAATATTAATGCATATATATGAAATTTAGAAAGATGGTAACAATGACCCTATATGCAAGACAGCAAAAGAGACACAAATATAAAGAACAGACTTTTGGACTCTGTGGGAGAAGGCAAGGGTGGGATGATTTGAGAGAATAGCATTGAAACATGTATATAACCATTTGTGAAATAGATGACCAGTCCAAGTTTGATGCATGAAACAGGGCACTCAAAGCTGGGGCACTGGGACGACCCTGAGGGATGGGATGGGGAAGGAGGTGGGAAGGGGGCTGAGGATGGGGGACACATGTACACCCATGGCTGATTCATGTCAATGTATGGCCAAAACCACCACAATATTGTAAAGTAATTAGCCTCCGATTGAAATAAATAAATTAATTAAAAACAAAATAAAATGTGATGCTGATCACCATCAGATTATGCTGTGTCCTCACAAGCAAAACTCATGTGAGATGTACTGTCAAAATATTGAAGCCCAGACTTCCAGGGACTGACATCCTCAAAAGGAGATGGAAACCCAATCTGGAGGCCCTTGAGCAGGACACTTCTCTCTCTTAAGCCCAGGGGAAAATAAGCTTATTCCTTAAATTTGCCACAGAACCATGTTCTATGTAATTGACTAGCCTTGCTGACTCAGTCAGTTCAGTCACTTAGTCGTGTCCGACTCTTTGTGACTCCATGAACTGCAGCACGCCAGGCCTTGCTGTCCATCACCAACTTCCGGAGTTCACCCAAACCCATGTCCATTGTGTCGGTGATGCCATCCAACCATCTCATCTTCTGTCGTCTCCTTCTCCTCCTGCCCTCAATCTTTCCCAGCATCAGGGTCTTTTCAAATGAGTCAGCTCTTCACATGAGGTGGCCAAAGTATTGGAGTTTCAACTTCACCATCAGTCCTTCCAATGAATATTCAGGACTGATTTCCTTTAGGATTGACTGGTTGGATCTCCTTGCAGTCCAAGGGACTCTCAAGAGTCTTCTCCAACACCATAGTTCAAAAGCATCAGTTCTTTGACACTCAGCTTTCTTTATAGTTCAACTCTCACATCCATACATGACCACTGGAAAAACCATAGCCTTGACTACATGGACCTTTGTTGACAAAGTAATGTCTCTGCTTTTCAATATGCTGTCTAGGTTGGTCATAACTTTCCTTCCAAGGACTAAGCATCTTTTAATTTTGTGGCTGCAGTCACCATCTGCAGTGATTTTGGAGCTCAGAAAAATAAAGTCAGTCACTCTTTCCACTGTTTACCCATCTATTTCCCATGAAGTGATGGGACTGGATGCCATGATCTTAGGTTTCTGAATGTTGAGCTTTAAGCCAACTTTTTCACTCTCCACTTTCACCTTCATTAAGAGGCTTTTTAGTTCCTCTTCACTTTCTGCCATAAGGGTGGTGTCATCTGCATATCTGAGCTTATTGATATTTCTGCCAGCAATCTTGATTCCAGCTTGTGCTTCCTCCAGCCCAGCGTTTCTCATGATGTACTCTGCATAGAAGTTAAATAAGCAGGGTGACGATATACAGCCTTGACGTACTCCTTTCCCAATTTGGAACCAGTCTGTTGTTCCATGTCCAATTCTAACTGTTGCTTCCTGACCTGCATACAGGTTTCTCAACAGGCAGGTCAGGTGGTCTGGTATTCCCATCTCTTTCAGAATTTTCCACAGTTTGTGGTGGTGATCCACACAGTCAAAGGCTTTGGCATAGTCAATAAAGCAGACATAGATGTTTTTCTGGAAGTCTCTTGCTTTTTCGATGATCCAGCAGATTCTGGCAGTTTGATCTCTGGTTCCTCTGCCTTTTCTAAAACCAGCTTGAACATCTGGAAGTTCACGATTCACGTACTGTTGAAGCCTGGCTTGGAGAATTTTGAGCATTACTTTACTAGCATGTGAGATGAGTGCAACTGAGCAGTAGTTTGAGCATTCTTTGGCATTGCCTTTCTCTGGGATTGGAATGAAAACTGACCTTTTCCAGTCTTGTGGCCACTGCTGAGTTTTCCAAACATGCTGGCATATTGAGTGGAGCACTTTCACAGCATCATCTTTCAGGATTTGAAATAGCTCAACTGGAATTCCATCACCTCCACTAGCTTTGTTCGTAGTGATGCTTCCTAAGGCCCGCTTGACTTCACATTCCAGGATGTCTGGCTCTAGGTGAGTGATCACACCATCGTGATTATCTGAGTCGTGAAGATCTTTTTTGTACAGTTCTTCTGTGTATTCTTGCCACCTCTTCTTAATATCTTCTGCTTCTGTTAGGTCTCGCCTTGCTGACTAGTGGTGGTGATTAGTTGCTCATTCATGTCCAACTCTTTGCAACCCTTTGGACTGTATCCCACCAGGCTCCTTTGTCCATGAGATTGATTTTTCAGGCAAGAATACTGGAGTGGGTTGCCATTTTCCTTCTCCAAGGGATCTTCTTGACCCAGGATTGAACCCATGTCTCCTGTGTCTCCTGCACTTCAGGCAGATTCTTTACCTGCTGAGCCATCAGGGAAGCCTCATGACTAGTCACAGATGTGTGAAAGGTGTGTGTAGTGGAAAGGTGGGTTGTCTGCGGTCGAGTGAGTTTGGAAAATGCTAGGCTAAACAAAGGAAATGGGCAAGAATGCCAAATAGTTGAATATTCATTGGAAATATTCTGGAAAAGGTTGTTCCTTTTGACAATGGTACCTGTTCCCAAGAAGCAACCCCCAGGATCAGAATTCGATGGAAGATGCTTTGGGAAACACTGGCCAAGCATCTGGAGCACCTGAGGGCTTGAAAATCTGGAGCTCTATTTGCGGATGTGCTTGGTCGGAACACATCCATGTTCTTTGTTCCCCAACCCCCACCATATAAGGCTAACCTGAAATGTTTGCAGGTGGGACTTCATCTTTTTCTCATGCACCAGTCATGTAGTCGCTGGTTTCCATACAAGGCATCTCTCTCTTTTTTTTTTTTTGCATCTTTGATTTTAACTGATTTTCTTAGACCTGCAGAAGAGATTTAAGAAATAGGACCTTAGGGGACCTGATTCTATTGGTTCTTTCCTGAATTCTTGGATCTCTTTTCAACCCACCCCCCAAAAAAACTTTGTCATGAGAATCAGAATTGTTTAGTTTCATGCCTTAGTTCCTAAGGACTAAGATGTACATTACTGGAGAAGACTCCTGAGTCACTTGGACTGCAAGGAAATCAAACCAATCAATCCTAAAGGAAATCAACCCTGAATATTCACTGGAAGGACTGGTATTGAAGCTGAAACTCCAATACTTGTGGCCACCTGATGTGAAGGGTTGACTCATTGGAAAAGACCCCAATGCTGGGAAAGATGGAAGGCAAAAGAAGAAAAGGACAACAGAGGATAGATGGTTAGATAGCATCACCAACTCAAAGGACATGAATTTAAGCAAACTCTGACAGGCAGTGGGGGACAGAGGAGCCTGGCGCACTGGGGGTCCCAAAGAGTCGGATATGACTTAGCCACTGAACAACAAGAATATCTGTTAATAAAAGCCCTCATGCAACAACTTCAGAAAGGGCCCCTGTGCCTTTTGCAAAGGCAGAATAGCATAGATCCACTTGCAGTAGCACCTTCTCATGCAGTGTTTGGGCTTTCAACCTGTGCGTGGAAAGTTGCAGGTAACAGAGATAATCTCATGAATATTCCTTGTTTCATGCTCTCCAAGGCCATTGACTTTGCACATCTGAGCTTGGTGAGTCACTAACTCTATTTTCCTTCCTCATTCATCCATCTGTCCAGCATGTATTTAATTAAGCACCAACTCTGAGTCAGGCTCTGAACTAGATGCTTGGATACAGATGAGCGAGACAGATGTCATCTCTGTGCTTGTAGAGCTGACAATACAACTTCATAACTGATATTAAATAATTATTTCCCTAGGGGCTGCCATGTGTGGTTGTGCAGGGTATTCACTGCACAAAGGCTCCAAGCCAAAGAGGCAATGGGGAGCTGAAATCTACCCTCATTCCCCTCGCTAAGTCCACATGGTTTGGGGAACACAGAATCCATCTGGAGGGGACACTTTTTCTATTAATAGCTTGCACAAAGGTACTGCTATATGACTCAGCAGTAACTCTGACTTCGTGTTAGGTTGTAGGGTTTAGAGATCCATGAGCAGTCTCATAGCAATGATTTCTGGACTGATTATTAGGGTCTTTAAACCCCAAAGCTTCCCTGGTGGCTCAGACAGTAGAGAATCCACCTGCAATGCAGGAAACCCAGGTTTGATCCCTGTGTCAGGAAGATCCCTTGGAGAAGGGAATGGCTACCCACTCCAGTATTCTTACCTGGAAAATCCCATGGACAGAGGAGCCTGGTGGGCTACAGCCCATGGGGTCACAAAGAGTCGGATACAACTGAGTGACTAATACATACAAACCCCAAAGTTGAGCTGGGTGGGTGTTAGTCTCCCAGGCAGCAGGCTTGCACTAGCTCATCTGAGAAGTGAGAAAGCGAATAGTGGACTTTGACCAATTCTATTAGAACTGGTGCCAATTATTTCCCGAAACCAGGTCCAAGTCCTCTAGCCACCCTTTGAGAAACTGGGGCGTTCAGTCTTAGCCACTCTGATTGGTAAATAAAAACTCCCCCTGCCCCCACTGTCTGATCCGTCCTGGACAGCACATGGAGTGGGGTGCGGAGAATCATCCTTAGTACAGAAAAGCCACCTGGAGATTTTTGCCACTTAAATGCAAGGTTTTCTCACTCTGGGTGGGGGAGGAACTCTTTTTAAAAGCTGCAGGGTAGCATTTGAGAAGCTGATGAAAATAGAATGGGGCAAACGTGATAAATCTTTCTGATTTCCAAAGAGTGTACTGTGCTTGAGAGTGTTTTTGTGTGTGAGTTTCCCAGTTCAGTGCTTCTCAAATTTTAATGTGTAAATGAATCACCTCGATCCTTATTAAAAGCTCGAGTCATGATTCAGCAGGTGCCTTTCCAACAAATGCCCAAGTAATATGGATGCAGCCCGTCCACATAAGTCACAAGGCCCTCATCCACATGCTGTAGCATCAGAGACACCTGAGCCAGCGTCCCGCTCTGCCATGCACTCGCTGTGTGACCCGAGTGAGTTCATTACCTTCCCTGAGCCTTCACTTTTTCCTCTGTAAAAGTCAGGTGAATATCCACTCCTTAACCTTCTTAGGATCACGTGAGATGAGGCATGTACAGCAGCGTGATGTCTGGCTCATTGGAGGGAGGAACTCAATCAATATGGGCATTATTTCCCCTCTGCTTTTCAAATAAGAACATCAGAAGAAGGGGGAAAACTTAGTAACACAAAACCTCAGTTGTGTTCACCTAGTCTTTGTCACAGAGTCTAAATTAAACCCTAGAGGCTCAGAACCTGTATTTCTAGCCTCGGTCCTCCTGAAGCCTGTGCCTGGCACAGAGTCACTGAATGAATGACTAAGGCACTTCCATCAATGGCTGTAGCTGGCGGTGGAGCCCACTTCCCCCTATGATGGCAAAATTAGAATGTGTGGGAGGTGGGGGTAGGAACTAGATGAAAAAAGCTCTCTCTGAGACTCTGGTCCCTCCCCCAAGGGGAAATCCCATCTTCCCACTGAGCAATCAATAGTCCAAAGGAGCCTCCAGAAAACTTAATCTTGCCTTACTCTAAAATCATGCATTGTTTGGTATGGTTCTTTCATGTGAGTCCCCAGAGAGGAAAAGAACTGCAAGTGTGGCTTGGGAGCCATTGTCACCTATGCTGGGAGGAAGGGTCATCCTCTTGGGATCTCCAGCATTGGAGACCTCATCGCCCCTTAATCTCCTCCCTGGGGCTTTAACATTACACTCTTTGCAGGATTGGCAGGTCTTTGGCTAAACACTCTTGCATTGCCGACCTTGCAGCTTGCTCTCACCGGTGTATCTCCACAGGGGCTCAGCCCCTGCCCAGCCAGAGAGGTCTTGGCATCCTTCTGCCCAGGTGTGAAGGTCCCAAGCCTTCGCACCCACTCTCCAAGCCCAATTGAGCTGTCTCAGCCTCGCCTTTCATTTTCTTTCTCTGTGGGTATAATTGTGTTGACAGCTACGAGAAACCAAATGTTTCCCTACATCGTGTAGAAGTGTGTGGCCCATGAGATTCCTTTCCATTTTGTTGTTTTCACCAGGACTGCAATGAGCACAGTTGTCAGGAGGAAAACCTCAAAACATTTTGGGGAAATAGCAAACTTAGCATCCCAGCAATGTGTTACCATTAGACAAATGAATCAATCAGGCAGTCAAATCACAGTTACTGCCTGAGCAGGGTGTTCCTCACTCTGAGCAGGTGTAGGTCAGGGTGCCAAAGCCAGGGCCCCTCTGGTACAGCCCAGGTGCCAGTGAAGCCCAAACCCAAGGGACAACTGGGAGGAAAGGGTGGGCAGCCAAAGTGGGACATGTGTCAGTAGGCAAATGATCAAAAGCTATAGTTAAGAGCTGAGAACTGGGAATTATAAAAGACAGCAGGGACTTCCTGGGTGGTCCAGTGATTAAGAATCTGCCTTGCAATGCAAGGGACACGAGTTCCATCCCTGGTCGGGGAACTTAGATCCCACATGTCATGGAGCAACTAAACCTGCCTATAGCAGCTACTGAGCCCATGCGTTCTGGAGCCCCTGTGCCGCAATGAAAGATCCCGCACGATGCAGGGAAGGCCCCATGTGCCGCAACTAAGACCTGACACAGCCAAATAAATGAAGAAATCTTAAAAAAAATTTTTTTAAAGAAAGACATTGCAGGTGGCAAGAGAAACAAAATACACCTTCTCCCCGAATGACTCAAACTACATCTCTCTCCAGGAGTGCCAGAGTAGATTTACTTTTTGTCTTAAAGGGATTTATATTCACCTGTTAAAAAAGCTTTTAACTTAGAAAAATTTTTAAGTGCATGAAAAAGAAAATTGCTCACTTTTGGCTACATATACCATTTGCGTATATGTATATGTATATTATATGTGTATATGTATACATATATTGCGTATATGTATATTAATACGTGTTCACATCTGTACTAGCTGGCCTGACTTGTGTGGTTCAGAAGAATTTTGAGCAATTGTGAAATAAATACCGCCTTACTCCTCTGTGCCCTAGAGCAGGCTCTCCCTAAAGCTGCCCACGTGAGAAGCAGCCCAATGGCAGACCAACATCAACAATGCTGAGCATCGTGCTCACGACCTTTAAGGCTCGTATTAGAATTTGCTTTTTGTTTCCTATGTCTGCAGTTATCATCCAATCAGTCATCGAGTCCTGTGAGTTCCACCATCAAATGTATTTCAAAGCTAACCACGTCTTGCTACCTCCTCTGATGCTTCCCAGCTCTGTGTCACAGTTACCTCTCGTCTGGAACACTGTTTTAGCTTTCTTCCTGATCTCTTTGTAAATCAACCAATAAAATTTTTTTAAAAAGTCAGGTTATGTCACCCCTTGCTTGTATCTCCCCTGTGACTACTGTTTGCACTTAGAATAAAATCCAGACTCAGTACTTTGCCGAGAGGACCCCAGCCAACCTTTCCACCTCACCTCTTACCGCCCTCTCCCATGCTTACTCCATTCCAGCCCTGCTGGTCTGCTTACTTTTCCCCTGAATTTTCCAAGCTCATTCCCCACCACAGGGCCTTGGCATAGGCTCATCTTTCTTCCAGGAATACTTTTCCCACAGATCTTTGTATTACTCAATCCTTTCCTCTATAAAGACATTTTTTAACTACTCTTTCTTAAAAAAAAAAAAAAACTAACACTCAAAGCCTATTTAAAAAGATATAATAGTTACTATGAAATTATCATTAAAGTACACAATCCTTCTCAGGAATTGTAAGATGAAGACTTCCAGAATTTGAGGATCATAAAATTTTGGAACCTAACTTTCACAAAAGTGGGAAGTCAAGAAACACCTGGAGTAACAGGCAAATTTGGCCTTGGAGTACAGAATGAAGCAGGGCAAAGGCTAATAGAGTTTTGCCAAGAGAACACACTGGTCATAGCAAACACCCGCTTCCAAAAACACAAGAGAAGACTCTACACATGGACATCACCAGATGGTCAACACCAAAATCAGATTGATTATATTCTTTGCAGCCAAAGATGGAGAAGCTCTATACCGTCAGCAAAAACAAGACCAGGAGCTGACTATGGCTCAGATCATGAACTCCTTATAGCCAAATTCAGACTTGAATTGAAGAAAGTAGGAAAAACCACTAGACCATTCAGGTATGATGTAATCAAATCCCTTATGATCATACACTAGAAATGACAAATAGATTTAAGGGACTAGATCTGATAGAGTGCCTGATGAACTATGGATGGAAGTTCATGACATTGTATAGGAGACAGGGATCAAGACCATCCCCATGAAAAAGAAATGCAAAAAAGCAAAATGGCTGTCTGAGGAGGCCTTAAAAATATCTGTGAAAAGAAGAGAAGCGAAAAGCAAAGGAGCAAAGGAAAGATATAAGCATCTGAATGCAGAGTTCCAAAGACTAGCAAGGAGAGATAAGAAAGCCTTCTTCAGTGATCAATGCAAAGAAATAGGGGAAAACAACAGAATAGGAAAGACTAGAGATCTCTTCAACAAAATTAGAGATACCAAGGGCACATTGCATGCAAAGATGGGCACAATAAAGGACAGAAATGGTATGGACCTAACAGAAGCAGAAGATATTAAGACGAGGTGGCAAGAATACACAGAAGAACTGTACAAAAAAGATCTTCATGACCCAGATAATCACGATGGCATGATCACTCACCTAGAGCCAGACATCCTGGAATGAAAAGTCAAGTGGGCCTTAGGAAGCATCACTACAAACAAAGCTAGGGGAGCTGATGGAATTCTAGTTGCTATTTCAAACCCTAAAAGACGATGTTGTGAAAGTGCTCCACTCAATATGCCAGCACGTTTGGAAAACTCAGCAGTGGCCACAGGACTGGAAAAGGTCAGTTTTCATTCAAATCCCAGAGAAAGGCAATGCCAAAGAATGCTCAAACTACTGCTCAGTTGCACTCATCTCACATGCTAGTAAAGTAATGCTCAAAATTCTCCAAGCCAGGCTTCAACAGTACGTGAATCGTGAACTTCCAGATGTTCAAGCTGGTTTTAGAAAAGGCAGAGGAACCAGAGATCAAACTGCCAGAATCTGCTGGATCATCGAAAAAGCAAGAGAGTTCCAGAAAAACATCTACTTCTGCTTTATTGACTATGCCAAAGCCTTTGACTGTGTGGATCACCACCACAAACTGTGGAAAATTCTGAAAGAGATGGGAATACCAGACCACCTGACCTGCCTGTTGAGAAACCTGTATGCAGGTCAGGAAGCAACAGTTAGAACTGGACATGGAACAACAGACTGGTTCCAAATAGGAAAAGGAGTACGTCAAGGCTGTATATTGTCCCCCTGCTTATTTAACTTCTAAAGTACATCATGAGAAACGCTGGGCTGGAGGAAGCACAGGCTGGAATCAAGATTGCCAGGAGAAATATCAATAACTTCAGATATGCAGATGATAACACCCTTATGGCAGAAAGTGAAGAAGAACTAAAGAGCCTCTTGATGAAAGTGAAAGAGGAGAGTGAAAAAGTTGGCTTAAAGCTCAACGTTCAGAAAACTAAGATCATGGCATCTGGTCCCATCACTTCACAGGAAGTAGATGGGGAAACAGTGGAAAGAGTGACTGACTTTATTTTTCTGAGCTCCAAAATCACTGCAGATGGTGATCGCAGCCATGAAATTAAAAGATGCTTACTCCTTGGAAGAAAAGCTATGACCAACATAGACAGCATATTCAAAAGCAGAGACATTACTTTGCCAACAAAGGTCCATCTAGTCAAGACTGTGGTTTTTCCAGGAGTCATATATGGATGTGAGATTTAGACTATAAAGAAAGCTGAGCACTGAAGAATTGATGCTTTTGAACTGTGGTGTTGGAGTAGACTCTTGAGAGTCCCTTGGACAGCAAGGAGAGTCAACCAGTCCATCTTAAAGGAAATCAATCCTGAAGACTCACTGGAGGGACTGATGCTGAAGTTGAAGCTCCAATACTTTGACAACCTGATGGGAAGAACTGACTCATTTGAAAAGACCCTGATGCTGGGGAAGATTAAGGGCAGGAGGAGAAGGGGATGACAGAAGATGAGACGGTTGGATGGCATCACCAACTTAATGGACGTGAGTTTGAGCAAGCTCCGGGAGTTGGTGATGGACAGGGAGGCCTGGTATGCTGCAGTCCATGGGGTCACAGAGAGTCGGACATGACTGAGTGACTGAACTGAACTGAAATTTCAGTCATGCGATCTTCATCATATCAAAGCTGAGAGTTCAGGATTTTAGAAATTATCCAGTTTGGGAAATTCACTGTACAGGTAGAGAAACTGGGCCCACTGGGATTGAGTGACTTGCTCAAAGTCCAATAGCTAAGGAGAGGACTAATATAGGACCAGGTCTTGGAACTTTGAAGCAGTGCTATGCTTCCATACTAGTGGTTTTCAAACTGGGTTCCTTAAGGCACCAGAAGTCCTTAGAAATATCATGAAGATAAGGTATGCCTCAAGAATAAAGATAAGGAAAGTGGTGGTCAGAGAGTAGATCCTCAGGCCCTCTTCAACCAAAAACAGCTCTATTTTTACTCCATTTATATTGAGACTTGAGTAGTTGTCTTTTAAGAAGAGGTTCTCTGCCTCTGCCAAAGTTTCAAAAACCTCTGTGTGTATACTAGGCACATTAAATAATCATGAGAGGCAACAAACAAACAAATAAAAATCCCAAAACAAAACCTCACCCACAATCACAGTGGTACAAATGAGATCTTTAGAGATACTGGTTAGCAAAACCCAGGTTGATACAAACATTCTGTTTCCTGTAGATGGTTGCGGTGGCCGGGAGGAGGTTAGGACAAGAACTGCCTACAACAAAACATAGTCTAGAAATCTGCATCTGAGCTCACTTCTCAAATATAGCCTGGCAATTATAGGCTCTGGGCACAAGGAGGAAAAGAAAAGCCTGTCCTAAAATGTATTTCTGGCATCATATCAGGAACCACATGTATTTACAAGGAAAGCACACACTCCGTGGTTGATAATGATATGCCTGGAAGATTGGATCCTAGTCCTGATTAAGTTCTTCAGCTACACAAATA